>NC_142315.1:13907500-14274166 GCF_054855325.1 Carica papaya
CTCATTTTTTCTATTAAAAAAATAGAAAAAATAATATAAGTTACTATTTAGCCATATCACCAAAATGACACAAACTACATGTAGATATCTCTTTCACTAGTAAGATTATGTATTAATATTACTCCATATTTGAAGTTGGTAAAAAGGAATTATTTATTCACAACCTATTTTATAAGTAAAATTTTTTTATCCACGTCCTCCATTTGCTAGTTTTCAATTTTAAAAAATATATTAAAAGATTTAAAAATAAAAAAAATTAAAACTTAATTAAAAAATATTACGTATTAATAAAACAAAATAAGTTTTTTAAAAATATAATATATTCAATAATATATTCATACTAATATTATAAATATACAAAATTAAATATTTACTGATTAAAAAATTTAATAAATTTCACTAATCATATTTATAGTTGAACCGATACAAAATATTTATATTATTAAAACGACACAAACTATCATGCAAACATGTTCATGTAGATATCTCTTTCTCTAGTAAGATAATGTATATTGCTCCATATTTGAAGTTGGTAAAATAATTCTTATTCATGACCTATTTTATAATAAGATTTTTTATCCATGTCATCTCCATTTGCTAGTTTTCAATTTTAAAAAATATATTAAAAGATTGAAAAATAAAAATAAAAAATAAAAAATATTAAGTATTAATAAAACAAAATAAATTTTTTAAAAAATATAATCTATTCAATAATATATTCATACTAATATTATAAATATATAAAATTAAATATTTACTTATTAAAAAAATTAGTAAATTTTACTAATCGTATTTATAGTTGAACCGATACAAAGTATTTGTATCATTAAAACAACACAAACTAGCATGCAAATATGTTCATGTAGATATCTTTTTCGCTAGTAAGATTATGTGTAAGGGTCCGGAAATTAAAAGAAAATAAAGTCATGAATTAAATGTGAAAGTGAAATAATAGAATTTAGGGTTTTCATTTCTTACACAATAATTTAGAATACCTAATAGGGTTACGAGAATGTTTATTCTAAAAGAAATTACGAAAATCAAGAAAATAAACAAAAAGCCAATAATTGAGTATTCTAGAACGATCTTCACTAGTTTTTGAAGGGAGTCCGGGTGGTGAACTATTCACAGTCATCTTATTGATCGGGATCTGGGTTTTTATCCTCTTAATCTGAAATAGTTAATGAAAGGGTGAACTATACTAGCCTAGTAAGAATATCACACTACTCACTGATACAAAAACTAAAGGTTGGTAAAAATCATAAAAACAATCAATGGAGCTAATGATTTAAATAAATTCATTTATCATAAAAGAAAACTATTTATTGCATATATTTACCGTTGCGAGATTTTCAAAATCGACCTATAAAGGCAATAACTCAAATAACATTACAACCTCATATTTAAGTGAGTAAGAACAATAACTTTTTCTTTTTATTTGCTTATTAGTATCCTTAAGGGCCCATAGGGATGTCCCGCTACAGGTGAACCCATATCCAACATTGTCAACAAATCAGCTGTCGCATACCCCGTTCGGTATGAGGGCCAAAAATACCATTCTTCGATACCCCGTTTGGTATGAGGCAACGTTCACGGTAGGGTTCCCTATGTACCTGGTCCGTCCATCATATCCCAGGATATCCAGTAAGGTTACCATTCATTAATTTACATGACCAAACAATTTTTCATTTGCATATTAATTACAAATTTCATAAATCAACCGTAAATCACGCAAGACAAGTAATATATATATATATCAAAGAAGCACAATTGAATCATTTAATCATTCCAGTATATCATCATGTATTTAAAACTGTAAATTCAACAATCAATTAAACAGGAAAAAAAATAAATGACTAACCGAATTTCGACTCCATTGGTAACCTGTAATTATTCTCAAAGTTTTTTAAATTATACAAAATACCATATTACTGATTATTAAGCTTTAATTCCATAACAGAGAATAAGATGATGGATTTTTACCCGAATCTGATTTCGAAATACCGAACTTTTTATTGCGCCTACTGGCGGTCTCCGGATTTCCTGAATTTTTATGTGGAGATTAAAACATATTTCATGTACCTAAAACTACCTCAAAAAATCTAAAATCGGTGTTAAAAACCTTTTTCAGCCAATTTCAAAATTTCGGCACAGTGGCACCATCGCCCACGGTGACGGTTTGCCTCGACCTGACCGTTTTCGGTCAGTTTTGGTTGGTTTCAGCCGATTTTATATACATCCTTGCGAGAAAATACATTATGGGGCCTCAGTTGGACCAAAAAAAGTCAAAAAACAAAAACCTACCAACGACAAAATTTTTTGGTGTGGCAGCTCCGCTGGTTCACCTTCGCGGTTGAGCTTTTTCTTTGGTCAACCTGTAGAGAACAGAACAGTAAACACAATTGTGAAAAAATCGCACGAAACGAGAAATAAAAAGGGGCTCATCGGATGCGATTTTGGATTTTGCCTGCGACTGCGCTGCCAGATTTTGCTCGTAGTTTTCAGTTCATCTGCCGTTTCTTTTGCTCCAATTTGGCCATGAGGGTGCTTGGAATCAAATTTCGAACGTATAGGAGAATTTTTACCTTTTTTGCTGGTCAGAGGTGGCTCCGGCACAGCGGCGGGCGACATTCGGCTTCCTTTTTCGAGTGACTAATTCTTCTTTTTTGGTGGGACGCTGGCGGCTAGGGTTTAGGTTCAGTGTGATATGAGATATTTGTACCCGTTTTGCTTAAATCTAGACCATTCATCGCATTTTATCTCGATCGTTCGATTGCGTTTAAAGAAAAAACGAATCTGAACCGTTCATCGCAATTTGATTTCGACCGTCTGATTGCGTTTAAAGAAAGAATGAATATGGACCGTTCATCGCGTTTAATCGTGATTCTCTGATCGTGCTTAAGGGGGGAACATATCCAGACCGTCCACGTGCGCGGGAATGCTTCCGGGTTATCCGATCGCGGGCACGTGGATTGCCAGCGTGGCCTCTCGCGTTGCACCGAGTCAGTGTACCTTATCACGCAGTGCGCTCTAGTTCCTTGGGGCTGCTGACTGGGCGGTCTTACGTGGCGTAATTTTTCTTAATTACATTTTAACTCACAGTTTTTTATTTTTCTTTCAAAAAACCATCCGAACCCAAATTTTCACACATTTTTTCTAAAATTGTTTTTAATTTTATTCTCAACCTTTTTTTTTTCTCAATTTCACATTAAATAAAAATTTATTAATTTTAAAATTATATTTTTATACATTTTTTTTTAATTTTTAAAATTAATATTGGGCTAAATTTCGGGCCCGGATATTACATTATGTATATTGCTCCATATTTGAAGTTGATAAAAAAGAATTATTTATTCATGATTTATTTTGTAAGTAAAATTTTTTATCCATGTCATCTCCTTTTGCTTGTTTTCAATTTTAAAAAAATTTACTAAAAGATTTAAAATAAAAAATTAAAACTTAATAAAAAATTATTAAATATTAATAAAACAAAATAAATTTTTAAAAAATATTTAAATATAATCTATTCAATAATATATTCATACTAATATTATAAATATATAAAATTAAATATTTACTGATTAAAAAATTTAATAAATTTCACAAAATTTCACTAATCATATTTATAGTTGAACCAACACAAAATATTTATATCATTAAATTTTTTCACCCACTTTATATCAATTTAGATCTATTTGTAGTTGCATTTTACTCTATTAGCTGCAAGTTTTTATTCGTTCCGCCCGGGGTGATTTAGAACGAG
Source organism: Carica papaya (assembly GCF_054855325.1). Taxonomy (NCBI): domain Eukaryota; kingdom Viridiplantae; phylum Streptophyta; class Magnoliopsida; order Brassicales; family Caricaceae; genus Carica; species Carica papaya. The sequence goes on from NC_142315.1 coordinate 13,911,264, forward strand.
TTAGTGGTAACTCACAGGTAACGTGGCTCACGTCGAAAGATCAATAAGTGGCACAAATATTTCTCCCCTAGGCACGTGCACTTTGAATCTCTGCCCTTCTAATTATTTATTTAAAGATTAAATAAATATAAAATTGTCCCACTGTTTACATCATAAAATCATGTTTATCCATCAACAAAAAATGAAGATTCGTTCGCATTACTTACTTCCCTTTTCTTTTTATAAACCACTTTAACATCCAAACAAAACAATCTCCAGTTCGCGAAATTTCTTTTTTTAATTTTATTTATATTTTAATAAAAATGCAAATTATTCAATTCTCCTCTCTGACTGCTCCTTAACCTGTAAGCCTCTTCTTTGCTAATGCATGAGCTCTCTCTCTTATATCTTATGTAAACTCAGATGGAGACACGTCTGTAAACTCTCCTTCTAAAGCCGTCTATCTCGCTATCTTTCTTTCATTTTTTGTTTTCTTAGTCTTTCTCAATGGCGATATCAGAGTCATCGCCACAGAGCATGGCCACCGCAGTCGCCACAACCACCAGCACCGCTCACGCCGATTCAGATCTCAACTGCTATCGTCGAAGAAAATCCGCCTCCACCACAACTATGGCCGTGACTGATTCCATTTCCGACTCTGCCGCACCCGAGGCCAGTAACGCCGCAACTGAGGATCATCTGGCGGGAAACAACACCGAGCACCGCAGGGATCGGGTCGCCTCTTTAGATGGCGCCACGGAGTCCGCCAATTTGATTGGCGGTGTTGGAAATGAAATTCTCAGAAACGGAGAGGATCGGGAAGGAGGAGGATCGGATATAAAATTCACGTATAGGCCTTCTGTTCCGGCTCATCGAAGAGTCAAGGAAAGTCCTCTTAGTTCTGATGCAATCTTCAAACAGGTAGTTTGCATGACGCTTATCTGTTTACTAGAATTCCTTTTTTCTTGCTAATTTAGTGTTGTCTCTACTTTGATAGATTTTGCTTGTAGTTTTTTATTCTTTTATTCGAGAATGGAATTCGAGTGTTTTATATTTCAAAGCTCTGTAGAAGGTTTTGATTTTGTTTTGATGAATTATATTGTAGACGATTTTTTTTGTCAAACGATTGATTCGTTTAGCTTTCTCAAACTGAGGCACCTTGACACCTAACGTCAAATGACTGTTTTACTTACAGACGTTGTTTCATTGTCAAGTTTTAGTTTATCTGTTTTGTTTGAAATTAGTTGAATTATGCTAGCTCCTTATGCTCGTTAACAATTTTTGGCAGAGTCATGCGGGCCTCTTCAACCTCTGTATAGTGGTGCTCGTTGCTGTAAATAGCAGGCTCATAATCGAGAATCTGATGAAGGTTTTTTTCCTATCTATTTTTACTCGTAATTCAATAGGATGGCTGTTTCAATTAATTGATGGTTTACCTTTAAGGTATTGGTCGGCACATTTACTCCTTACTTTAATTGTTCTTGCAGTATGGTTGGTTGATCAACACAGGTTTCTGGTTTAGCTCACATTCATTGAGAGATTGGCCACTTCTAATGTGTTGGTAATGTTTGTTAAACCCTGTCCTTTTAACTTATCACCGAAGAATTATTTGCTTGTGAAATATGTTCCTTGTTTGCTTTTTTCTTCCATTTTCTTAGTTGGATCAGAGTTATAATTTTCTTTGCAGTCTTACTCTCCCAGTTTTCCCACTTGCTGCTTTCATCGTTGAGAAGCTCATGCAACAAAAGTATATATCTGAACCTGTGAGTCAGTCAACTCCAAACTTGTGCACCAATTTCCTTTTTTAAGAAGTTTGTTACTGAATCTACTTTTAAATGTAGACTCTTGAGATTTGGTAACTTTTGATTTATGAACTTATCCAATAATGCAGGTTGTAGTTTTTCTTCACATAATCATTACTACGGCTGCAGTTGTGTATCCAGTTGTTGTGATTCTGGGGTTAGTTTTGTTCTTTCTCTTGCAGTTTCATCCTAAGGTCATACTCGCAGTTGGTATTTGTTTGTCTATTTTCAGGCTACTGACCAGCATTTGGAAAATTTTTCAGTCTTCTAACTTACTGGAGTTAGATGTTTATAGTAAAATCTATATTAGAATCATGCTGAGTGATCAGAAAGATGCTAAGTTCAAAGAATGCTCCAATTGTCACGTGTGTTATTGTCAGAAACCTTACTCATGGTTCTGATTTAAGTGAAGAAAAAACAGAGGGAAGGTAAGAGGAAGAGAGAGAGATAGAGAGAGAGAGAAATCAATTTAGAGACTTAATTTCTTTGATGCTTTATTCAACTCAGGATGGCCTATTTATAGGCTACAGTGGTGGGAATGGAGTGTTTAACCTCCAGGCGTCCCTGCAGGTCGCAACAGCCTGAGCGGCCTGGAATTTGATTAAGGGTCCTGATCACTCAGCCTCTTCTGTTTTCCCCGATTCCGTCTTGCATGCTATTACAATGAAAAAAACTAATTTACCCTTGTACAAATCGTTTCATTTGCCTTGCATAATCTTTTCCCATTTTACCCTTCCTACAATAAATCTTGAGTGGTTTGCTTACAATACCCTCTCATTCAGCATCAACCTTGTTCTCAAGGTTGAGATTTGAAAACTGTTGCTGAATATAGTCATAATCTTCCCAAGTACATTCTTTTGGTGGAGTGCCTTCTCACTGTATGAGAACTTGTTTCACAGAAAGTGTTCCCCGTAGGATGATTGGGTGTTGTAGTATTTGTTGAGGTTGAACACTTATTATGCCTTCTCCTGCATTGATGGGTAACTCTTCTATCATCATGTCTCTACCCTTGATACATTTCTTGAGTTATAAGACGTGAAACACGGGGTGGATTCGGGGCGAAGGGGGCAGTTAAAGCTTGTACGCCACAACCCCAATCTTCTATATTATCTGGAAAGGACCATAGAAGTAGGATAATAGTTAAGATCTTCCCCCTTGCTGTACGTCTTGCTTGAATGCCTGAAGTTTGAGGAGTACCTATTCATGTGTCTTAAAGCTTCTTTCATTTTGATGTTTATCTGCATATTGCTTGGTTGTGGATTGAGTCTTTAAGAGTTGTTGTTTGATCATTCAATTAGTTTATTCTCGTTCAGCAAGTAATTCCTCAATTGAGAGTAAAGTTGGGAAAGAATTGACAATATCCGAGAAATGTGGAGGAATATACCCGTAGAGTGCTTGGAGGGGAGTCATATTAGACTTGTATGGTATGCTGTGTTACACCGCCACTCGGTAGTGAAGAGTCATTATGCTCATATGTTTGGTTGGTTATGGGCCATGCATCGGAGATACATTTCTAGATATTGATTGAGTCACTCTATCTAGCCATTCATTTGAGGATGATAGGCAATGTTGAAGTGAAGACTGGTTCCCACTGCTCTCATTAGTTCCTTCCAAAAGAGGCTAATTAATAAGGTTTTCCTGTCATATACTATAACATGTGGTACTCCATGTAATTTGTGAATAGTCTCCATGCGAAGAGGTCTACTTCCTGATCTGTGAAGGGATGACGTAGAGAGAGGAAAGGGCCACACTTGGTGAACCGATTTACTACCAACAAAATGGTATCTTTATTCTTGGATGTGAGCAGTTGTTCAATGAAATCCATTGATATGTGGTTCCATGCTTGAGAAGGTAAAGGGCAGTGGCTGCAAGAGTCCCAGAATGGGAACCTTTTCAACTTTGTAACGTCGACAAGTGTCACACTGTTGAACCCACTGGATGATTTGTTCTTCATGTTGGGACAATAGAAATATTGCTTGGCTCGTTCATATGTGGCCTTGATGCTTGAGTGACCTCATATGGCGGAGTTGTGGTATTGATAAAGGAGTTGGTTCCATAGTCCCTCATTTTTGCCTATGACTAGCCTTCCTTTGTATTGCAGGAGTCTATTAGATAGATGAAAGGGTGGCTCTTGCATAGTCTTTTTCCATTTTACCCCTCCTTCTACAATAAACCTAGAGTGGTTTACTTACAGTTAAACATATCTACATATTATTTTCATGGTTATATAGATGAACATATTGCCCTAGTTAATCTTGTTTGTATATAAATTTTGATTTCACACCTAGAAACTTGTCAAGCCATTTAATAAGATGAAACTTAACGTTCAGGAATGGGTCAGTGAAGTTGATTGTTATACATCATTCTTTCTTATATAAAAAGAAATATATCAACGAAGGGAATAAAAGACTGCTAAGTAGAGAGGACTATGTATCCTCAAAAAAGAAAGGATTAAAAGAAAAACGAGAAAGACCAACTAATCTTGTGAGAGGATAGCTAAACAATCTCTGTACAATTTGGATAAATTATATTATACATCAAAATATCACTTGTTTCAAAATAGAAAATGTTGGGCACCAACATCTTGTTTTTTCCCCTCCAAAGGCTAGTAAAATATCCATTTCGGGGGAAGGTCTTTTTCCAGATTCCGTTTTTCCTACTGTAGTTTTGTTCTAGAGTTACTTCCTTCGGAGTTAGTAATTGGGCTTGTTATTATATCTTTGGCATTTTCAAGGGGCTAGGTCTTTAATTTAGAAAACATTAATAGGCATGTTCAAAGGCTTGAGATTTAATTTGCTGTTTTTTAACTTGGGAGGCTATTTTGGAAGACATTTTCCTTGGAAAAAGTTGGTTGTTGAAGATGCTCAATTGACTCAATAACTTTGAAATGTGCAGGTGTGACTCAGTTTTCCTATCTGGTGTTACATTAATGCTGTTTGCCTGCATTGTGTGGTTAAAATTGGTCTCATATGCCCATACAACCTATGATATGAGAATACTTGCCAAGCTAGGCAAGAAGGTAAGTGAAAATACCTGGATAAAGTTTGTGAACAAGATGATAAACAGAGTACTTCTTTTAGTTAAAAAGTATTAGAGTAAAAAGGCAGGAAGCAGGGTAGGAATGAATTGAAAAATAATTTAAACTATTTTAATATGTTGTTATGACATCAGGCAGATACCTTCTCCAATTCACCCAGTGCAGAAAACTCATATGATGTGAGCTTGAAGAATTTGGCATACTTCATGGTTTCTCCTACGCTCTGTTACCAGGTTAACTTTTTTGTTTCTCTCTCTAAAATATATGGGCACATCTATTTGTTATGTACATTTGGATATAAGTATGGCAATTTGAATATGTATTTTTCATGTCCATTCTTTTTTCTTGGTGGATTTACGAACCATAATTTCAAAATTTGTTCTGCATTCTTGTTTCATTCTGCTATTTAGTTTCGGATACGTACTCCTTGGTGATGCATCTCTTGTCGAATAATTTTAACTACTGTGGTTAAAGCGAGCAAACAGGAAATTCTCTTGATCCTATGAATGTTTCCTGGTGCAAAAGAAAGGAACTACCTAACCAGAGAAATTAAACAAATTGCTAAATATTCTTGGGGACCAATGTTATGTCTACCTTTGTCTGACGACTATGATCAAGCACCTTGTTGTTAACCATGCAAGCATCAATGTGAACATCTGCAGTGACTTTAGCCTCTTTTGAGATGGCTCTTTTATGAATACAGTGGAAACAGTTATTCTTTTTTGGTTGTCTTAGGAAAGTAGTTTCTTAGACAACACTTAACTTTATGGACATCGTGCATGAATTTCAACTTAAATACCTAAGTTTATGGACATCATGCATGAATTTCAACTTTAAATATTATTACATGTAATGCATGTAATGTTTCCAACTAGTTAGGGAGTTAGATAGTTTCATAGTGATGTATTCTTTTGCAGTCAAGTTATCCTCGTACTCCATGTGTCCGAAAGGGTTGGGTGGTTCGCCAATTTGTGAAGCTAATAATATTCACAGGAGTTATGGGATTTATAATAGAACAAGTAAGCACCAGTTATGGATTAGTATGTTAAATTTCCTGTTTTCATGTTTCAAGGGTTGCATGTGGATTTTGACATGGTTTTCTTTTGTACTTTCTGCAGTATATCAATCCTATTGTCCAGAACTCAAAACACCCTTTAAAAGGAGATCTTTTGTATGCTGTGGAGAGAGTTTTGAAGCTTTCAGTTCCAAATTTATATGTGTGGCTCTGCATGTTCTACTGTTTTTTTCACCTCTGGTCTGTTCATTCATCTTGCTTCTGTAATAATACGGTTTTTTCTTCCTTTTTGTTATTGAGGACTAGCGAGAAGGAACAATGTTCAAAATTACTTCTAATAATTCTTGTCAAGAAGAATTTTAATAATCTAACAGCCATAATCACTTTTGTCCTCGAACTTTTCGCTTATGAGCTGTGGAAATGTCAATATCCACATTCCCAATAGTCCACAACATCTCCATTGCCAACCCAGGAAAACCTCAAACTCTTATAGAGTATTTGGTCATCTTGATAGGAGTTATATTGTCGACGTTGAATCTTTTTGGATGCAAGAAAATGGTGGAAGATAGTGTATTTCTCGCATTTGTGTGCATGTACACAAGACATTCACTCTACTGTACAATTGCATGCATATACCTGAACATGCATATATATACTCATATTTATACACCCTTTAATCTTAGTTATCTTTGGGAAATTAGTGCTACTTCATCTACTATTCATGTTGCATCTATTTAACACGTGATCAGTTTCTGGGGCTTTATTCTAATGGATAGTTCAAATATATAGGTTAAATATACTGGCTGAGCTTCTTCGATTTGGTGATCGTGAATTTTACAGAGATTGGTGGAATGCAAAAACTGTTGGGGAGGTTGGTTTAATATTTCTTACATGCTTTCTTGAGTTACGTTTTTACAGTCCGGTTGATGAAAATTTTGGAATGTTAATGTTTCCTTGATGCATTTGTGGTCTGCAACTGTCACCAGTACTGGAGAATGTGGAATATGGTATGTTTCATTTCTCAAGCTTACTGTTTATTTCTTCCTTCTTGATTGTTACAATGCTACATTATTGCTGCAGTTGTGTCTTTGAGTCTTCTTTTTGGTCTTGTGGTGTACAGCTCATAGGTTGTCGTTACATTTCTCTCCATCTTTGTCCTGCTTCAATCTAGGATCATGACAATTTACGAGAAGATTTTATATTTGACCGAGCATTATTATTTATCTTTTTGTTTTGTTAATTTTATGTATTTGCTATTCAGAAGTTAACTGGTTTCTCTTTCGTTTCCATTCTCCACAATCTTAACAATTTTTTTTGGACTAGATTTATGGAAAATATATGGTTGTGGAAAATGTCAGAAAGATTTATTGGCCGTGCACTGTGCATGTGCATGTTACTGACAGAATTTTAGTTGATTACAGCCTGTTCATAAATGGATGGTTCGCCATATCTATTTTCCATGCTTGCGAAATGGGATACCTAAGGTAATTGGTGTACTCCTCTACATGTTAGCCTATGTTAAATTGCCAGTACTAATGATTCCCAGTGGTCACAAGAAGAAAAGATGATATAAGGGAACTATCATCCTTGCCTAGTCTTGTCTTTGAACTGCATTACATGTCTTTTACGTGTTAATTCTGGAAGTTTACCCCCATAGCTGAATTAGCCAATTAGTTTAATTTTTAAGGGAACTTCCTCTATAACTCTTCTATGCATGAAGGCTTTTAGTCTAATAAATTTGTTTGACAAAAGTTATTTGATTGCTTGAGTTCTTTCAAGTAAGCATAATATCAACTAAAACATTAATTCTTAAGATTAAATTGACATTACTGCAGTTGTTCTAGACCTTGATTTGGTTTCATGTTTCCCTTTTTTTCAGGGAGTTGCTATTCTCATTGCATTCTTCGTTTCTGCTGTTTTCCATGAGGTATCTTGCTTCTTTGATGGTCTTCAAATCCTTCTTTTCTTTTTCTTTTTCAGGATGACCTTTTCATGTTTGTAGAAGAGGAGCGAGATAGTTTAACTAATTTGTTTCATGGCCACTTTGTGCAAATGTCGTAGGAAGAATAGTTTTGCTATTTAGCTATTATGCACCATTGTTTATTACATTAAGTACGGGGTCTGGGGTTCAGTTGGAGGATTAACTAAACCATGCAAAAATTTTCTGCAGCCTAACCTCAAAGTTTCCTATAACTGCAAGGGGGCGGGGTGGGGGTCAAATGTATATATAGCTGCAGCAAATCTTTGATGGTTCTGTAATGTATTGGCATGTCGAGAAGCAGAATAGATAATGACGAAGATGAATTATGACCCATGAGATAGCTGGCAATTTTTATTTTTTTTCATCCCTGAAGGAAATATGTAAAGTGAGGTTGGCAGGGGGGCATAGTTAATTTTAATTTCTCTGATAACCTGTTGTAGCATGTTTAGATTTTTTTAAAGAAAGAAGGGAAAGGATTTGAGGGATGGAGAATTTTAAGGAATGAAAGGGTTCCTGGTACGTAAAGTCTTAGAAAATCTGGGTGCTTGCTTAGCCGATTACTGGCCTTGCCAGCTTATATCGAGGCTTGTGTAAGAGAAACTCTATTGTTTAGAATTTTGCATGGTTTTTAAGAAAAATCTTAGCTTATATTTTCATTGATGATAATGACAATATTTATGGGGAGGCTATTTAAGATTAGATCCCTATTAAAAGTCCAGGATTCATAGATCCTGTAATTCCTATCCAACTCCTGGAAAGAAAGATAAGATCAAGCAGGTCCCCCTGTTCTGAGAACCTTAAATTTTTCCTAATTTCCGACTCAGCAGAGTCAGAACTGGAGAAGGAAATGACTCTCGCATTCCTTGCTCTGCGGTGGGTTCCTCTTGCATAGGTTTTACTGGAAACCTATCTTTTTGTGCATCTATTCATTTTGGTGAGCAGCCATAACAGTATAATAGTTATATATTTCCTTTATTAGCCTCAATTCAAATTTTATATTTTTGTATAGTTATATATTTCCTTTATTAGCCTCAATTCAAATTTTATATTTTTGTTCTTGTACTGAGCGCTATATTCTGCATGCTACATATGTTTTATTTATGTTTTGAACACAACATTGGTACTTTATCATCAGCTCTGCATTGCTGTCCCCTGCCATGTGTTCAAATTATGGGCTTCTATAGGCATCATGTTTCAGGTATGAACCTCTAAATATCTCTTATGCTTGGTGGTTTATTTGATATTGAAAATGCAAGTTATTGAACTCATTCCCTTTTCCCTTGTGAAATTTCTGGTTCAGGTTCCATTGGTCTTAATCACAGATTACTTGCAAAATAAATTCAGAAATTCAATGGTACGAAATCATTTTGATGCTTCTTTCTGCCATTTTTATTTGAAATTAGTATGAAAATTAAAATCCTTGCAGAAGATTTTAGGTATGCAAAGAAAATCTGCAACATACATAATGTTGGTTTTAGAGCTTTGTATTAAGCTCTATAACTCACAAAGTAAGATTCAATTGGACCATAAATTACAGAAGTCTCTTTAAGTAAAAATCTGATTTTTCGTTGCTATGTTTAACTTTTTTATTTGGCTCGATAATTATCTTATTTCCAATGCCCTATCTGCCAGGTGGGCAATATGATGTTCTGGTTCTTCTTCTGCATTCTTGGACAACCAATGTGTGTCCTCCTTTATTATCATGACCTGATGAATCGCAAAGGGAAAGCTCAGTAAAAACTCGGAACATCCCAATGCACAATTACACTTATACATTTTGCGGCTACCATTTTCTCCTGCAGAGTACCTTTGATTGTGATGCAACATTGCATTGCATTTCATTTATCTGCAGCTTTGCTGCCTCCTGCACCACACGATGCATCTTTTCTGGGAGGAGTGATCGGATTCAATTAATGTAGGAGCAATTTTGATGGTATAAATGCATTGGCGTCATCTAATGGAAAGTTGTACATGAATGTTATTTTGATTCTACCTTTCAGTGATACACTTGACTAGCCTACTGTACTTGTCTCTATTGGTTCATGCGCAGACAAACATCCACCCGCCCGCCTACGTCTTTCATGTTGTTTTCAACATGCAAAGATTAGAATTCTATGCTTGTGACTAAACCAATTTTCGCCTGTCCGGTGAAAGTTGGAGCGGTGGAAATAATTTGGTATAACAATCAGGGACTGACGAACCGATATTCACACAGCTTCGTCAGAATTAAAATGTTAGCAATTCCCCGTACGAAAATACATGATTTTGTAAAGAATGGTAGAAAAAATTCCATGTATCCACAGATTTGATTAAAAAAATGAAAGTAAAATAATTACTCAAATAAGTATTACTGATACGCATGACTGTCATCTGAAAGTACTAACTTAATTAACGTTGCGACCAATTTTCACCAATGCGCTGTAGTAGGTTCTTTTTGACGATTGCCGCAAATAATTTAATTAAATGGATAAAAATATAAAATCGAGTCTAAAATTAATTTCGAAGATCACGTGCCTTTCTCAAACGGTCCGCCATAGACAATCACACATACAAGTTATTTATATAATAAACGGCTCAAAATGAGAAATTCACCGTATAATTAATTATTGAAAAGGAAAAAAAAAAGAGAGAGAAGAAGAAAGCAACAAAGTTGTCTAGTTTTGCAGCGTTTTCAGTCTGTATTAGAAAGAAAAATGGAAGATTTCAGATCCAAATCATGTGGTGATGGAAGAATGCAGATAGAGAGATCGTACGGTGGGATGAACAGTATGCAAGATCTGAGGTGCTACAGTGCCTCCTATACATATTCAGTTCACCCCACTGAAACCCAGGCGCGCCCTAACAACAACAACGATGTTAAGCTGAAGAAAGGCAAGTCCACTAATGGGTGTTCTTCGTCAAGGAGCTGGAGCTTCACTGATCCGGAGTTGCAGAGGAAGAAAAGGGTAGCTTCTTATAAGGCTTATACCCTTGAAGGAAAGGTCAAAGGGTCTTTAAAGAAGAGTTTTAGGTGGCTTAAAGGAAGGTGCACTAAATTAATCTATGGCTATTAATCATTTCTTTTTTTTTTTCTTTTCTGTTCAAATTAAGAAATGAATTTTAGAAAGGGATTGTCGGATCTCATAAATGGGCTGTGTAAATTAGAAGACTTTTTACGATCACAATCTTATGTTAAATCAGCTGTAATTTATTTGACCGGAGCTTGTTTGCTGAATCTATGGAGGACGATGGCTTGTGAAATCACTGCTTGAACTTGGATTGTTTACAGATTTTCCCTGTGATTTTCTTGGAAAACTTTTTACGGTTCCCAGACAAGACATTATCATTATTATTACTGTTATAATTAAATAATTTAATTTCATTACAGTATATTTATAGAAAATTAAGACTAATCTTAATACAAGAAGCAATATGACAAGATGCTTGCTGTTCTGTAGCAATATGACAAGATGCTTGCTGTTCTGTTTACAGAGAACGATCCTTAATTGTTGATGTTCTTGATTTCTTTTGTTTTCTCTTAAATACTATTAGAATTTCGAATAATTTTCACACTTCAAAATCTAAATATGTTTATGGTTTTACTTAACGTGAGAGAGAAAATGATAATATATTATTTTTTTAGATTTATCTTCTTTCTTATTTAATAGAAGTAATTTTTTCTCTTTTATATATTTACTAAGATATAAGAAATTTTTATGTTGAAGTCATTTTTTTATTGAACTCTACACATTTTAAGAAAAGAAAGATACTAGAAAGTTAGAATTACATACCGTTTTAAGATGATGCAGTCATAACGTGATCAATAGATCATTTGGAAAAAACTTTAATTCTCTTACTTACCTCTATCTAACTATTATGCACAGAACTTTGTAATTTTAACCGATGAAAAACACCTTGAAATGAGAATTTATGCTCATTTTATAGATGAAAGGAGAGATCAAAATATATTCAAAGTAATTGAATGTATTGATAACCGTTTATATTGTTGTAGATTAATACCTATAAAATATAATAATATAATAATTTATTTTAAGGTTACCCACCCCATCAAGGTATATTTTCTTTTATAACGGTTATTTATTATTTTGGATGTCATTTAAGTTGGGTTCAACCTTTATAAATAGATAAAAAATAAAAAAATAGGTTAGTGGGTCATCCACTTAATTATTAACATTAATATTTTTTCACTTGACCTACAAAACCGATTATGAAAACCATAATATATATTTTTTTATATTAAAATATATTTATTGGTAAAAATAAATTTGATATGTAATTACAATAAAATCAGTTAATAAACCCAAAATTACTATACCATGATACTGAAATAATTTAAATTATAACTGTGAATCATAGCAGTCACATGACTTCAATATCACATTTCTTTCTATGCACCACACACCAATAACCTTTACTAATTCAGTTCATAATGCCAAAATATTCTCTATAATTTGTCTTATCAAGACATTCTCTATTGATTAAATACTAAATTGTGTACCCATGATTAAAAATATGAAATAACAAAACAAACTTTAATGCGCAAAATGTCAATTATTCAACCACTAAAATATCCATTGTCATATTATGGATTACTCAAAAAACCTAACATTACATGTTCTGCATACATTTGTAGAGGTAGTCCTTTAGTGAATGGATAAGCAATCATAAGTGTGTTACTAATATTTTCAATTGACATTTGTTGTTTCTGAACTCTTCATCTAACAACTAAGTACTTTAAGTCCATGTGTTTGGATCCACTAGAATATTTATCATTCTTAGAGAAGAAAACAGCCGCAGTATTATCAAAAAATATTCTTAGCGGTTTGACAATAGAGTCAACAATACCAAGTCCTGAAATGAAATTCCACAATCACAAAGCATGACTTGAGGCTTCAAAACATCCTATAAACTCAGCCTCCATTATGGATGATATAGTAATAAACTGCTTTACACTCTTCTATGAAATTGGCCCATTTGCTAGTATAAAGACAAAACCTGAAGTAGACTTTACGCTATCACGACAACCACCATAATATGAGTTTGAGTATCCAATCACATCTAATTGTTCTAATAATTTATATGTGATCATATAATCTTTTGTCTCTTAAAGATACTTCAAAACATTCTTTGCAACTTTCTAGTGTTCAATTCCTAGATCACTTTAATATCTTCCCAATATACCAAAAGCATAGCTGATATCTGGTCTAGTACATGTTTGAGCGTACATCAAACTTCTCACTGCAGATACATAAGAAATGTTCTTCATCCGTTCCCTTTTTAAGTCATTTTTTGGGCACTAACTTTTACTTAATTTGTCATCCTTAAGAATGGGTGCAACACTGGCTGAACTGCATATTGAATCTCTCCAAAACTCGGTTAATATATCATTTTTGAGACAAACCTAACAATCATCGAGAACGATCTTTGAAGATTTCTATTCTAATAACATAAGTTGTCTCATCGATATCAACCATATGAAAGTTTTAGAGAGATCTTTCTTGGTTTTATATAACAAACCAAGATCACTACTAGCTAGTAAAATATCATCCACATATAGTATCAGAAGTATAAACTTACTCCTACTAATTTTTAAATATATACACTAATCAACAACATTTTTCTTAAATCTGAAAGATGTAATGGTATCATTAAACTTTATATACCATTGTTTGAAAGCTTGTTTAAGAACATAAATGGATTTCTTTAATTTGCAAACTAAGTGTTCTTTTCCTTTCTTTGTGAACCCTTCAGGTTGATCCATATAGATATCTTCATCTAAATTCTCATTTAAGAAAGCAGTTTTCACATCCATTTGATATAACTCTAAATCAAAATGTGATGCAAGGGCATAATGATTCAAAATGAATCTTTTTTAGAAGCTAGAGAGAAGGTATCTCTATAATCTATACCTTCGTTTTGAGTAAAACCTTTTGCCACTAGTTTAGCTTTAAATTGTTCGATACTACCTATAGCATTGCGTTTGGTCTTGAAGACCCATTTATAATCGACACTTATACAATTATCAAACAATTTGACAAGATCTCAGACATCATTATGGTTCATAGATTTCAACTCTTCTTTCATAGCTTCTATCCATTTATTAGAATCATCACTTTTCATGGCTTGTGAAAATGTAACCTGATATATTTTTATCCCAATATCAAAATCAAATTCTTATAGATATACCACATAATCATCTGATATAGCATATTTCCTTCCTTTGAGATCTTCTCAAAGGTATTGATTGGGGTTGTTTTATAACATTTTCAATGACGACATCTTCTTGTGGTAATGAACCATTTCCATTATGTAGCTCATTTTTTGTAACTTGTTAAGAAGGATGAGCAAGAGTTGTTTCTTGAGGCAAAAATGATGGCAGGATATCCATTCTTATTTCTTTAAAGTTTATTTTTTTTTTGTTCTTCACTCTTACTGATTTTGTCATTTTCTAAGAATCTAACATTACCAGTTTCAACTATTCTCGTATCATGGTTAGGACAGTAAAATTTATATCATTTAGACTTATTTGGATAACCAATAAAATATCCAGATATTATTCTTAAATCTAACTTTTTCTCATAAGAATTGGAGATTCTTGCCTCCGCTGGACAACCCCATATATATGTATGTCTTAAACTTGGTTTTCTACCAGTCCACGACTCGAAAGGAGTTGCAGATATTGCCTTACTAAGAACTCTTTTCAAGATATACATTGTAGTATTCAAGGCTTCACCCCAAAAAGAAATAGGTACATAAGAGTAACTCATCAGACTCCTAACTATTTCCATTAAAGTACAATTATGTCTTTCAGCAACACCATTCTGCTGTGGCGTAACTGGCATTGTGTATTGAACACGAATGCCATTAGGGTTGCTTTGATAACGACTTACCAAACCAACCGCAAAACAAATGTTCGGTCATGTACACATAACATACATCAAACTGCCTATTGCACTAGTATAAGGAATGTTGCTTTTTTTTTCTCCTAATTTGTCTTTAGACACTGGTCAAGACTTAAAGTTAGACCCCTATCAACATAAATGTCAATAAGTTTAGACTAATGCATCCGAAATCGTTCCAAAACTTTCTTAACTGGCATAGTCCTAAAAGCTTCTTGAGACGGTCTCTCATTATTTCAACGCCAAGGACAAACTCGGCTTCACCCATGTCCTTTATCTAAAAAACAGAGGACAACCACTAGTTAGTGGCATTGACTATCTCTATGTTGTTTCCAGCCAATAATATGTCATTAACGTATAAGGAGAGAAACATAATCCTCATTATTTTCTTGATATACACACAATGGTCTTCATCCACCATAGAAAAGCCAAATGAAATAATAAATTCATGAAATTTGAAATACCATTGTCTGAAAGACAGTTTAAGACTATATATGGATTTTTTAAGATGATAAACTTTGTTTTCTTGACATTTTGAGGCAAACCGAATAGGTTGATTCATATATATTTCTTCCTCAAGTGTGCCATTGAGAAAAGAATTTTAACATCCATTTGAAATAACTCCAAGTCCAAATGGGCAAACAGGGTTAGAAGGAGGCACATAGAGGTAAATCTTACCACATGAGAAAAAGTCTCTTCATAGTCTATACCTTTAATTTTGGTAAAACCTTTTACCATTAGTGGGACCTTAAAATTTTTAATTGATCCATCCACTCTATGTTTTACCTTAAAAATCTACTTGTTTATAATTGATTTACGTCAAGGTGGGAGATCAATTAATTCCCAAACCTTACTTCTCGTCATTGAGTCAATCTCATCCCTCATGGCCTTAATCCACTCTTTACTATTTGGTGAATTCACAGCCTCCTTGAAGGAGATGGGTTCCTCAATTTCTAAAAGAGTGCAAAGGAAAATTTCTCATTCGATTTGGAAAATATCATCGAGAAATTTTTCCAAGTTCACTCCTTCAGATTCTAGGACCTTCATCACCTATTTGACTAGATAATAAATCCCTCCTATTGTCCCTTGTTGATGTGAGATTTAGAACTTGAGGAATAACCTCATGTTCCATGCTCGAATCTTTAAGACTAACCACATTTTTCAGTAGATTATAATTTGTAAGCAAGTTTCCACCAACTAAAATAGTAGGATCGCTCCCACTATCTTTCTCATTGGGTAGAGTATCATTATCCTTAGCGACTTAGTAGGTTCTCAATACCTTCCTCTCACCAATAGATAATTACATTTCCTCCTATAACTCATACAGTTCGGGATTCTCTTTAATTTCACCAATGTTTGGGAGCTCATCCTCAAGAAATCAACATTGCGGGAGTCAATTCGGTTATGCCACCATTTGAGTGTTCTCCAAACATCACATATCCTTTTAAATGTTCGATATATCTAATAACACCATCTTAGTTGCTCTTGGACCTAGTTTTTTATGTTTGTGGGTTGGTTTATGCTCATAATCTACCAACCCCCAAGGACGTAAATGAGCTAAAATGGGCTTCTTATCATTCTATAACTCATATAGAGTGACGTGTACACTTTTAATTGATACACGATTAAGGATGTAGGTTGTCGTAAGTAACACATCTTCCTGAAAATTATTAGAGAGGTTGGCATGTGTCATCATTGATATAACTATATCTAGTAATGTACGATTCCTTCGTTTTGCAATACCATTTTCTTACAGCGTATGAGGAATTATAAGTTGCCTATGTATACCTTTTTTCTTATAGTATTCTTTGAACATATTAGAAAGGTATTCACGACCATGATCAGTTTGAAGAGCCTTTACTCTTCAATTCATTTGACATTTCACTTTTGTTACAAAATGTTTGAACATATCTAGCGCTTCAGAACAGTGAGAAATTAGATACACATACCCATATCATGAATAGTTTATCTATAAAAGTAATAAAGTATATGGCACCATGATGTGCTTTGATATTTAAAGGTTCGTAAATATCAAAACGGATTAATTCTAAGGGATTTGATGCACTTGAAGCCTTACTAAAAGGCTTCTTACTCTCTTTACCGACTAAGCATTGCTCACATTTAGGCAACTTAACCTTGTAAGTCGATCCAAAATAATTTCTTTAACCAGTCTACTCATTCGGTCTTGGCCAATATAGCCAAGTCTAACATGTCATTTAACAGATTCAGAATCACAATCAAAGTGAGAAACATAAGCAAGCATAGAATTATTATATATATTATCATCTAAGTCAAGAATAAAGAAATTATTTCCTAAAGAAACATGACCAAATACATAGTCATAATATAAAATATCAAAAGTATTAGGCTTAAAATTAAAAAAAAAAAAAACTCAATCTCAACAAGGAAACAACTGAAAGTAAACAATATCGCACACCCAATGCATAGAGATATCATGAAGGAGTAAATTATTTCCTCTACATAGCTTGAGCTGGTATGTTCCGATTTCCAAAGATGTCCTCTTTACTGTCATTACCCAATATAATAGTTTTTGAATCCACCAGGACACAATGGTAGTCTATGAATCCAACTCGATCTTAAACTATATGTTTGCTTACGCCCGTGTCTATAATCCAATTAGGAAAAGAATTAACAACTAATGCATGGGAACAAACAAATAAATGAAGAGGCAAAATAGAGAAATATACCTTCTTCGGTTGGGAACAATCAAGATCGAAGTGACCCTTGTTGCCGCAGTTATAGCACTTCATATTCACCATATTTTTCTCTCTATGGCCCTTAGTCTTATGCTATTTGGCCACACCAACTTTAGGCCTATTGGCTTGAGAGAAGCATCGACTTTTCTTAAATTGCTTGGCATGACTAGGCTTGTTTTCCTTTGATTTGACCCCATGGGCAACAAATACCACATTAGAAGGATTGAGCGCCTTTTGATGCTCAACTTCTATCTCAACGTGCCTAGCAATTTAAGAGAAAGTATTAATGTGTTCATTATAAATCATCATGAGTTTAAATTTTTTTCAACATTCAGGTTCATCTGAAAGTGAACAAATCACATTTAGAACATGCTCTTAGTCTCTTACGTCACGCCCTTCAACCTTAAAGCCATGAACCATAGCACTCATCACACATAAGTGTTCGACTATATTGTGATTTGGATTCATTTCATACTTCATACACTTTAAATTCAAGGCACAGAATCTTGTAGCGGATGTTTGGCCATAAGTGACCTTAGACTTCTCCTGTATGTCCGTAACCATAAAACAACTCTCAAATCTCTAATGAGATCATTATGCATGCAATACAATATAGTATACCGCGCAGAACAATCTTTCTTAGACCATTCCTAGTATGCAGCCATATCCTCATTGTACCGGCCACTACCGATATTTTTTGGCTTACGTAGAGTAGTGGTCAAGGTTTCCAAAACCTTGCACTCATTAAGAAGATTGAATCTTCCTATGTCATATATCATAATTTGTCCTATCAAACTTCTCGTTGGTGGACAAATCAGTAATCATGTTCTTAGTTGTCATTTCTAAAAGTATATAAGAAATGGACATTAGGCATGATTTTTTATAATTAAATTATCAAAGTTTTATTATTTATATCACATGTTTAAAAACATTGCTAGGCTCATAATAATCATATATGACACAAATTAGAAATATTGTGATTTTAATTATCGTAACAAAAAAAATTAAATTAAATGAAACATATCCATATAACCCTTTAATTTTATCAAACTAATTAGCATAAAAATAATATCAAATAAATATATGTAATTATCTCAATTTAATAAAAAATGCATAACTACTTGAGTTGACCAAGTGGTAGGAGAGGGCAAAATTAAGGGTATGGTTCAAATCCTCCTCTCAACATCTAATTTTTTCCTAAGTAAAAAACAAAATAGGTGACATCATCATGAGAGAGAAAAGAAAAAAAATAAAATAAAAGGTTTTTTCTTTCTTTGCAAGGCCATGTTTCGTATATATATATATGTATATATATATATATATATTTTCAACCTCCTTTCTCTCCTTTTCATTTCTTCTTTCATGCACACACAATGCACCTTTTTTTCCATGCATACGGTGCATCATCCTCTCTTTTTTTCACGTACACACAGTGCGACTTCTCTTTTTTTTTTTCTTTTACCACCTACGGCTAAAACTCCCTTTTTTTTCTTTTTAAACATCTTTTGTGGGAAAACCAAAGCACCCGGATTTTTATTGTCAGCGACCACAACCACTGCAAATGCGTACATATATTAAGTCATCTCAACACTTACATTAAGGAGACAAGTCATAGGAAGTCAAATGTGCCATTCAGTGACATTTTTTTTAGATTCTTAGGAAAAAGAAACAACATGTTTTTTGGATTTATCATCATAAATTTTTTTTAAAAAAACTAACAAATTTAATCCAGATTGGAGCATAATTTATACAAGATCAGACATAAGAAACAAGACTTTGATACCACTGTTCAAAAATTAGGACTAATCTTAGTGCAGAAATAATATGACAAGATGTTTGCTTTTCTGCCCACAAAAAACGATCCTTAATTGTTGATGTTCTTGAATTTCTTTGTTTTCTCGCAGATGCTATTAAAGTTCTGGATAATCTTCGCACCCCAAAACCCAAGTCTATTTATGGTTTTACTCAACGTGAAATAGAAAATAATAATATGTTATTTTTTTGAGTTTATCTCCTTCCTTATTTAACAAAGACAATTTTTTCTTCCTTATATGCTCACCAAGAGTTATATTTTTTTACAAAAAGGTTTCTTCCTTATAGCCTCAAGAAAAGTCGTGTCTTTTTACAAAGGGTGTTGTAGGTGTTTCTAATTTTATGCAACAATAATAATTTCTTAATTGAATGTAAAAAATTAAAAACTTAATAGACGAAAGGCAAGAACACTAACTAAACTAAGTCCTTGTTGCCTTTTCTTCCCTGGCAATCAACCTCTATCTTAGTCTCTACAACTCATATGGCAGAATAGAACATTGTCACCGTGCCATGTACATAACATTGAAAAAATGAGCCAAGCAATGAAGTGTCGTGACCCCTTTTCCAACTGTAGCACCTTGCCTTGTCTCATGCTGCCTGGTAAGATTAGTTGCTTCTTGTCTTCACCCTTGGGTTGACATTTTCCAAGCGTTGAAGAACAAAGTCGATTTGGTTGGTTATTTAATTATGTTGATCTTTGGTCCAAAATTGGAGGAACTGCAAAGTTTTGACTACTTTCATCCATATTGGAATATTTTTTTAAAAAAATACTTATTACTTGCTATTGTAGATTTGAATTATTTTAACTTACGAATGTATTAGTTATTTTATTTTGTTTATTTTATTACTAATTTTTTAATTGAACATGATAGTCTGATCTAACTTTTGTTTAGCATACCTCTCCTGGTTCTGTTTTTTTCATTTGATCTAGTTTAATTCCTAACTAATAAATATCCCAACCAATATATTTTACTTATTTTAATTTTCTTTTTCAAATGTAAGTTTAGTGTAAACTCATAACACAATCTTAGTCTTGCCTTCCATTTCGAAAAGGGTTGAAGTATTTCTTAAATCAAAGAAAATAAAAATGACTACTTAAGGCTATATTTGGACACCAATATATACATATATAAAAATTTTTATCAAAAAATAAAACGTTTTAAATTTTTGTTTTGTGAATTTAATATGTACAATAATATTATTTAAACATTATAATGATAATTTAAATATTTCATTATTATTTTTAAATTATTGCTATTATTTTTCAACAATTATTTTTATTTCTTATGTTAATTGTATTCATACAGGCTTACGTTTATATCTATGATATTAAATCTAAAAATACTTGTGTCAAGTAGAGGTTAAGATTTGTAATAAAAGTAATATATGGAACAACATTCCAATAGGTGAACGAATGCTTAAGATAGATTTTCAAGAATGTATCGTTTGGTAAGTATATAAGATGGAGAAATTTGTAACTTAGGTTATTGGGATAGAAAGAAATTGGCAAAATGATATCAAACAAAACGTCTCTAGATAGAATAATGTGAATTTGTGATCCAAATGGGACATGTTTGATAAAATCTTATAGGTCTTGTAGGTTTCAAAGTCAAGAAAGGAATGCATTAAGAGTTTAGAGTGATGGAGATCAAGGTAGCACAAATAATAATGGGCCACATGGGAGCTCAAGGTCACATGAGAACTCCAGGCCACGTGAGAGCTCACAGTTACATAGGAGATCACAACCATATGAGGAAGATCAAAACATGATCAAGACACAACTCATGAGGAAGCTCATCCACATGGAGATGAGCATAGGATGGACCAAACTCAAGATGTACTTGGGCTATATAGATGAAATATTACTAAGTCAAATTGACCAATAAGAAGAACATGGCCAAGAAACTCAAGAAAGATTTTCAAGCTTATATTCAAGGATGAATCAATGAAGAAGAAAGACTTGGGCCGAACTTGGAAGGTTTTAAAAGATGGAGATCGAATCCATTAAGTCAATTAGAGAGGTGGCCAATCACTCTCTTACAAATTAGGGACACTTGGCCAAACTTTTTTATAAGCCAAAGTGATGCGGAACTTAGGATCAACAATGTGATCCAAAGCTCATACAATTTCAATTAGTATAAAAAACTTAATCCCTAAACAAATTTTTCCTACTTAACTCACATTCAACTTATGATTGGAACTAAGGTAATAGTAATAAATAAATTGATTAAAACACCACACAAAAAAACTTGATAAGTTAAAATCAATTTAAGAAAAGAGATTGGTGAAAACATCACAAGTTATCTTAATAAGTAGACATCAATTCTCCCATCAATAAAAAGGTTAAAGAAAACGTTACAAGTTGCTAAACTAGAAAGATTTGTATTTTATTATTCTGAAACTTGAGTCATTATAACTATTAATTGAAGGCCTATTTATAGTTGTAGGTAATGTGCAATATTAGAAATAAATCACCTAATTAAATATAAAAATCTTATATATAAAATCAAATAAAAAACTAAAATAGGAATAAAA
This sequence comes from Carica papaya, assembly GCF_054855325.1. NCBI lineage: Eukaryota > Viridiplantae > Streptophyta > Magnoliopsida > Brassicales > Caricaceae > Carica > Carica papaya. Next base: position 13,933,041 of record NC_142315.1, read on the forward strand.
TTAAAATTAGGAATATTATAGACATAATAGTGTAGATAGTCATCCCTTTGTGGAACTCTTAGATGATGGAGATCTTCATTAATTGTAGAGGTATCTTTCTTTAAAGGCTTAAGATTTACTTTCCTCTTTTCTTGAAAGATTGTGATTGATTTAGAAAAATCTTGTAATTAATTGTTGATTCTCCCTTGAATGAGTGATCTTGAGATAAATGTTTTTGATGTTGTTTTTTTTTTATTTATAAATATATGATCTTGTTTCTCCCTTGATGAATTCCCAGAATTCATTGATCTTGATTTTTTTTATCATTTGAGAAAGATATAGAGAGGAAAATGAAACTTTCATTCTTGAGAGAAAAATCTCTCTTGGGTGGGAAAAGAATCCATTAAGGGTAGGAAATGAATTTTCCTCCCTATGATCGAATGGAATTGGTTTTCCTCCTTTATGGGCTTCCACCTTTTGCCTAAATTTTTCTTTCTCATGGATCCATCATTTAAGATAGATTTGAGAGTCTTTCTTGAATATATTGACCCATGTTCTTGGGATATGCCATACATAAAGTCCAAATGCATTTATTGAATTAGATTCATCATAGGCCTTTCTCCATATGAACTTTCCTTTAGTTGAATTAGACTTTAAAACTCATTTAAATGGATCAAACTGTGAGCCTTTTGGCTTGAAGAGTTGATGTAGAACTTAAGATTAACTAACGTGATCAAGAACTCACACAATTTCATTAAATGCACTAAACAAATTTAATTGTACAAAAACCCTCCCTACTTAACTCTCTATCAAGAATGATACGAACTAAGATCACTAAAAAACGAATAATTAAAAAGAATATTTGAAGAATACTGCAAGAAATTATCTTTATAAGTAGATCCACTATTTGCTCAATAAAAAAAATGAAAAAACCTCTCTTGAATAAGACTTATAATATTATTGATTTCAATCTTGAATGCATACAGTGAAGACTTGAGGGCCTATTTATAGAGTAGACCGTATGAATAAAAAAAGTAATACAAATCTCCTAATTTAAAATTACAATTACATAGAAAATTAATTACAATTGAAGTTTAAATTCCTAACTAGGATATATATTGTCTTCCCCCTTTATTAGAAGAGATTATGAGTGATTTAGGAGGAAGATTTATGGTAATTTAGGGCTACCCATGAAAGCTCCCATGATAGTCGCCCACAATTTCCTCTTCTCCCTTTTTTTAGTTGATTGCTTCCTTTTCTTGCTCATTTCCATCATATGTTTGAAGCAAGTTTATGAGACTATTATGCCATTGGTTTAATTGATTGGGTAACTTTTTTTCTTGGGCTTCTTTAGTGGATCCAAACTCATCTTCTTCATTAATCCAAGCTTGGATGAAGATTTAAAAAGTTTGTTACAATCTTTTTGTCTGATTCCTTATTATGGGCCCACTTGGCATGATGATATCTCTTCCAAGTGGCCCAAAGTGATCCATGCTCACATCATATCCCTCATTTTTAAGAGGATTCATCCTCAAATTTGGACCTGTATAAAAAAGGATAAGGACAACAAAATTAAAGGTGATGGAAACACCATACTTACTTTAGAGGTCTATCTTGTAGGTGTTGTCGTTGATGTGCTTCAAGATCTAGAACGGGCAAGCTCCCCTGGAGTCCAATTTTGACTTCCTTTGTTTAGGGAATCTTTCCTTCCTCATATAAACCCATATCCAATCTCCAAGTTGAAATGTGACTTGTTTTCTCTCTTTATTAGCTTCATGGGCATATAATTCATTCTTTTTCTCTAAGTGTTCCCATACCTTTTTCTGTATAGTTTTGACTAACTCTACTCTTTATTGTCCATCCAGATTGTAAGTTTTTACAAAGGTAAAGGAGTTAAGTCAAGTGGGGTTAATAGGTTAAGCCCAAATACAATCTCAAAAAGAGATAAGCCATTGGAAGAGTGAATTGTCCTATATAAGCGAACTCTACTAAAGGTAAACATGTTTTCCATGTTTTTAAATTTTTTCCAACTACTGCCCTTAATAGGACTCATGGAGTCCTATTAACTATTTCTATTTGTCCATCTGTCTCGAGGTGATAGATAATGAAAAATAACATTTTCGTCCTCAATTTGTGCCATAAGACTCTCTAAAAGTGACTTAGAAACTTAATATCCCTATCACTAACTATAGTCCTAGGGGACACCATGTAGCCGTATGACATCACTGAAAAATAGGTTACCTATATTCGTTGTATTATCTGTTTTATGACACACTATAAAGGATGTCATTTTATTAAACATTTCCACTTCAACAAATATACTATCACTCTCTCGCTTAGTCTTTAGTAATCCCAACACAAAATCCATAGATCCATCTATCTATAGTGCTGATAAAATGGGTAACGGAGTGTATAATCTGTGTAATAAGGACCTAGACTTGACCTGCCTATATGCAATACACTTTTCACACACTCACTCTATATCCTGAGCAAGTTAGGCCAGTAGAAATATTCTAATAGGATACTTAAGAGTCTTACTTATCCTAAAATGTCCAATAAATTCCCCACTGTGTGACTCACGTTCTAGCAGTTTCCACTGTGAGCATACAGGTACGCACAATTTTTCATCTTTACATGGAAACTCATGGTGCCTATACAACTTTTGGAATTCACATTTTTCACATGTTGCATAAAAATTTGCAAGTCACTATCATTGGGATATAATTCCTTAATATACTCGATATCTAGTAATTTAGAACTAAGATTTATAAGTAATACATACCTCTATGACAATGCATCCGTTATAATATTGTCCTTACCTTTGTTGTACTTAATGATATAAGGAAAGGTTTCAATGAATTTCACCTATTTAACATGTTGGTGGTTGAGTTTACCTTATCCCTTTAGATATTTTAATGATCCATGATCTGTGTGGATCATGAACTCCTCCAATGTTCTCACTAGTGCATACAGTTCTTTATTGTGTGGAGTAATTAAGGGGTGCACTGTTGAGCTTTTCATTAAAATAGGCAATGGAACGCCCTTCCTGTAGTAGTACTGCTCCTATACCAATACCCAAAACATCACATTCAATCTTAAATGTTTTGTCAAAATTTGGTAATGATAGAATAGGCGAAATACACTACCTTTCTTTAAGTAAAGCAAAAGCATGTTCTTATCAGTCCATACAAAGTTTATGTCCTTTTTAACAAGTTCATTTAAAGGCACTGCTGTGGAACTAAAATCTTTCACAAACCATCAGTAGAAACTGGCTAGCCCATGGAAACTCCTCATGTCGCTTGCAGTCTTAGGCGTGGGCCAATCTTTAATGGCTTTTACCTTTTTTTCATCTACTTTAATGCCCGGTATGTTGATAATAAAATTTAAAAATACTAGTTTATCACTACCAAATGTGCACTTTTTGAGACTTGCATATAGTTTTTCCTTTCGCAATATTTTTAAGATATTCTTAATATGCTCAAGGTGATCTTCTAATGATTTACTATATATCAAATATCATCAAAGTATACAACTACAAACTTACCAAAATACAATCGCAAGATATGATTCATCAAACGCATGAAAGTACTAGGAGCGTTAGTCAACCTGAAGGGCACAACTAACCAACCGTATTTACTTTTAAAGGTAGTCTTTCATTCGTCACCGGCCTTCATACGAATATGATGGTAGCACTCTTCAAGTTTATCTTGGTGAAGATACTTGCACCATTTAACTCATTGAACATATCATCAAGCTTGAGAATGGAGTGTCTATACTTAACTGTGATTTTATTCACGACTCAACAATTCACACATATCTTTCATGACCTATTTGTTTTGGGCACTAATAGGACTGGTATTGCACAAGGACTCAAGCTTTCACGAACATATCCCTTATTCAACAATTCCTCAAGGTGTCTCTGAAGCTCCTTTGTCTCCTCGCGATTGCTTCGGTAGGCGGGTCAGTTGGGAATTGATGCTCTAGGGGCGAAGTTTATTTGGTTCTCAATCACTCGTATCGGTGGTAATCCATTTGGTATCTTCTCTGGAAATAAGCCCTCAAATTCTTACAAAAGAGACAATAACACACTAGGTAAATAGGAGTTAAGGTCTGTTAAATTCAAATAAGTCTCTTGTATCGAAGTACAACTAGACTTTGTTTCTCACAATATGCTCTCATCAACTCTCTCTTCCTCACTCTTTTTTCTCTAGTCTCTCTTCTCTCACTGGGCCTCCTCTTTTTTTGGGCCCTTTGCTCTCTTATTGGACCTTTTTTTTGTCTCTATATCACTCATTAGGCCTTTTATTTTCTTTAGGGCCTCTGTTTGTTCACTCAGTGGGTCTTCTCTTTTCTTTTTGGCCTATTTTGCTTCTTTTTCTTTTTCTCTTTATTTGTGTGGTTCTAATATTCCATCTATAGACCTCTTAATTTTTAACTGGTCCTCGCACACTTACTTAGGTGTCAAAGGGATGAGAGTGTGGATTCTCTCATTGAAACTAAAGGTATAGGGGTCCCTAAAACTATCTTGAGTAACTTGCCAGTCGTATTGCCATGGCCGATATAGGAGAATGTGACTAGCATGTATAGTTACGACATCATAATTAACTTGATCTTGATACCTTCATATGGGGAAAGTTATTGTTGCTTGATTGTTTACTCTGATATCTCCACACTCATTCAGCCACTGTAGCTTATACGGGTTGGGATGCTTGGTACTAGTCAACCCTAATTTTTCAACGAGTGTTGTGCTAGCTACGTTGGTGTAACTCCCTCCATCGATGATCATACTGTAGCCCTTTCCACCCACGAGACACCTTGTATGGAATATGTTTTCCCTTATATCATCATCCTCCTTCACCTGGATATTGAGGGCTCTCCTTATGACCAGGGACTCTCCTTAAGCCATGTACTCATGCTCCTCATCCGCATCTTCTAATGATAGTATGCTATCACTTTTAGAGTCATTATTGACCTTGCAATCGTCTCTTAACAACATAACCCTTTGATTCAGGCATTGGGACGCGTCTGGATCCTAAACACCCGAAACATTTGATAGTGTTATGTTTACGAGATGAGATAGGTTCTTTACCTCAACTACGTTCTTCTCCTCTTTCCTTGGCCACCTTGAAAGGTATGAGTGGTATAGAAAGTCCCATTACCTTTACTCTTAAGTTGTCTCTCAATTTTCATGGCCATGTGGATCATGTCTTCTACCTCTATATAGTGTTGCAGTTCTACAATGTTGGTGGTGTCTTTATTGAGACCTCTTAGAAATCTTGCCATAGTTGTTTGGGGATCATCTTTAATATTGGCCTTTATCATGGCCATCTCCATCTCCTTGTGGTAGTCCTCAATGGACATAGATCCCTGTGTTAAGTGCTACAACTTTTGATACATTTCTCTATAATAGTAAGAGGGTATGAACATTTTGCACACAATTGCCCTTATCTCTCTCTAGAAGGAGACCAGTCATTTTATGTTACGCTGCCTAGTGAGAAGTAGTTGATCCCACCATGCTAAGGTATAATCAGTGAACTCTACCACTACTAGTTTGATCTTCTTCTCTTCAACATAATTCTTTCCTCTCCCACTCCAAGCTCCAAGTATGCTTCAACATAATTCCTTCCTTTGAAAGGTGGTATTCTCATCTTTATGGAGCTGATGTTGCATTCTCTCCTATCTTCTCTCATTTCTAACTGATCTTCTTCCTTATTATTACAAGACTTGGCCTCATCTTTAGCATGCTGAGTTCTAGGCCACCTTGCATTAGGGGTCTCGTGTCTTACTTCACTTCGACCACTACTCAATTTATCTACCTTCTAACTAAATCGTGTCAATTATGCCTGGCTAGCCTCCATAAAAAGCCTTATGTTAGTGGGGTTTTGATGCTCACTTGACATCTTAAGAAGATTTTCTACAAAAGGGTTAGTTAAAAAAAAATTCCTCATTAGTTCTCTCGTATTTTACTCACTTGGGCTTTATCTTCTGATAATCTCACCCACTCTTACCTTTTACCACTCTGTCTTTTTCCCTCAAGTTGAATCTCAGATAGACCCTCTTGAATCAAAATATTTTCAAGTATTATTCAAGACACTGCAAGGAATACTATGGAACAAATACTACACAAATACTGAAAGCAAGAGTTTTAACACACAGATGAAGGGAGATTATGTTATGTTACGATGCAAAACACTAAGATGCAAATTAGATACTCATATATGTTATGGAACTAGAGCTTAAAATAATAAAGGAAACTAAGAATACAAGAAAAGACAATTATAGAAGATGTAGGGATTCGGTATTACACCTAGGAGAAATCCGAAAGATATTCCTACCAATTTCTACATATTGTACGCTACACTCTATAGTAAAGATGGAGCCTTGGTGCTTGATGATATGTGCAAGTATGAATGCATGTTGATTGTAAATGAAGGATTATATTTTTTTTTTTTACCTTTGAAGAGTTTGGTTCTTGCACTGTAGTAAGAATAATAGTTGAGTACCAAAAAGTTAAGTACTTTCCCGATTAGTAAGTTACTTGATCGAGATTTTTTTCCTTTGTTTCCTTTTTTTCTTTTCTTTTTTTTTTATGATGTAGGAAACATAAATTGCAAGGAAAGTAAATAACTACTGGTAAGATTAATGCTCAGTATGGACTGCAAGCAAAAAGGGCTATAAGTTGCTGCTTCTTGCTTGGATCGATGTGTGAGATATATTCTCTCTTTTAAAAAAAATAGATGTATAAAAGAAATGGTGCAAAAAAACATTAAAGTGCAAAAGTAAAAGATAGTAAGTTTAGATGGAGCCAGAGCTTTAATACCAAATCATGGAGAACCCGAGATCAACCAACGTAATCAAGAACTCACACAACTGTATTCAATGTACTAAATGAATCTAATTCTATGAAAACCCTCCTTACTTAACCCTCAGTCAAGAATGATAAGAATTGTGATCACTAGAAAACAAAGGATTAAAAAGAAAAATAAAGAATGTCACAAGAAATTACCTTAATAAGTAGATCCACCCCTTATTCAACAAGAAATATGAAAAAATTTATCTTGAATAAGACTCATAATATTATTGATTTCAATCTTGAGTGCTTATAATGAAGACTTGAGGGCCTATTTATATGGTAAGTCATGTGAATAAAAAATGTAATAAAAATCTCCTAATTTAAAATTGTAATTACATATAAAATTAATTAAAATTAAAATCTAAATTCCTAATTAGAATAGATATGGTCTTCTCCTTTTATTAAAAGAGATTATGAGTAATTTAAAGAATTAATTAAAATTGAAATTAAATAAGAAATTAATTAAAATTTAAATTTAAATTCCTAACTAGAATAGATATGGTCTTCCCCCTTTATTAGAAGAGATTATGAGTGATTTAAGAGGAAAATTTATCATAATTTATTGTTGGCCATGAAGGCTCCCTTGATAGCTGCCCACAATTTCCTCTTTTGTGTTTTCTTGGCCGATTACTTCTTTTTCTTATTCCTTTTCATCATGTGCTTGAAGCAAGTTGATGAGATCATTACGCCTTTGGGTTAATTGATTGGGTAGTTTCTTCCCTTAGGCTTTTTTAGTGGATTTAAGCCCATCTTACTCATTAATCCAAGCTTGGATGAAGAGTTGGAGAGCTTATTGTAATATTTTGGTCCAGTTCCTTGTTACAAACCCACTTGACATAATGATGTCTCTTCCAAGTGGCCCATGGTGATCCATGCACACATCAAGAGTCCAAGTCATTAATGCTAACATCATAAAGAGTCCTTAAAGTCTTCAATACTCGACTAACAAGAGTTATATAAAGCATGGACATTTGGCTAAACACTCTTCTATAAGCTAGGCATTAAGAGTCCTTAAAATCTTCGACTTTTGGCCCAACACTCTCATTGTCGTTCACTCCTCTTATCATGATTGAGTTGATTAAATCATGAAGCACATTAAAATGTGAAAGAATAAGAGTTCTTATACCATAAAATCATGGCCAAATTGTCATCCTCAATCTCATAAGGAATAAAGAATCAATATCCTACAAAAGCATGGTTACATTTTAACTCATCAACAACCAAACATTATTCTTGAAGAGTCCTTGTCTAACAATCTTCTTATCCTACAAGTCACCACCAGCCAATTAAAGAATAAAGAGTCTTTAATGTGTATTTAGTCATGTATAGGTTATGGTCTTATCACCTAGTAGTAGTTGTTCTCAAAAGCTCTTGTTATTAGCTAAAAGTCCTATTATAAAGTGGCTTTTTCTATTAGGAATTTTACTGAATTTCTCTATAAATAGGTCCTCTTGTAAGTGTTTCACTCATTTAATAATCAGTTAAGAAAGTTCTTTAAGAACAAGTTTAGCCATGAGGTTACTTGAGAAGATTTCTTTAACCTTTTTGTTGTGTAGAGAATTGATTTCAACTAATCAAGGTATTCTTATAGTATTTTAATTAATTTCTTTATCTTTTATCCCTATTATCTTAATTCCAATCACTTGTTAGCTGTGGGTTAAGTAGAAAATATTTTTAACGATTAAGCTTTAGTGCTAATTGTGCATGTGTGAATTTGAATTGCAAGTTAATCCTGAACTATTAGATAAATCTCAAATTGTGACAGATAAGTTATGGTATATTTATAACAATTGGTTCCATAAAACTCGAGTTATTAATGAAAAAATGAATTTTCATAAGCTACGTTTTGTTTTTGTTAAATTCAATTATATTCTATTAATTGATTTTATTTATTTAGAAAATGTATACATTTCAAAAGAAACATTTCTCAAATAATTTCCCTAGGGCAAACCGCGTAATTTTGGAATCCCTCACCCACGAGCTTGTTAACTCGCAAGCTGATACACGGGGGATTCCACTTGATAGTTCGTGGACACGCGATAAGGCTTTGTATGACTTGTCCACGAGCCTCTTTACTCGCGGGTATGCACACAGGGGAGGGGGGGAGAGAATTTGCACGCTTATCCCGTGGACAGCAAGCCTGCAAGCAAGTACCCTTCGGCTTGAGCCTTGATTTCATGACACTAACTACAATTGTTATAATGTCCTAGCCATCCAGTCATGATGGCCAATTGCCCGACCAACTGTCGAACTCCGGCTTCCTCCTCCTCATGTTGTCGGCCACTTTGGGACAACAATGAAGTGGATCAATTGCAGCGATTCAAAGGCCAGCAATTGATGAAAAACTCCATATAAATGCTTCCTAATCTGACCTTCTTCCTCATTCGATTGGGAATAGAGAATAAAAAACTTGAGAGTGGAAACAGACGGTTTAAAGATAAATCAGGAGAGAAACACGAGTGAAAAAGTGAAACACTTACAAGAGCACTCAAGGGAGAGTTGTGTGAGTCTATAAGGGGGGACTTTGCTTCTTTCCAATTAAGGTAAGCCTCCTTCCTCTTCTATTGCATCATTCCTTTCTTCCTTAGTATCTCAATACAGTTGCTAACGGCCACACAAACCCAGAAAATCGCAGCAAGCTTCAACCTAAAACTTCCTTCTGCTGCACCTGAACGTGAAGACAATGTGGGTAAACGTGTTGTTTCTTTCTAGTTTCTTTTTGTCTTTAATTTCATTTCATTCTTAAGTCAAGTCTTAAGAAACAAATTGCAACGATAGAATTGTTCCTAAAATCAAGAATTAACCAAAACTTCGCAATTAACTCTGCAACCGTTGCCCAGACGAGTTACAGACCATTTTTCTAGTTTCATATTCATTCTACTAGTGCGTTTGGACCCAAATAACCGTTCTCTTCGAGGTAAAAAGGATAATAATTCAGTGAATACAAGTATTGAGCTTTATATATGCATTTAATCGGTAAAAATTGCATAAAATGGAACTGTGCTTGTGGTTTTAACGAAAATAAGCGGGGGTGTGCGTGTGTGTGCGCGTTCATGCATATTTTCTTTGTATAAATAAATGCTTTGTGATGTTTGGATGATGATTAATGTTTGATTAATGTATGAGAATGAATTGGAATGGAAAATTAATCGAAATTGAACGAAATATCAAAGGAAAAATGTTGACAGAGTCCAAATGCCTCTGTTGACTGTGCCAGGCACCAAAGTGTCGGTAAAGAGGGACACCCGCGACTTAGCAGTGCGAGAATGCGCGCGGGACAATTCCCAGGCGCTCAAAAGCATCGGGTTAGTCCCTCTGGCACACCGCGCACGTGCACTACGCTGTGCGGGAGTGTGCGAGGTTTTGCCAAGCACCCTGCGGTGCCGAGAGGACCTATGCGCATGAAGGTATCGCGCGCAGTGCAAGCGTGCGTGCATAGGCATGTAGGGATGTGCGCAAGGGCGCCCCATTGCACCTCAGCACATGCCTTGTAGGCCAGCTGCCTCACACAGCAGGCAGTGCGAGCCGTGTTGGTTTGAGAGGCGTACGCACGCCGAGAGGCCTTCGCGGATGTTAACCGGGCTACAGGGACGAGAAAGGGAAATTTCCTTAGGCGGGCAATGGTTTACGGGCAAATTAGTAATTTTCTTATAAACAAAAATTGGAATTAAATTTATGAAATGGCATAAAATGGAATTTAACAGTAAAATTTGATATTCGAAAATTAAATTGAAATTTACAATGACACCAAAATTGAGAAATGGAAAAATTAAATACTGGGTACAGAATAAGTAAGATATTTAATCTTATACTTAAAATTAATAAAATATAACAATAATTCAATAAAATTGAATCAACCATAAAACTTTAGATAAAACAAATAAAATAAGAACATATTAAGTAAAATCAATAAATAAAAAGGCTAGTTTAAAATACAGTAAAATGTCAAATTAATAAACCTATAAATTAGTCAGATAAAATCAAAAGAAAAAAAAAATAAAAGGGTAAAAAATTTAACCAATACAATTGTCCAGTTAAATCTGATTTACCTAATTTTCTTAGAGGAATAGTCAGTATGGATTTTAGAGCTAGTAGGCTGTGAGTGTTGGTTTTGGTTATTGTGTTGGAATTAGTATTCATTTTTTGCATGGGAATCTGAATTAATTGGTATTCATGCTCTGACGAGAGATGAATTATGTGACCGGAGTAAAATTTGTGAGAGGGTTGATCGGAGAGATTTGAGAGATTGTATGTATATTGTACGTCATTTTAATGTATTTATGGATTGATTTCGTAATCATTCATAACTAGTCGGTGTCTCATTTACTCTTTTTAGAAATAAGTATAAACGGTTGCGTGCATAAATTTGTAATCAATGTAACCTAATTTAAATTAATAAACTGTAATAAAACTTCAAAAGAAGTGTTCAATTTTGCATGCGTGAATTGTGAGAAATATTATGATATGATGAATTCACTTAAAAAGTGTTTGGAACATCAATAATTTCTTAAATTTTATATCAATTAATATTTTAAATATATTTATATAATTTTATTACTATTTTTCTTATTGAGTATTTAACACTCACCCTAAATTCAAATTTACTTTATACTGACTTGGATGGTCTTCCTGAAGAACCATGTCTAGATCCCTTCCGGGATGAGTAAAAGAGAAGAATAGATTTTTGTATGTTCTGATTTTTTGAAGGCTAGTTTTCTAAAACTTTTGTTTTCTTTAAACAATGTAAATATAACTGATAGCCTTATTAGCCTCAAAATACAGCACATGCATATTTGTATGGGATGTGAATTTCTACAGTAATGTAATTAAATCCATTTTTATCTGCTATTTTCAACGTTGGTTCCCTAATTGGCATCAGGACGTTGCCATTATTTTTTTGTTTTGACCGTTTACATCAACTCAGTTCAATACTGAACATATTCTTGTGATATTATAAAGGAAAATTCATTTCGAACCTTCACCAAGACATTACGCTTTCCTTTTTCTCTTCTATAAGGAAGCAAAATCACTATAATGAAATTTTGAGTTTAACTGGGCTACAAAATTCAATCTTCTCCGGCCTTCAATCTCCAAAAATTGCATCCTACCGTCTCCTCCGTCAGCCTCATTTGATACAAATTCAATTACGACCATTTATTCGTTGTTACCAACAACCGTATCGAAGTATTCATTTTACACGAAAAACAACCTCAAGTGAAAATTTTACACAGAAAAATAAGGAAAGACTAAAAGCGCCTAAAAATTTCTCACTTGTCTTCCATATTATCAATTTTCTGGATGGATATTCTCATTTTGCCTTCTATGCAAATTAGTCTATGCATCAGTTCATGCATCCGGCGCCCCGTAATTCAAATATTCAAAGTGCAATCCCTACTCTACTCAATTGTGATAGCACACCCAGCAATTCATGATTTTACAACAGGGCCCAGAGATTAGAAAGAAACCTAATAATGAACCCTCTCATCACCATCAACGTGCAGGCCCTCAATGCCCTTGAGAGCAGATTCGTAGTTCTTTACATTAGCGGCTCTAGCGGAAGATGAGCGCTTGGGGTCTGATGATCCACCACCAGTAGAAATTCTGTGCATTCCTCCAAGGCCTGAATCGGTTGTCCGAGATTGCTGGGGCTCATCACTTCCAGCAAATGCATCGCGACTGCTTGACATGGCAGCCCGCCTTGAGGATCCACCACGTCCCAATAATGTTGAACCAGACAGCTGTGAGTCATATAACTTAGCATGTCAAAGAAAGAATCCAGGCTTGAATATTAAAGACTGCAAAGTGGACAGAATTGCTAAATAATAAAAATCAGAGAAGAGACGTTCCCATGATAAGAGTGATATGCTGCCTAATTTATCAACATTAAAGATAAAGCAAACCCAAAAAGACGTTCCCATGATAAGAGTGAAGCTCAGTTGGCAGTCTGTTACTGGAGTCGTATGCTGGAATTAAAGCCCTATTACAAGCCTGCTACGGCAAGCAAAGACAACAGACACTTGGTCCTAACCGTTTTCCAGAGCATCATATCATCCAACCATTAACTTTATTTTACTACAAGGATTAAGTATTAAAAAGATCCAAGTTTTACCCAAAACAAATAGTATGTAAAAAAGTAAATTTTTTCAAAAAAAAAAAAAAAGTATGCAAAAAAAGTAAAGTGGCATAACTTCGGCAATTGACAACATAATAATAATAATAAATGGACGTGACCCTGCTAATGGGCAAAAAAAAAATAACGGGCAAAACATATTTATTATCCATTGGCAATTACATACACATGGTATGGAATATATATGTACATGTGCATATGTGTTTGTGTATATACATCTATAGGACAATATGTAATTTGCTACAGAGAAAAAGAGAAATTGAAAGATCAACCAAAAAATTTTATTCTTTGAAGTATTAGAAGCTGACAGGAAAAAAGAATGACAAACTCAAAACCTTTTCCTTCGATTAGCAAGAAGGAAATAACAAATCAGTAATCTTACTTTCTAAACCAACAAAAGAACAAAAAGCATAGGCATATTGATAACTGTTTCAAATTTTTAAAAACAAATCAAGGAAAAGTAAGATTTGAGAAGTACAGACAAATCAGTCATTTTACTTAACTAAAAGGAGAAAAAAGCTCATGATTTAATTACATTAAAAAACAAAACAAAATATTATACTGGAGAAAGTTAAAAAAAGCAAAAAAAACTGATAATTTCATTTTAAAAAATACAACTGTAGGATTAACTAAAAAGGGGGAAAAAAAGGCAAAATGGTTTTAGCCTATACAAGGGCAAAAATGACAATTTAACACCAAAAAATTAAGATTAGATCTGCAAGTTAATATGACCAAGGAAAAAAGAATAAGTTGGTAAATTTGTTAAGAGAAAAGAGAAAAAAGAGTTCACATAAAATGATATTATTTTTTAAGGTTACAAACACAAAAGAAAAAAGAAAGACAAATAGAAGACAGATCAATAATTCTTCCCTTAATTAAAAGGAAAAATATATACATATTGCAATCTTATTTGGCAGGAAAAAGTCAAAAGAGCGAGTATAAGAGGAGAAAAAAACATAAAAAACCAAAAACAAAGCAGCAACCATTTTTAAAGAAGCTATTTAGGTACGAATTGAACAATTTTGCTTCAAGACAAGTATAATAAATAAAAATAATAAAAGAAAAGAAATTGATTATCCTTGGTCTTTATTCTTTCCGTAATATAGGCTCCTAGGTCAATGAAATAAGCATGTACCATATATAGCATAAGTCATAAGCATCTCTAATTCAATCAGTCAAAAATTGTCTTTCTTAACATAGAAATATATACATAGACATATCATGTATATATGGAAATAAAATCTATCCAATAGGACTCTGACTACTATCAAAGGTTTAGAAGATATCTACCTAGCCATTAGACAATGGAAGAAAGGAAAAAGTAACAGGTATACTGACTGAAAAAAGACAAGTTGATAATTTCATTAAAGAACAAACTACAGAGATCAATCAAACGACGGCAAAAAAATGAAGACACATCTGACGAGGCATATATAGTGAAAATAATTTAATTCGAGTTAGAAAAAAAGCTGAAATGATTTCATTAAGGAAAAGATCGATGAGTCAATTAAACCAATATGAAGAAATGGGGTGGAATAAACTGGTGATTCAATTAGAACAGAAGAAATAAAAGAAAGAGAAAAAAGTTGAAAGTAAAAGAAAAAATGGAAACAATGTCTGCCGAGAAAAAAGACAAAAATACAACTACTAAGAAAAACGCATCCATTTTTGTTAGATGGAGAAGTGGCAGCATAAATTTAGAAACCGTCAGAGATCAAATTGCTAAATAGCAATTAAGCAAGACAAGCAACTAAGTGGGTGATAAAGTTGCACAATAATATCCATGGGAATGGATTATAATGAAGAACCACAGATAATGGAGCAAAACAAAATACCATAGACTCCGATGACAGGTAAATGCTTTTGTATCTAGGGAACCTCATAGATTGTTTGGCTGACACTCTCTCGGTGCCATGTACCATTCCATCTTTTGTGAAAAAAGTTGAGTAAGCAAAATACCACTATTATCCATTTAATGACCTGGTGCAAACTACCATTAGAGGAGGACCAATCCATGATTAAGGTCAATCTGATTGGGAAGGAATAGTCCATCCAATCCTTGGAAGCATGCATCAAACAATGATCAACCCAAGTAAGAGCCAAATGATTTTCTTCATGTTCTTTAGGAAACCTAAAACCACTTTTTTTTGAAACACTAAAACCACTTACTATTGCGTCTCTGGAAATTGCTGCATCATTAGGGACTGCATGTTTCTGCTTCGGGAGACTGACCGAATTTACAATAGGAGCTGATAGTCTCCGCCTAGAAGAGTCAACAGAAGACAAAACTGCTGGACGCCCTTCTTCCCCACCTGCAACAAGAGGTAAATGATAGAAATCAGGTTCTGCATGTTATAAAAGAATTTACGAAGAGAAGGATAATAACATCCCTAGCAAGATACATAAAGATAATATAACAAGGTAAACATGAAAAGGACTGACATTAGCATTGAGGTGAAATTAAAAGAATAAAAAAGGAACATCTATTTAAAAGCTTAGATTGAATACTTAACCCCTTAATCGCATAATTTCACATCAGTTTAAGATCCACATAAGGAATTACCTGTTTGTCTGTCAGCATTGGCAATGGCAGGGGACATTCCAGAACTAGTTCCAACACCAGGGCCCTAAGAGAAAGAAGCATTATAGAAATGCATCTAACGCCATCGATGAACCATATAAGCAAACTATTTACAACTTACAAGGGCACGAGATGGCGGTGTGGCTAGCTGTGATTGCTGATACTTCAAAATGGTCCAGTCAAAAACATAATCAAACTGAAAGCCTACAGCAACAACAAGCAGTTACAATGTAAATTTGAAACTGTACTACCAAATTAATATTTCTTTTTTTAAGCTATCACAAAACTCAAACCTCGTTTGAGGGGGGGAAAAAAAAAAGGTAGAACTCAAACCTTCTCGAATGAAAAGGTCACGGAATAGTCTTTTCAGATAAGCATAGTCAGGCTTGTCATCAAATCGAAGTGAACGGCAGTAATGGAAGTATGAAGCAAATTCTGTCGGATAGCCCCGGCATAGGGCCTGAGAAACAGAAATAAGTTCCAGTCAACATTTGTTTAGCAGGATATAATAAGAATTTCCTCATAACCACATTACTCTGTAAACTTACTTCAATTGAAGTAGAAACCTTTTTTTCACTGATTTTCTCATACTTTTGTTTTTTAGTTCCCGCTTTCAGTCCCTGCCAAGGAAGACTAAAGAAGACATCGGGCATCATTAACAAATTTTCAACAGATAGGAAGACAGTAATGTGCGTAGTTAGTAACAATCACCTTCCTCTCAAGAAGTACATAAGGACATAACCAAGTGATTCTAAATCATCCCTCCGACTTTGCTCTATGAATTCCAAAATGTCATGAAAGAATAAAAGAAAGAGACAAAAATGGAACAATAAAACCTAGTGCCAAAAAAGAACATGAATAAACAAAAATGAAGTGTGGAAGGATGGAAAAGCCTTACCAATGCCGAGATGAGTATTCATGCTGGCATATCTTGCAGTTCCAGTCAGATTCTTGTTTTCTCTGCAATATTCATGATCCAAAATAATAATGAATTCTGTGCCTGTTACCAAGATACTTTCCAATAGATAAGTAGAAAAATGAAACACTAGATGGAAGAATATGAGTTGAAAACCTAATTGCTACTGCATTCCAACAGCATTGAGTACAAAGAAGTAACATCAACAGAGATTAGAAGGATTAGGAAAAAGGAACAATGAAAGGCAAGAAAATTAGGCAGAATGACATCCCACAGATGCAAACCAGATCAGCGGAACCAAATTGACAAAAAGTTAAGTCTTAGAACTTCCCACAAGACTCAAGAACATTACATTCACAAACCACCTACATTTCCCATGTATACATTACTAGCAGCCAATTACATGTTCTTCTTACCTGTAAGGAATATGCTGATGAGTTGAACTATCTCTGTACTTCTTAGCCAAACCAAAATCAATAATGTACACCTGTACAGAAGGAAATAACATCATAATAATATGACTTTCTTGCATGAAAAATTAAAAGATATAAAATCTTTTTCATTAAAATTAGGATGGTAAACCTGATTTGCTCGCCGTCCCAAGCCCATGAGAAAATTATCTGGCTTGATATCTCGATGCAGAAATGATTTCGAATGAACAAATTCGACACGATTGATCTTATAAGAAATCAAAAAATAGAATGAATAAATCATTTTCAGAAGAAACTGTTTTGATCCAATTTCAGAAGAAACAACTTAATATTACAAAGCATAATATCCATGTGACATACCATTTGATCTGCAAGCATGAGAACTGACTTTAAGGAGAGTTTTCTACTGCAGAAGTTAAACAGATCTTCAAGACTAGGTCCAAGCAAATCCATCACCAACACATTGTAATCTCCCTCAACACCAAACCATCTCACATTTGGAATGCCAGCTGGTAAAAATTCTAACATCATCACCAGTAATGACAAAATAAAAGCAGAGTAGTTCCAAAAGTAAAAAAAATATAATTAACTCATATTAACCAATTTTCCAATTTATTAAAAAAACTTTTCTCTCAGAGAACAAAAATGTAATTACTTCCTCCCTGCAGAATTCTGTACAACTTTGATTCATACAGCAACTGTGGATGTTTTGTCTTGACGTTTTCCTGAACATAAGAGACAATGTCACATCTTATTCACCAAAATGAATCATGGACAATTAACAATTTGAACCAATCACCAACTCGTTTTGACAGAAATATTTTCTCTTTCAATTTGATGATCACCCATAAATTAGGAAACCAGAGGGATAGCACATTTTAAAAAACATATCAAAGTCTACAAGAATTGGAATTTCATCCTAGAATAAAAATTAGACTGTAAAGAAAGCATCATTATTTTATGAAAAAGAAAAGCATCATTAATCATCAAACATAGTCCATCCTTTTCACAAAAATGATTAAATGACAACAAGAATTATTTATTTTCAAATTTATGCTAAAAATAAAAATTCTAGCTTATTCATTCTAAGACTTAATAATCCTTTCTTTCTAAAGAATCAGCTTAGCAAATTTAATCATAAACGAACAGAGTACATGTTTTATCTATATACCCTCATCTTCAGCAAACAGAAGAATGAATGCATGGGTCGTCAAATTACTCCAATGTCATAGTATTTCACTTAAATTTATTAAGATCGACAAAGACAAGTTGCCCGCATGACAATCAGCCAAAATCCAGTCATTGCAATAAAACTTTATGACTTCCAAATTAAAAAATAAAATCTGCTTTTCGGGGACAGCAGTCATATTGGTTCTCCCACAGTTGAAAACCCAGAGAAATGAGATGGAGTATTGGTTACATCAAGGGATAGCAACAGATGAGTTCCTCGTTACATGTAGCGGTAAAGGGCTAGCCACAATTTCAACCTAAATGGAGCACAGAAATTTCACTCTCTAGAAGAAAAAAGATATAATGACATCAAATCAAGAAATTTGGCAGGAGACTTGTTATTTGCAAAATGACTCAAACAAGCAGGTAAAATGGTCAAAACAATCATTCATCAAACTTAGGAATGTGCAGCCAAAAGTGACAAATGCAAGCTTAAATAAACCTTTGGTAGTCAGTTAAGGATCAGTAAAGCATGAAATGCTCTGAACTACCCACATTTTCTTCCAGTGTCATTTCGTATTTAAACAGGCATACTGCTTTCAAGACATTACCCACGAGTTATCCATCACATTGTCATTCACTTCGCGTTTTAAACCGAAGGAGCCCAACTCTAAGTTTGCCTGTTCTAATTCTGGAATGTGCGTAATTAACAAGAGCTTATATGTACTTTTACTTGTTATGAAGACCTACATTTCAACATCATCTACTAACCTAGGAATCAAGTTCTATTTAACTAATACATAAAAGTTAAGCAAGTCAAGACCCTAAAAGAGGGTCCAAACTCCAAAAATTGAAATTAACGTATAAGTTGGAACCAAGCCGCTAATTCACCAACACCATATTATCTACCAGAAGCCGCAAATTCAATAAAATTAAAGAAACCAAAGCGAAACCGGCAGCAAGAACACTCACAAGCTTAATGGCGACCTCTTCATTTGTTTGAATATTAGTACCTGCAAATTTACAATTTCACAGGGAAAAGGAAAAAAAAAAGAGAATTACATCAATTGAAAAGCCAATAAAACACACCCTGAAAGACATAAGAAACAAATCAAAGAATATTATATCTATACATATAATAAAATATAAAAAGAAAGAGAAAGAAGAAGTCAGGAACGAACCAAGATAGATCTCCCCAAAGGAGCCACTACCGATCTTCCGACCGAGCCGAAACTTGTTCCCCACACGAGGCTCCATCAACACAACAAATTAGAAACCGAAACCCTATCGCAATCTCACAATCCCCTACCTAAAAGAATCAAATTATCACGTGACACAAGAGAAAGAAGAAACAACTGTAGACGAAATCAAGGGCACCGACGATCCATATCCGTGAAGATAAGAATGGAAAAGAAAATTGGAGGGGTAAGGAAGAAAAATTGAAGGAAAATGGGAACAAAGATCTAGGGTTTGTGAATATCGGGAAAGATTTTTGAAGCTTTTTTTAGGTAATTACGGTTAGGTTAATCGGAGAAGGGACAATTAGGAAAGGGGAAGATGGAGGTGGGCATTAGCATCATCTGTTGTCTCTCTCCAAAAACTCTCTTCTTTTCTCGCATCGTGGGTTTTGATTCAATCGAAGCAGGACTTCGGACGACGAACAAAGCTGAAATTTTTTTTTTATAAAAAGAGAGGGAGAGAGAGAGAGATGCTTGTCCAGGCGTGTCAACTACGCGTGTCGAGGCTTTACCCTGGGAGTTTGTCGGGTGGGGTCCACGTCACGTGACTTTATCCACTCACGGAGGATCGCATTCACCACCTCGCTGGTTCACAGATCTCCCTGCGCCCGCAGGCACATTAACAGACCCTTCTCATGCCAACCATCCAAACAACATTCTGTATTCCCTTTTTTTAAAGAATAAAACATATATAATATTATAATATATAATAATTATGTATTTATCTTAGTTAATTAAGGTTTTAAGTTATGTTCATTGAAAAATTCTTTAAAATTATATTACAGTTATTTCCAGATAAGATAACAACTTTTTAACTTTTAAAGCCAGAACTTTTATAATTATTTTCACTAAAGACACTACAATTTAGTTATTAGAAGCATTTTAACCCTTACAGTACAAATACCAACTGCACCATACAAGCACTAGTCGATCAAAAAAATTATTATATGGTGTTAGTAAAAATTTTATTTTTAAAATGTATTTTTGAATTAATGCATAATTTACACATGGTTAATTAGTCAAAAAGATGGTTTAATTTAAGTGATTTTTGAACATAAGATTTTTTTAAAATATGTCAATAAACTAATAATAATTATTATTCGATTTGATTTTTTTATCTAAGATAATCGAATATAAATACGTATGATCTTATCAAATATTTGAGGATTAAAATTATTCATAAGACAAATGTAATTTTTAATGTTTGCATCATAGATATTAGTGGTTTTTCAAAATATTTTGTATAAATTTAAATTTTTATAGTTATTAATAAAATATTTAAAGATATCAATTAATATGAATATAAGGGTATTGGTTTTTATAACATGATAACCATTTAAATTTGTTGCAATCTAACTAAAGCGATTGACTAATAGAGTTTGGTACTATTCATAATTTTATATCTTTACAAGAAATAATAAATGGAGAGAATATACATATATGGCGTCATATTGCAATTTTTGTTTAGATATAACAATAAAATAAAAAACAATAATAATGATAATAATAATAATAATAATAATAATAATAATAATAATAATAATAATAATAAACATTAAATAATAACGATAATAAGGTTTAGTGAAGTGACTATTAGAAAATTAAATAAAATTCAATTTATCATAATTGTAGAGATATTATTTTTATTATTAGGATAAAATTATCAATTTAGTCTCAACTTTTATTTGTTTTTCATTTCAGTTTTAAATGTTTTTTTCTTTCCTTGCAAGTTAGTTGTCAAATTTTTAATCTTTTTTAGAAATACTAACACTATTATTTTTAACTGAAATATTCATAAATAAGTTAAAACTTATTTAACAACAAAAAACTACTTATAGCTTATGGCATGGAGAAAATTTAAATTAAAATTAAAGTGAAAAATTAAAATCATATATTCGTCTCTCCCCATCTTCATCTCTCTTTTCTTTTACTCTCTCTCTCTCTCTCTTTCTCTCCTTTATTACTCTCCATTTATCTCTCTCTCACATCATTTAACCTCTATGTTCACTATCTCTCTCTCTCCACCATGGAACGTTCTCTCATCTCTCATTCTCTCTACGCTTTCTTCAGCCAAGTTCTCTCATTATTTTCAACCAATTTTTTTAGTGAAATTGAATAGTACTTTACTAGGAAGGTTACTAGGAACATTCTATTTTAAATTAGAGCCCTGATTTTAAAAAAAATCTACTAAGGATGTCGAGTTCAAACTAAAATAAAATTCAAGAACCTTAACATCACACTATTCGGTCCTAAGATTATAATGTAGTTCGACCCAAAATCAAAGTTTATTTAAGCCAAAATATGAGTGTAACCTAACTTTGCCTCACTTCAAACTACAACTTGGTGACATTTAAAAAATCGTAGGTTTTTCTCTTTAGTTTACAACTATAATGAAAAGAGATAACTATCGTAAAAATGATAAGAGAGAGAGAGAGAGAGAGAGAGAGAGAAGAGAAAATGATGAAAGTATGAAATGAAGAGAGCTACAGGATGATAATGACTAAACTATGATGATAATCGAGCACATTGAAGTTAATTAACCGATGAAGTAGGGAATAAAAGTACAAAAAACCTCGTTTTAATAATTGAGTGACCTATAACAGAGAGAAAAGTTTTTGTGCAAGTTCTTATAGGAAGGCTAGTAAGAATGCAAAGGGAATGAAATGAAGATTTCAAATAAAAAAGGAGGAGAAGTTTTTTTCTTTTAAGGGTTCTTTGAGAAAATTGAGTTGAAAAGGGACGAAAAAAAAAGATTAAAGAACAAAAAAAGAAAAAGATAAAAAAGAGTTAGAGGAGTCAAAATCTCACTAACAGAGAATTGAAAGGAAAATTACAGAGAAAAGAAAAATATCAAAGGTTTTGATTTGAGAGAAGGTCAGGATTATGTGAAAGATATTATTGAAGGAACAAATGGAGAAAGTTTAACCAAGTGATTATGGAAAAAGATCACTGTGGCATATGCACAACATCTTATATATATTTATTTTTGCCTATTTTACTACTTTGATTATGTTTCCTTTATTATTTGATTTATTCCTTTTGTACCATATCATATACGAGATTATAGGGAAAATACTTGTATATATAAAAACATATTATAATCAATAAAATTAGCCTAGTTTAGTAAATTTTTATGGTATCATAGTAAGATTACAAACTATAAATCTGAACTATGACTGTCGAAATTATACCTTCTAACCAAATTGTTGAAGGTTCTCCATATTACCTACACCTATCTGACTATCAAGGCTTAATTTTTGTCACACACTTTCTTAGTGAAAATAGAGACAACTACTTCACTTGGAGGTGCAATTTTATGACTGCACTTCATTCCAAAAATAAAGCTAGTTTTATGAATGGAGTGATTAAAAAACCTGACACCAACTCACCAGATTTTCAATCCTGGATGCAATGAAATGTGGTTATTATATCTTGGTTAACAAACGCACTTGTTAAGGAGATTCAAGATCATGTGACCTATATTGAGACAATAAGAAAGGTATGGGAAGATTTGGAACAAAGATTTACTCAGGGCATAACACCTAGAATATATGAGTTGAAACGAGCAATAACGCTCTTACATAAAGAAAAATCCTTTTTTGGCTTATTATAAAAAATTAAAATCTATTTGGGATGAATTACTGAGTCTCAATCCAATTTTATTATGCACTTGCGAGTGTAAGTGTGGTGCAGCAAAATGTATACAGTCCATACGTGAAAGAGAAAAGGTATTTGATTTTCTAATGGTGCTTGATGATGTTTATTCAATTGTTATTGATGATGTTTATTCAATTGTTAGGCCACATATATGGAGTGTAGATCTTTGCTAAACCTTGGGAGAGCCTATATTATTAGAACACAAAAGAGAAGCAATGATCATTTGTGATAACTCGAACTCCCACCATTGAAGGAGCTACATTATTCGTAAAAGAGAATGAACTGAAACAAAAAAAGAGTGACAACAGAAATAGAAATCAATTTCCACATTATGTTCATTGTGGGGAAACTAATCAAAATAAGGGATATTATTTCAAGGTAATCGATTACCAATCAGATTGACCTAAACTAAGAAATAAGAGTGGCAAACAAACTAAAAGTGATCAGCCTATTGCAAGTGAAAATTAATCAGAGAACATTGTTAGAATAAGGACATCTTTCGACATAGCTTTTATTGCATTAGAAAACAATAAAAATTTGTCAATTCCATGTTTGAATTTTGCACAACATCAGTAGTTGTTAGTTGTTTTAAAGGTCTGAAAATAATGAAAGGTAATCCATTTACGAATATGACACCCTCCAATTTTTCAGGTAAGGAGAGTGATGAGTGGGTCGTGGATATATAAGCTACAAACCACATGACTTATGACATTAAATCTTTATCCAAACCTATTCTTTAACCCAATATGCCACTAGTGTAAATTCCCAATGGTGTAACAATTAAAATTCATGTTATGGGTCAAATAGACCTTGGAAACAAACTGATACTTGAACAAGTTCTGGGAATTCCTAATTTTTATTTCAATTTACTATCTTTTAGCATATTAACAAAAGATTTAAATTGATTGGTGATCTTTCTACCGGATAAATAGCAAAATGGTTTCTATTATCTGGAGTTGATGAGATGGGAGAACGCCTTTATTGCTATTGATATAATTGAAGTGAATTGCAAATAAATCACATTCATATAGTTCTGAATTTATCTATTTCATTTAATTTCAAGAAGAATTTGGTTTGTGATGCTTGTTATAGAGCAAAAGAGACTCAATTATCTTTTTCTGTTAGTATGATTGAGACCATGGATTTTTTTATTTAGTCCATTATGATATTTAGGTCCCATATAAAACAAAATCTTATTCTAGATCTCATTACTTTTTGACTGGGTAGATGATTTCAGTCGAGCAACATTAATGCGGAACCTTAGATAAAAAACTCACACAATTTCATTTAAAAGTATCAAATAAATTGATTCTATAGAAATCATCTTTACTTAACCCACTATCAAGAATGATAGAAATTAAGGTCACTGAAAATGAAAGAAATAGAATAAAAAAATAAGACAAGGTCGTACCTTGATAAGTAAATCAACTCCTTGCTGAACAAGATGGTAGAAAAACCTTTATTGAAAAGGAACACTCTTGATATTATTGAGATAATTTCTGAAGTCTTACAATAAAGACTTGATGACTTATTTGTAAGATAGGTCATGTGAATAAAAAAGATAATAAAAATCTCTTAATTTAAAATTATAATTTCGAAAGAAATTAATTAAAATTAGTGTCTAAATCTTTAACTAAGTGTAATTACATAAAAAATTAATTAAAATTAAAATCTAAATTCCTAACTAAGTGTAATTATATAGGAAATTAATTAAAATTAAACTATAAATTCATAACTAAGATAGATATGGTATAACCCAGTTTCTTGGCTGATTGCTTCATTTTCTTACCCATTTTCATCATGTGCTTAAAGCAAGTTGATGAGACTATTATGCCATTGGGTTAATTGGTTGGGCTTGTTTTTCTCTTCTTTTGGATGGGGCCTTCTCTTTGTAGTCCTTGTCCATGCTCACATCATCCTCTCCCCCTTCAAAAATGATTCGTCCTCGAATTGAACACTTCTTATATAAGGGTTTCACCAATTTTGTTTTCTTTGAAATATGTCCTATAAAACAACACCATTAAATAAAGAAGGTTTGAGGTGAGTTAATATTTTTTTCTTGAAAGATGGCATCTTTAGCTCCTTTTTTTCATATAGTAACATTCTTTCTTTAGATTGCTAAATCCTTCATTTCCTCCGGACTTTATGACGTTTTTGAGTTCTTGCTGATCTTTAAATACCTCCTTAAGTGATAGCGGCGCAAGTGTAAAATTCTTACCATTATGTTAAAGGAATAAAGATTCTTATGGCTATTATAAGTTGGACGCTTACATGCTACCAAGGTCTTCCAAGTAGGATGTGACTAGCATGTATGTGCACATCACAATGTAATTTATTAGTGTATCACCCAACAGAGAAGGAAATTAATACCTATTTACTCACCTTCATCTTTCCACAATCAGTCAACCACTGTAACTTGTAAGGGTGAGAATGGCGCATGCATGTTAACCTAAGTTTATCAACTAGGGTAAAACGTCTCAGGAAAGGATTAAATCCTATAGGAACGAAAGACTTTGGCGCGCACAATAAAGCCTCAAGTTAAAAGACTAAAAATCTATTTAATTCTAATATTCTCCTAATTCAAAGATTATAGTAATAAAAAAATATTAAATGGATAATTTATTCCTTCTCTCTTGGCCGATTTGGATAAGCTTGCTTTTGAATTATTCCATGTGGTGTAATTCCTCCTCTAGCTGTAAAACGTAAATAAACATGTGAAAAATAAGAAAAATGAGTTCCCTTTCGGATAACACTTCCTCTTGTGTAGATAAGGCTCCCTCTCCTCTAGGATTAGCTTGTCGCATGGTTGTTTTTCCTTTGAGGATTCTTTTATCATGTTTATCTACTTTAACTACTACATTTAAGTCCAACAAGGACTCACAAAATTGATTAAAAAAGGAAGAGAGGTCGAGTGAGGACTCTCCTCACAAGTAAAGAAACCTCGCATATATGGGATCCTTTTCCCTCATGAGCATGTGCCCACACATGTGAGCTAAGGAGGGTTACATGTGGGGTCTGCTTTCACCGCTGCTCTTTCAAGATATCTGGACCTATTTTTTGTGAACTCTTGGGCCAGGCCGAACTCACTCTTCTTGTAAAATAAGCTTCCGAGCCCACATGTTAGGTCAAGTTTTTTAAACCCATGGCTTACTCTCTTATTGGGTTCTTAGATAAGATTGGATCTTATTTGGTGTTGAACTAGGCTAAAAAAGCCCATTTATTCAAAAACCAAATCAATTCGAGAGTTGGAATTATAGGTGTCATTAAGAGAAGAAGATTCCTTCTTGCTGTGAGAAAAATCTCCTATCCACGGGTGAGTGCTTAGGCACACCTTATACGCGCGGCCCTGTGCGCATTTACACCTATGTGTTATGCGATGCACAGATAGGGTGTCTTTGCACTTATGCACGTGGGCTGCTGTACTACGTGTGCACGACTTTCTTTCCAATGGCTATATTCTTATGGGTAACTATCCCGCGAGAATCTTGATTTCTGCAGGATTCCTCCTTGATGCGAGATTGCATCCTCGAAACTAAATTTGGGCCAGTTGGGATCACATCAAAAGCTTTTGGCACTAATCGATTCCATGAATTACTAAGCAAGTTGGGTATTTCCAATCTTCATGCTTCAACTTGAGGAGGAGTATTAGAGAAACAAATGGAGAAAGTTTGGGCAAGTGATTTTTGAAAAGGATCACTATAACATAACACAACATCTGGTGTATATTTTCTTACCTATTTTAATGCCTTGATCATGTTTCCTTTATTATTTGATTTACTCCTTTCGTACCATATCAGATACAAAATTATAGGGACAATACTTTTATATAGAACAACATTATTGTAATCAATAAAACTAGCCTAGATCGTCGATAAAGTAATAAAAATTTATAGACTGCCTCTTATCTTATTCTTATGTTATTTATTTATGCTATTTATCCATTTTGTTTTCACTATCAATAAACAAAAAGACTTATTGTATTAGACAAAAAAATTTCTTATCTCACAAAAAAATCAAAGAGCCTATCATTTGAATGAAGTAAAGTAAAATAAAAAACCAAACCCATGGACTGGAGATAAGTAGATATATTTATCTATGATCAAATTATATTTGTTCGATACACTATTTATCAATATGATTGTGAATATTAAATATGAAGAAAAAAATAAGAATATAAAAAATAAAATAAACAAGCTTAATCTTAATCACTTGTTTTGTTAGTTGTTAATAGATATACAATAAAAGAAAACCACCCTAATGAGGGTGATGTAAAAAAAATTCTAAAAAATAAATTTTCATAGATAACCACAAAGGAGTAAAGAATAGGTTTGAGCTTTAATGTTCGATTTCTTAATCTCATATTCTCTTTTTAAAATTGAATTTTGAGCATATAAACTTTTATTTAGTTTGTGTACAGAGTAAAAAATGTTTGATGATGATTGACTTTCTTATTATAAGTAATTGTGTGATTAGTTATTTTTTTTTTACTTACTACAAATGGAAAAAAAGCAAAACATAAAAAGAGCTAGTCGATAAGATGATCCAAGTCGTGTCACAATGGTCCAAGTGAATATGGATATAGAGATTCATAAGAAGTTGAGGTAAAATGGAACTACTCATTGGGATGAACGACCTAAAAGATCAGTACAAACGTTATCTTTGTGGTAAGTACAAGAGAATTGGATCTCCCAATCAAGATGAAACATCTCTTTGATTTGATTATCACAAAATACTCACTATAATCCTAATCATTATGTTATAGGAGAAATGACTTGGCATGAATTGAATCTACCTTGACCAATAATTTTTTAATATTGATATGTCAAGCATGTTTTAGGCCTTATCATTTCCAAAATTGCTCAAAAAAACTGACCCAATTGCCTTTACTATCTTTAATAAGGGCACTCACCCTCACAGGTCCAAGGTCACCGATTGTTGAACCCGTGTTTAACTTAAACACTTAAAAGGTGGAACTTATTACTCGACCCATGGTATTTATAAAAGTCATCAATAATAACTTGGTGATTTAATACAACCAAGCTTCTATGAATTATAGAATCACAATGATAATGTGGGAGCTAGATAGGATATGATTTGATCAACCACTTTAAAATTACTTTATCCCTCTTCTTCCATACAATCCATGCAATAGTGGATAAGATCACCTTCCAGCTAGTGATTCCATTCAAGCTCATGTTGGTGCAAAATTTTCAATTAATCCATTTGTTAAAAAACATAAAAAGGTTTATTAGCAAATCGACAACTTGACAACCAAGGATCATTTCCATGGCTTCCAAATTTTAAGCTTTTCCTCTGTTGAGAGTCTTACTGTAGAGAACAAATCAAAATGTTCCCCACCATCTTTGTCTTCAATGACAGTTAGAAAAACGTAGATGTCCATATTCTCGTCAAAAGTAATTGTTCCAAACATCAACTTTGTCTTCCATGTTTTTCTATGAAAGTTGAACTTTTTTGGGTATTCTGGTTATGTTTGTTTTTTTAGTAATATTGTTGTAATTTTACAAGGTTATAAATAAGTAGTAATAGGTCACATGGATCATTTCTTCATTCTCACATGGTCCACTTGGGTCATGCTTATGGCTTTCCAATACTATATATGGAGGTTAGAGATAAGCCAAGTAAGACACAGTTGCCAAAAGGAAAGCTTTTGAATATTTCAATGTGAGATTGATAGTGCATGAAAACAACATCTCTGTTATCCACCTTTGAGTGCTTAATTGAATTGTTTATTGTTTAATTTAAGCTATTTTGCCTATTTTGATGTAGGATGGAAGATAGAGCTTAAAGTTAAGAAAAACAGCATAAAAAGAGCAGGGGTCCTAAAAGGCATGCATAGTTAAGCCTCAGGCAAGGATAAGGCATATATAAGATCACAAATCTCGGGTACACTCAAATAACCCTCGACCAAGGCTTACATCTAGCGATAATGAAAGACCGGTCATTACACAGTTAGCCCTTAGGCACAGTTAACACCAAGGCAGTAAGAAGGATGGTAAAGTTACACTCGACTAAGCCTTGGCTGAGGCTTAAGTCATGTGCAACAACTGATTTGAAAAAAAATGTGCATTTTTTAAATTAAGAAGAAATCTTGTAGCAACTGGGATTGTCAACCAAAAATCAAGGAGAAGATGATTTTGAAAAGCAAACAAGAAGCTGGAATCATTGGGGAAGATCCCAATCTAAGCAAAAAGGAAACCCTACTCTTTTTGGGCTGTAAAAAAGTGGCCGAAGACAAAGAAAGAGGGACAACCACGCACTGCAACACTAGAAAGCTTTCTGCATCTTTCTTCATTCTCTTCCTCTTCTAAGTATTCAAGAACTTTATTTTTGTATTAAGTCCACCATGAGTGGTTGATAACTTCTTCCTTTTCCCATTTAACAAATTTAGCGAAACTCCAGTTTGTATTGTGAGATCGAATTAGCTTAACTCTAGTTTTATTTAAATTTAATTGTTTTTTATTTCTCTGTACGTATATTATTGTTGTTTGTTAACCATTTAAACAGGGACCATTAGGCATATGACACAATAGTATGCAACCATTCGAGTAGCCCAAATCCATAATTGTTTGAGTTGTTTCGATACCCAGTGGCAATTAGTTTCGAACTAAGGGAGTAAGCAATTTGGTTGACTGGTTCACGCGGCTGAATTCGGTAACTTGAATAAGGTTCTTTTGGGTCTTAACACTATTAACAAATTAAATTTTAGGGACGTTCCCAGGACTGTTTAATCAACGAGAATCAGACAACAAACATTTCTTTGCTGGTTGAGGATTAAGAATTGGTTTGCAGAATATTTCTGACTATTAAAACTGTTTTACTACACTTTAATAAAACTAATTATTGCATCTATGACCAATTACATAATTGAGAATGAAACTATTTCTTTAATTGGGAATACTGCATATCTAATTAATTCTTTATTTATTTTCCATCATATTTGATTTCTTAAATTAGGATTTATTTTACTAAAATTGTTTCCTTTCTGTTGTCTTTAGTTCACATAAAAGAAAACCCCCTCTATCTTTATTTTTATCTGTTGGTTGTAAAGGAAAAATAATTCTCAATTCCCAGAGGATTCAAGTATGTTTACCACTACTGCAATTCTGTATTATTAGTTGAATAGGAATTTATGTTTAGTAGATTTGGCACCCATCAGAGATTAAAGTTAAGACTCTACCATTTTTTCCTATTTACCTTTGTTGGTTTTGGTGGCTAGGTTGTGCATGAACAATGTATATTATTGTTATAATAGAATCAATAATAGTGTGTATTCCCTTTTGTGTTAGAATGGTTGAACCTTGATAATACAGATAGTGCTTTAAGTGTAGTTGGAATTTACTTTAATCCCCTATTTAGACATTGAATGGATTAAAAATGATTTACTCTTTATGTATGTTAAAATTATAATATCTACTAGCATTGAAACAATGTCAATTGGAATAAGATTTGCTTCCTTTGCATGAAGTAAGTTTGATGGTTTTATTTTGGTCTTTACGCTACAGTTTAGGAATTGGTATTTTATGTTTAGTAATATATTTTGACAAGCGCTCTATTTCAAAAGAAATATTTGGCTTAATGAAATTTGTTCAAATTGACATAAATTCAAGATCATATAGGACGATAATAAAATAGAAGGGAAAAAATCAAATCAAGATAAATGAGAATAAATGGATGAGTTAAAAAGAAGCCATAAAATATCTTAAATTTTTGTTATGAACAATATTGCTAATTGGGAGACAATGCAGACTTCGAAGGGTTGTTAACAAGAACTCTGCAAGAGAACTTGAATATACTTTCAGTTATTTTCTGGTTTTACTTTTATTTCATATTTTTCCTTTGAGATGTATTTTGATCCCTCATTTGTCATAACTTGTAAACATTTAATTAGTAAAATTTTATTGAAGGATAAATGTCACATTTATGTATTTCACTTTTTTAGATAGGATAACAATGAAGTGTATGCAAATCACACCTAAGTACTTAGTTTGCACCATAAGTTGGATGCCTCACACTTTTCTATCTTATATCATTTTGGACTTAAAATTTTTTATTTTCATTGGTGTAAATTTTAACATCTAATTTTTCTTTCAATAGAAAGAGTAATGACTTTAACTTTTTAAAATTTATCATTATTATGAAGTTTGTCTTGCGTCACTATTATGACACATGTAAATTATTGATCACACTTTTAATGGTATCGATAAAGACTTAATTTATATTAAATTAAAAATGAAAGATTAAAATATCAAATTTAGTTTAGCCATTCATATCGCCTTGTGATAGCTAGATGACTCCCACATGGGACTTAATTAATTGGAGATAATTGGTGTAGATTATTATTTTAATCATTATTTGCCTATAATTTAGAAGTTAATTTTTTTTTTCTGATTTTAAATTTTTAATCTTTGTATATATCTGGGGCGTGAATGAAATTTTGTTTGAGCATAAACATTAGAATATGCATTTTAGATTTCTACCTACTTCGAAATTCAATGTGGATTCCATGTAAAATAATTTGTCGGTATTTACATGAATGCCTCATTTTGATAAATGTGTCTTATACGGATAAAGTCTCATCATGTACAGGCGTGCGGGAACCCATATTAACGTCATCTAAATAACTAAGAGTGATACCTAAACATCAAGAAAAATTAACCTATGAATAGAGGAAAGAGTTTTGTATCAATTATAAAAAGAAAAAATATCAATAATTGCTAAGGTTTTTTTTTTTTTTTCAAAATAAAGTTTCTCTTATAAAAGTTGGTGTAAAATCACTAATTTTTTTTTTCTTTTCTAAAATAATTTTTGAAATATGTGGAGTGATGCAAAAATTTTCTTAATTTATAAATTGTTCGTGCATGTTATATATTATCTTTAAAATTCCTTAATATAATTTTGTGATTTCAATTTCCTAAAAGGAATTTTAGTAATATCGTCTTAATTAAGAAACCTTAAAATTTGGTTCTCTATTCATTAATAAAAATGATAACTTTGAAAAGGAATGTTATGGGATTTAAAAAATCTTTTGCAAGAAAAATTTATCCAAGATTAAGGAGATGTATTTTAATTCTTTTTGAAACTTTTTTTTTTATTTTAAAAAGCTTTGAAATACTTATAATTTAGAAATCTGAAACATATTTTTTCTTAAAAAAGAATTAAAATACATGTGAGCAAAAATGTGATTTTCAATAACATTCTCTTCATAGAAAATGTAGCTATTTTAATGGATATGTAACCAATTATATAAAGCTTTCATTAATTAACCATTACTCCTCACTCCATTTTTTTCTTTATCTCTTATCCTTTTACATTATTTTTAGTGAAAAAAAAAGGAAGGGAACATGACAGAAGATTGATCATCAACATAGAGAAGTTACTTTATTCAAAGTTTTAATTGACTTTATCAAGGGCACATATTCTGGAAGGTGGTGATAATTCTCGAGTTGAAAAGACAATGAAGACACTATCCAAATAGTGAATGAGAATTGATCAGAGAATCGGAAGAACACCTTGCAATTAGTCCTCGAAAAACTTACTATCTCTATAATTAATCCACTAAAACCTACACCACCAATGGTAGCATTTATAACTATTTAAGTGACAACTAAAAATCATCCACATATTCAAAAACAATTCATTGCTCAAATGTAACCACCTGTGACCATGCCATAACAACTAATTGACCCATCGGGACAATATGTTATCATCAAAATCATTTAACAAAATCAAAATATCATCATCTATCTGGAGGACAAACGAAAAAAAAAAGAAATACATACAATTTTTGGAAGAAAATATCAAGTCACTGCAAGGGGTAAAAATAAGTGGATTCTTGGACCTATCATTTTCCTTGTCTAGTAATAGATCTATAATTTCTTGAAAAATTCAAAATACCATAATTCACCAAATATGATGGAACAGGATGTTTAAAGGTTCACTTGAGAAGTTACAAGCTTAAGATGATAAAATATACTTTGAGCCTAAGTGAGTTTTATATGAGCACTAGAGATATAGTTTTATACATTAGACACTATTAGAATCAACTAAATGTATAGGCTTATAAAAACTTTAATAAATTATTATGCACTTAACATAGACCTAGCTTTGATTATGGAAGAATTACAAAGAATATAGAAGAATGAAAATAAGATATTAATAGAATTTGCCAAATATCGAAGGAATCTAACCTCACTGGTCCACCCTCCAATGACCAAAAAGAAATGATAATTACCTTTATTAAGACTCTGAGAAGAATTTGTTTAAACAAATTATTAGGGTACTCTAATGCTAACTTCTCAAGATTTCACACTTATTGGAGAAAATGTACCTAATGTCATGAAAAATGGAAGATTAATTGATTATAATGCTCTTTATGCCATAATGGGCCAACAATAGGAGAGAATAGAAATGTAAATATTAACAGAAGGAGTGTAGAAGGTTTTTATATTATAAATGTAGGATGACCCACCTATTATCATATAGGGTCTTCAAGTATGACCACCTATTTTTAGATCACCATCTCTCATTTTATTAACTTGTTTATACGATTTAATGTCCTAACCTGAAATCAAACACAAACTCAAGTCAAACTCAAAATACAAACCTTGATTCTTTCACAAAGAAAATGAGAGAATTTGACCCATTCTTTGTTTTATTAATAGAAATCTACCACCTATTATGGGCACAAGATAAAATCCAACTTGAAATCCCTTAATTGTTCTCAATCCACCACTTAAATGGTTTGACCTCCACTGTAAAATGTGAATTTTATGTACAAACACCTGATCATTCTACATAAATTATTTTTAGCTTAAATATAAGATTCAAGATTTGAAAGACCTTCATATCTTGTAATTTATCAACTCATAAAATATTAGATAAATATCATCATTAATACACTATCAAATTAAGAAGAAAAGAAATGAATATGCATGTTAGTGGAGTTGCATACAATTTGAATGAGTTACAAAGAAAGAATCATGAGAGTATTTTATTTTCTCTCTTATTATCATGATTCAATAATGATAATGTGTTTTATATATTTAATAATCATTTCTATTTTTAAATTTTAAAACAAAGCGAGAACAAAAATAAACAAAAAAACAAAAAAGATAAAAAAAGAAAGAAAAAGGGGTAAACAAAGATAGATTGAAAACTCATATTGGGCACTCACCCTAACATAAAATTAATTTACTTAGAGAACCCATTTGAGAGGCTACTCGCGAAAGAACAAAAGTAGAATCAAACCCTTTAAATTCATTATAGGTATTCAAGAACCAAAAAGCAACAATCTTTTAGGACTAGGAATTGATCGAGAAATGAAATCCAAAGGCAACATTCTCACTAGACAAAGGAGTGTGATCAAATTTAAAAACGTGTAAACAACTTAAGTCATAACAAAAATAAAAATAAAATTACAACTTTGAAGGAATGAGATGTTTATTCTGTAAATAGAGAAACATAAAAAAAGGATCAGAATCCATAAAGAGTTAAAAAGAAGAAAAAAGTAAAGAAAAGTAAAAAATAAAAAATAAAAAAAAGAGAAAAAAAATAGAAAAACATAAGGTAAAAAAAGAGCAAAAGTAAAAAATAAGTGCGAGAAGAACAAAGAAACTAAAAAGGGAAAAAGAAAAAAAAGAGAATAAAAGAGAGAAAAATAAAAAGGAAAAACAAATATAGTTTGAAAACCTACAAAGATGACCTCCACCAAATAAATCATTTAGAAAAATCATCTTTATTTTATAAACATTAAATCCTACTATTACAAGGTACAAGGTACGTGCATTTAGCTTAAACCTTGCAATTGGAAGATATCATGTTTTACTTCAAATCTCGTCATGAAAAGGCATCATGTGCTGCTTGTTTACGTTAGTACTACCATATAAACTTATCATGTTTCCTTAAATTCCACCATGAGAAGACATCATGTTGTATACCTTTATCATAAATTCCAACGATGGGAAGACATTCTTATGTGTATATTGACCTTAAATCTCATTAATAGGAAGATATCATGTTTGTCTTAAATCTTGCAATGAAAAGGCATTATAGCTTATGTGTTACCATAAATTTTGTTATGGAAGGCATTATATTTGTCTTAAATTTTGCAATGGAGAAGAAATTTAGTGTAAATGTTCACTTTAAATCTCATAATGAAAAGATATATATGTATATATATGTATACATGTTCTTAACTATCGTAATGTAAATGTATTAAAGTTTGCATATGCCTTAAATCTCTTCGTAGAGAGACATCTCAATGAAGCAAGATTAGAAAAAAAAAACAAATAAAAAATAAAAACAATCGAACAATTGAAAACTTGAAAAAAAGAAAAAATTAAAAATTGAAGAAAAAAGAAAGGATAAAGAGAAAAAAGAAAAATGATATCATGAATACTAGGTCGAACAAACTTAGAAATCTTAGTCTTTATTTGCAATTTTCGCACAAGTTACAGTAAAAAGGGATAATTGTAATGTTTTTTTGAATTTTGAATTCTGAAATTACTTTTTTCTTTTTTATTTAATGTATCCAAAGACCCATTTTCAACTAAAATTCAACTCTTTTATATCAAAATTTTAATTATAAAACCATATAAAATCCACACCCTTTTTTTTAATTCTATAGCCTAATCCCTCATTTTTTTCTTTTTTCTTTTTTTTTTTTTTTTTTTAATTTTCCCACTTAGGCCAGACTCAAAACCCAGCCCGTTTTGGCCTCTTCCATCCCCTCTCCTGCAACGGCGTCATACGAGGAGGTTTTCTAAAGTCTTCCTTCTCCCTTCAGATTAGGCAGCTGCGGTCTTGATTAAGACCGAGAATGAAGAGAAGGAGCTGCTCTAGGGACGGAGAAAAGGAAGGTTATTTTGGCACCGAGGAAGGGGAAAGCAAGTTTCTTTGAAGATGATGATGAAGCCAAGAAAACGGAGCACGCAAGGCAGTAGAAAATGGCGACTGGACAGTAGCATAAAATAAAGGATGCGAGGAGAGAGAAAAAAAGTGAGATGGCGAGAGACAGAAGGAATCAACAGTTTGATGATGATTTCGGCTTGGAAAGTGGCTGGTAATGGTGACCAAGCGATGATAAAAGAGAGATGGACTCAGCTCGTCTATAAAAAAGGGCTGTGTGAAGGATGGCAGGTGGTCGACTGTTGGAAGAAAGATTAATGCTTATTAAAAGGACTGGTGATTATTAAAGTGAACTTTCTTATAGCTTAAACAATTTAAAAATACGCTCACTTTGTTGATCTTTTCCATAACTTGTCTGGTTATTTTTGGAAGCTTTATATGATTCAATACATCTATATAGTTTATCCATATGGTACCTGAAGTTCTTATATAATTAGTTAGATAGAGATACATGGTATACCTAATATTGCAAGATCTTATTCAATTGTATTTAGTTGTTTTAGACACTTAATTTGAAGATTTGACTATGGCACTTACAATTATTTAACCACAAGCTAATTGGATTTACAAAGGAGAAAGAACATATAATCTTGTTTTCACCTAAACTGGATTCAATCCCGCCTTTATAAGTACTTCCACGCTTGCTTTACTTCGTAAATTGCTTAAATTTTTAAATTTAATTTCTCATTTAAGAATACTATATCTTATAATTTTTTTTTTTGTAGATCATTTATATATTTTTAACTAATCACTTGGTCAAGGAGAAGTGTGAGTTAAGAATAGAAAAGTGATATAGACGTAAATGGTAGTGACCAGTTAAGAATAGCACTTGAATTGTAACACCCAAATATATATATATATTTTTTTTTGTATTTGAATTTTTAATTTAATTTTTTATATATTTAATTTATAAGATTTTAATTTAATTTAATTTAATTTAATAAAAATAAAAATAATAATAAATATAAAATTAGGTAAAAATATTATTTGGATTTAATTGAAATTGATTTTGGGAAAAAAATGTGAAAATTTAGATTCTAGGGGTGTTTTTGAAAAGAAAATCAGAAACCGGGGGTCAAAACGTAATTTAAAAAAGTTTTGCCACGTCAGCAACCCGGTCAGCAGCCCCGGCCAACCAGGACACGCCGCGTGGCAAGGAAACGCTGACACGGGACGGCCCACGTGGGTGATCCGTGTG
Source organism: Carica papaya (assembly GCF_054855325.1). Taxonomy (NCBI): domain Eukaryota; kingdom Viridiplantae; phylum Streptophyta; class Magnoliopsida; order Brassicales; family Caricaceae; genus Carica; species Carica papaya. The sequence goes on from NC_142315.1 coordinate 13,970,121, forward strand.
TGCGCGATCGGACGGTCCAGATCCGTTCCCGCGAGCACGGACGGCCCAAATCAAACGTGCGCACAGACGGCTCAGATTTCACGCGTACGAACGACCGTGTGCGCGCGATCAGACGGTCCAGATCCGTTCTCGCGAGCACGGACGGTGCAGATCAAACGTGCGCTTAGACGGCTCAGATTTCACGCGTACGGACAACCCAGATTCAATTAAGTACGGACGGTCCAGATCGCATCCCGATGGATGGCCCAGATTTAATCCCAATTAAATCGTGATCGGACGGTCCAGATTTAATCTTGATAGACGGTTGAGATTAAAAAGAAAAAGGGTATAAATAACCCCACCCACACCTGACCACAAAACCCTAGCCGACAGTGCCTCGCCGGAGAAGAAGAACTAGACGCCGGAGAAGTCGGCCGCCGCCACCTGCCGCCGCACCGGAGAAGTTTTTGACCGCCAATCGAGGTAAATTTTCTCTCCCTAGCTCATTTTTGGATGCTGAATCCGCCTATGGCCAAACCAGAGCTAAACCACTGGCCAATCGGCCGAAAAACCCCGCCGAAGTCCAGCGGCGTCGTCGCGACTCCCCTCTATTTTTGCCTCCGATGAGGCCCTTCCCGGCCTCCGTTCGATACAAATTTTATACCACTGTGATCATCGTTCTTTTCTCTACAGGTTGATCAGAGCCAAACATCAAAACGCAACTCACGCCGGAGGAGCCGCCGCACCTGAGAGAATCACCGCCGGTAAGTCTCAATTTTTCGTGATTTTTTGGCCCATCGAGGGCTTTAGGGTTGTTTTATCGCAGGGACCAATGCAAGTTTGGCCGAATTCGGTTGAAAACGACCGAAAACGGCCAACCCGAGGCAGATCACCGCCGCAGGCAGCGGTGCCGTCGCCAGAGCACGGCGGATCTGCCGTGCCGGAATTTCGATATTGGCTGAAAGGGGCCCTAGGTCTGATTTGGAATTTTTTGGGACACGTGTAGGTACCAGTAGTGCGTTTTAGTTTTTCGAAAAAAATTTAGGGAAATTAGGGACAGCCTGTAGGCGCACTGTAGAGTCGATTTTAGACCCCGAAACAAGTAAGGACCCCTCACTCTATTTCCTATCACGGTATTAAAGCTTAATAAATAATTAAACAGTATTTTGTGACTTTATAGATGTGAAATTGATTAAGGTTGCCAATAGAGCCCAAATATGGTACATTGTTGATCAGTTGTCGTTTGATCTATTTTTCAGTATTAAATGCAGCATGATGTTTGATGTATTCATTTTATGGTCTCGTATGCATGAATTATGGTTTCTTTTATTATGGTTGGTATAATGGTGAACCCGATACTGTGTTATCTTGTTTGGTGTCAATTACTGGTTTACATGTTTGTGTATGACTGAATGAGTGAGACCAAGAAAAAAGGCAAAAAGATTATGTGAATTGATGAGTGGATAATGTGGACAGCCTGACTAGATATCCTGGGAGATGGTGGACGGACTGGGGGGTCCGTAGGGAACCCTACCGGGAACGTGGTCTCTCATACCAGACGGGGTATAGAGACCTTATGTGTTTTGGCGCCCATACCGGACGGGGTATGGGGACCGCCCGTTTCACCCTCATACCGTACGGGGTATTGAGGTTCATGGTTTTAGCGCCCATACCGGACGGGGTATGGGGACGGCCCTGGAATCAGATTGTAAATGTTAATGGTTCACGTGTAGCGGGGACCCCCTATGGATCCCCATGGATACTAGTAGGCTGATAAAAAAGGAAATATGTTTTCTGATGGTTGAAATGTAAAGGTATAATATGTGTTATATTATAAAGTGTGTATGATTTCATGATATTATAAGGTTATTGTTTTCATAGGTTATTTTCATGAATCTCATCGAGGTAAATGGACAGTAAAGGTTTTTTTGTTAATAAATGAGTTTGTTATAAATTATGCTCCATTTGTTGTTTTTATTTTTTACAAACCTTTACTCCTGTGGTAATGAGATAGTGTGATGTCTTTACTGGGCTAGTGTAGCTCATTCCTTACTTAACCATTTCAGATCAGGAAGACGTGGTTCCCGAGCCCGTTCCGCAGGAAAACGGCGAGTTAGACGTCTAAGGACTTTATAACTCCATTTATAGTTTTTATTTCGAGTATCACTTTTAATTAGCTTATTCTTTCATGATTTGAGTACGTTTTTGGCTATTGTGTAAGGGATGTTAATCAAAATTTTTATTACGTTTCCGCATTTAAGATTTTTAATATATACATCTTCATTTAAATTCCGGAGCCGTTACATGAATGGCAAATCCTTTGAACAACTCATGAAATGCTTCTATGGATAGATAAAAGAGAGCTCATATCATCCCTAAAGTAAGAATTTATGAAGTAGTTATATGTCACACATGTGATTAGCCCTTTTTAGGTCCCAAACATGTTGACCTTAGGATGTGTTTCTTTTTCTTTTCTTTTCAATAATCAAATTTATCTTGCTTTCCTTTCCCTTATTTTTGTTTATCTTGTTAGAAAGATAAAATACTGATTTTGATTTTCAACTTTAGTTAAAAAATTATTTGATGGTGATAGTATTTATTCAGCAGACTTCATTACTTCATCAGGAAGTATAAGTTGAGCTTATTGCTCATATTAATAATGGACATCACTTCAGGATATGGTTTAGTCTTATATATACTTATAAAGTGATTATCGTATAAATCTTATCTTATGGATAATCAAGACAATAGCTTTTCTATGACTAACATAACTATCATTGATATTTTAATAAGATATTGTTTGAAATACTATGAAATAATGATTTATTAACTTTTTAATAAGATAGTGCTTGAAAAGTCATGAAAATAATGGTGTTGTTCAAAATTCTTAATGTTTATTTCCCTTGATTTGGTCGATTCAATTATATACTTAATATTTAATAATGTTAATTATTTGTTTATTTGTTCAATTGACGTGAATGTCTGTTTGCTTGATTCTCTACAAAATCTTCTTTCTTTTACATGAGTATAGTGGCCATTTCTTCGTTTTTATTAAATTAGGATAATTTTCTACTACTTGAATTGATTTACATTGAAATTTCTCCCTCATGTTTCTTGTTCAAGCTTCAGAGTGTTCACTAATTAGGATGTATAGATTGTTTTTCGATGATAAGATAAAAAAAGGCATTAGGAAGATTGTTTTTATTAAAAGAAAGTCCAATGCATTTATTTAATAACATGAGAGTGTTAAATTAGATGTTTTATATAGGCTATGGTGGGGTCATATTAATCTCTTATATAATCTGATTGTGTATTAAGATTGCTAATGCCTTGTTCTCAAACATTCTTTTACCCATATTCAAAGCAAAGATATTTTTACTGACTATGTCTAGGAGTAAGAGATGAAAATTGAAGTATTGGAAGCCATAATTATCGATAATTTGGAAGATTTATTGTTCTTATATTTTTAAACAGCTACTTAAAATAAAAAAATTATTTACCTCATATTTATATGTTGTGTTTTTGAAGAGTTTTAACTAACAATCTCTTTTTGACAAATGTGGATTTTTTTTGTATATATAAAAATTTATTCTAAAATATAACTTAATTAATAATACTAATAGAAGTTTCTTTTTATTTATATGCAGGTTATTGAAACAATAGGAAGATAATTATGAAACTTGAATTTTATAATTTGAATTACAATATGAAAATTTGTAAATGATGGTTACATATATATATATATATATGTATATATAAATGATGGTTATGGGATCTTTTCAATTTTATATTATGGTTCCCTATTGTGGCTCCAAATGGTGTAAATAATCATGGTATACAAGCACAATATCATAAAGCAGATATTGACTAATTCCCTTAAAAAAAAAACATGCACTTAAAAAAAACATGCACGAAAACAATATAAAAGACGAAATGATTTTCAGGCCTTGACTAATTCCCTTCATGTTCTAATAATTCCATACATTTCTCATTCTCTTGGTGCCTCTCTCACCAGCTACAGATTCACTGACACGTGTCATAAATGTCTCAGATATGCATATACTATAAATACACGGACACACATATATACACACACGTCCAGATTTAGTCATAGAGTCCTGACTGTACAGTGAGTTTCTCAAGTTGCCACCATTTGTTTGGTCATAATTGGTTGATTATTTCAAGGAGATTTTAGCTGGTAAATGAAAAGGAAGAATGCTTTTTTAAAGAAGAAAAGTAAAAATAGAATGCTAATTTTATTAATCGACGAAATTCTTTTATATATACATATATATATATATATATAAACATTAACATGTGGTAAGTAAACTTTTTATAAAGAGTTAAATATGCCAAAATCGATTGATATGTGCTTCTCAAGACCAATATTAAATATGATTTTTTAGTTTTATATATGCTTTGATTTTTTTTTAAAAAAATAAAAGTTAAAGTTTATTATTTTTTCAGAGAAAAGTTAAACTTTTATTTAAAATAACTTTATAGAAATGTTTAATTTTAATATTTTATAGTTACTTTAGTGTGATTATTATCCAAATATCTATGTTTAATGCACCATTTCACAATAAATTAATGTAGTAGATTGGTTGATATTTATCATTCACATTTAATAATGATAGTTGACATTTATCTAAATGGAGTTGAATAATGAAATTTTGCATCCAAGATCATTTAATTTGATTCACTCGAACTCTATTTACTATAATTTTTTATTAAAATATGAGTTCTAGTCGGATCCAATTGCAGTTGATGAAAAGAAAGGGAAGGATCGAAACAAGTTCGAGTTTGTCATTCTAAAATCTTTATAATTCGACGCATTATGTGTGTGTGTGTGTATATATATATATTTAATAAAATGATTTGGTTGTGTTTGAATCAAATAACTCATAATCTGATATGGTTTAAAAAATTGAAACAAAAATTCAAACCCTCTTAAATTTAGAGTGATTTCAAATTATTTTTTTATAGGAATGTATTAGGTTCGAGTTTGATAAAATATATACAGTTACCATCCCTAAGTTGAAGTTGGTTTGAATTTTGTTATTGTTTGGTAAATATAATACTACCAACTATTTGTGAAACATTCAAGCTAAACTTCAATTTTTTTTTCCATTAAAGATTAAATACAATATTCCTTTCTTCTCAAAATTCCTATTTCACTTCAAATCTCTTTACTGTGTCTTTGCTTCTTTTTTTTATTTGATTCATTTTTTGTTTGATTGATTTCATTTGTGTGAATTTATAAAGAATTTATTGGCTATTTCAATAATCTATTTTCTCTACCATAAATTTTGTAAATTAACTCTCTGTTTTAAGTATTTTATTTATTTATTTATTTTAATTTTAAGCTAAAAACTAACTTTCTTTTTATTTTTCATACAAAAAGAAGAAGCACATGAATAATTAGTTGGCGTTTATACGAGATCAGCCTAATGGAGGATCTTTTTAAATGTTCAAGAATATATGGCATGTAATTTTTAATAATTTTTTTACTTAATTAAACACTTAACTTACTAATTAGAATTTTTTAAAAATTTATTTTGTATTTGATATGATAGTGTTGGATTTTTTATTAAAAAGTGAAGTTAATGTGGGCATCGGTCTGTATAGCAGGCTATCAGTTTATTAGGATCATTTAAAAGTGATCAATTACGTTTAAACGATTATGAAGTTTAATGCTTTGAGTTTAAGTATGAGCTTTTAATATGTGCAAATACTATATTTGTAATTTCTTATTTTATGATGAATAAAATAAAAAATAACAAAAGTCGATAATATAAAAGGCAGTTATGATTTCCAAATCCCCCATGCATTTTGGTTATTTCCTGTTATCTGGTTAGCAATAAAAATCAATTTTTACAGTCGCGTGTTGATTGAGAAAATCTATCGCAGGATGCGAAAATCTCTTTCGTTATGGATTCAGGTACGCTTCTGTGTTCATTCTCTTTAATTTGGTACGAGTTTGTTTATTATTTTTGGATCTTGTTTGATTTGATTTCTATCAAGTGGTATCAGAGCTACCTTGTATTGAATATATGAGATTCAAGTTTTGGTTTTCGGATTCGTATACATGTGGTTGTATTTTATTTTCAGATATGGAATATATATAATTTTTGTGGTGATTTTTTTAACTTTGATTTTCGAATTAGTTTTTAAACAAAAATTGTGGATTAAGAAACAATTTTTTTCATATATGTTTTTTTTAAGTTTTATGGATTCAGATATGTTTTTCAAATATTAAAAATACATATATTGATGTGAGCATAGATCATCTTGAGCCACATGGAAGAGACATCATCATTCAAGTGGGCCCATAACAAAGAGTCAGACCCAAGGATTACAACCAGCTTTCTAACTCTTCATCCAAGCTTGGATTAATGAGGAAGATGAGTTTGGATCCATTAAAAAAGCCCAAGGAAATAAGTTACCCAATCAATTAATCCAAGGGCATAATGATGTTATCAACTTACTTCAAACACATTATGGAAATGAGTAAGAAAAGGAAGCAATCGACCAAGAAAAATGGAAATATCATCTCTATCATAATTAAGAATTTAGACTTTAATTTTAATTAATTTTCTATGTAATTGTACCTAGTTTGGAATTTAGACTTTTTTTTTAATTAATTTCTTATATAATTATAATTTTAATTAGAAGATTTTTATTAACTTTTTATTCCCATAACTTACTCTATAAATAAACCATCAAGTCTTTATTGTAAGTATTCAAGATTAAAAATAATAATATTATGAGTTTTATTCAAGAGAGATATCTTCATCCTTCTTGTTGAGTAAATAGTGGATCTACTTATCAAAGTAATTCCTTGTGATGTTTTTCAATTTTTTTTTAATTCTCCATTTTTCAGTGATCTTAGTTCCTATCATCTTTATAGAAGGTTAAATAGGGAGGGTTTTCATAAGATTAAATTCCTTTGGTGCCTTGAATAAAATTGTGTGAGTTCCTGATTACGTACTTGATCTTGGGTTCCACATAATTTGATATTAGAGTCTTGACTCCATCTAAATATATTATCTTTTACTTTTGTACTTTTAAATTCTTGCACTGTTTATTTATTTATTTTTTTTATTCATCTATTAAAATATGATTATCTCATACATCGATCCAAGTAAGACATAATGTCAATTGATACTTTTTTGGCTTGATAAAATTGTTGTTGTACACAATTTTTTTTAATCTACTTTTCTTGCAATTTTTTTTACTAAAAAAAAAAAAAAAAAAGGAAAAGGAAAAAAAAAGAAAAAAAAAGAGAAAAAAAAGGAAACAAAAGAAAGAAATCCCATTGGGAAAGTACTTATTTTTTTGGTACTCAACTATTTTTCTTTAAACTAGTACAAGAACCACCTCTTCATAAGGTAAAAGCCTCTTTTATTCTACAATTTTTTTCACAACCATGTGTATCCACACTTACACAATACATTAAAGACTACCTTTTTTTTTTTTTTATCGAACACAACGCACATGAGGAATAGATTAGTAGGAATATCTTTCAGATTTCTCCTTGGGGCAATACCAAATCCCTACATCTTCTATAAACTATCAATTGTTTTCTACTCTCAGTTTCTTTTATTGTTTTATGCTTTAGTTCTCTGATACATCTAAGCATCTAAATTGTATCTTAGAGTTTAGTATAATTGATAACACACTATTTCTTTCTCTGTGTGTTACACACTTACTTCTAGTATTAGTACAATATTTGTTCTATAGGACTCATTACGGTGTCTTAAAATAATACTTGAGAATGCTTTGATTCAAGAGGATCTATTCGACATTCAACTTGAGGGTGGGAGATAGAAAGGTAAAAGATAAGAGTGTGTAAGAATATCAGAGGGTAAAAATTGAGTAAAATATGAGAGAATCAGCAAAGAATCTTTATTTGTGATTAACCACTTCTGCAGGGAACTTTTTTCTAAAGATGTCAAGCGAACACCAAAGCCCCACTAATAAAAACTCTTTCTGAAGGCTATGCAAGTTGAATAAACACGACTTAGTAAAAAAGTGAATAATCTAAGTGGTGGCCAAAATGAGGCAAGACACGGAACCCCAAACACCAGATGCCCCAGGACTCAACACCATGACGATGAGGTCGGGTCCTATAATGATGAGGAGGAAGATCGGGTGGAAAAGAGAGAAGAAAAGAGGGATAGTAATATTAGCTCCATCAAGATAAAAATACCACCTTTAAAGGGTAGGAATGATGTTGAAGCATACTTGGAGTGGGAGATGAAGGTAGAACTAGTCTTTGATTGCCATAACTACCACGAAGAAAAAAAGATCAAACTAGCAGCGGTAGAGTTCACTGACTATGCTTTAGTATGGTGGGATCAACTACTTCTCACTAGACAATGTAATGGAGAATGACCAATTTCCTCCTAGAGAGAGATGAAAGCAATCATGCAAAAAAAGTCCGTACCCTTTTACTACTATAGAGAAATGCATCAAAAGTTATAGCGTTTAACGCAGGGGTCTATGACTGTTGAGGAGTACCACAAAAAGATAGAGATGACTATGATTAGGGCCAATATAGAAAAAGATCCCAAAGCAACCATGGGGAGATTCTTTGGAGGTTTCAATAGAGACATCACCAATATGATGGAATTTTAACACCATGTGACGGAGGAGGATATGGTCCACATGGCCATAAAGATTAAGAGACAACTAAAGAGTAAACGTAAGGGAACATTCTGTACCACTACTACTTTTAATTCAAGATGACCAAAGAAAGAGGAAAGGAAGGGACTTGAGGCAAAGAAGGAGAAGGGAGCCACACCCGACTATAACGGTAAAACACCTATCTTATCTCAGAAACATAACACTATCAAATGTTTCAAGTGTTTAGGATCCGAGTACATTAATTCCCAATGCTTGAATAAAGGGGTGATGCTGTTAAAAGACAATGACGATATCGACAGTAACTCTGAAAGCAATAACATGTCATCACTACAAGATAAAGATGAGGAGAATGAATATACAGCTCAATGAGAGTCCCTACTTATAAGGAGAGCCCTCAACATCCAAATAAAGAAGAAAGATGATCAGATAGAGAACATATTCCATTCACAGTGTCTTGTGGGTGGAAAAGTATGCAACATGATCATCGATGGAGGTAGTTGCACCAATGTAGCCAACACAACACTTGTTAAGAAGTTGGGATTAGCTTATACCAAGCACCCCAATCCATATTAGCTATAGTGGCTGAATAAGTGTGGAGACATCTGAGTAAACAAGAAGGTAATGATAACTTTCACCATATGAAGGTATCATGATCAAGTTCTTTGTGATGTCATATGTATGCATGCTAGTCACATCTTATTAGGGCGACCATGACGATATGACCAGCGAGTTACTCATGACGGTTTTAAAAACTGCATAGGCCTTTAGCTTCAACGGGTAAAATCACACTCTCATCCTGTTGACACTTAAAGAGGTATGTGAAGACCAATTTAAAACCAAAAAGTCAATTGAAGGAATAACAACACAAAAATAAAAAGAAACAAAAGTGGCCAAAAAAAAAAAGAGAAGACCCAATGAGTGAATAAAAAAGAGGTCTGAAAGAAAATAGAAGGCTCACTGAGTGATAAAGAGGTTAGAAAAAAAAGGCCCACTGATAGAGCAAAAGGCCCAAAAGAAAATAAAAGCCTAGTGATGGAAGATAAATAAGAGAAAAAATAGTGTCTACTTGTGAGGGAGAGAGAGTTGAGGAGAGCGTATTCTGAGAAACAAAGTTTAGTTGTACTTCGGTGTAAGGAGGCTTATTTGAGTTTAACTAACTTTAACCCTCTTTGCTTAGTGTTCTGTTGTCTGTTTTGCAAGAATTCGAGGATGTATTTCTAGAAGAGATGCCAAATATATTACCACTGATACAAGGGATTGAGCACCGGATCAACTTTGCCCCAGAATCATTGATTCCCAACCGACCTGCGTACCAAAGCAATCCAAAGGAGACAAAGGAGCTTTAAAGACAAATAAAGGAGTTGTTGGTTTAAAGACATATTTGTGAAGTTCTGAGTCCTTGTGCAGTGCCAATCTTGTTGGTACCAAAAAAGGATGGATCTTGAAAGATGTGTATGGATTATCAAGTCATGAATAAAATCACAGTTAAATATAGACACCCAATTCCCCAACTCGATGATATGCTCGATGAGTTAAGCGGCACAAGCATCTTCACTAATACGACTTGAAGAGTGGGTACCATAAAATCTGTATGAATCTTGGAGATGATTGGAAGACTACCTTTAAAACGAAATACGGTTTGTATGAGTGGTTGGTTATGCCCTTTGGGTTGATTAATGCTCTTAGCACTTTCGTGCGTTTAATAAATCATATTTTACGGTCATATCTTAGTAAGTTTGTAGTTGTTTACTTTGATGACATTTTAATAAATAGCAAATCATTAGAAGATCATGTTGAGAATATTAAAAGTATCCTAGGGATGTTGCAAAAAGAAAATTTATATGCTAACCTCAAAAAGTGTACATTTTGTAGTGAAAAACTAATTTTTTTGGACTTTGTTGTTACCGCAAAGGGTGTTGAAGTAGATGACGATAAAGTAAAAGCCATTAAAGATTGGCCTACGCCTAAGACTATAACGGAGTTGAGGAGTTTCCATGGACTAGCCAGTTTCTACCGATAGTTTGTAAAGGATCTTAGTTCCATAGTTGCACCATTAGATGAACTTGTTAAGAAGGACATAAAATTTAAGTGGACTGACAAACATGAAAATGCTTTTACTTTACTTAAAGAAAAGTTGTGTACTGTGTTTATTCTAACATTACCAAATTTTGACAAAATATTTGAGCTTGAATGTGATGCTTCAAGTATCAGTGTAGGAGCAGTACTTCTACAGGAAGGGTGCCCCATTGCTTATTTTAGTGAAAAGCTCAACGGCGCACCTCTTAATTACTGCACCTATGATAAAGAATTGTATGCACTAGTGAGAGCACTGGAGGTTTGGTAACATTATCTCCTACCCAAGGAGTTCGTGATCCACATAGATTATGAATCATTAAAGCATCTGAAGGGACAGGGTAAGCTCAACCACTAACGTGGTAAGTGGGTCAAACTCATTAAAACATTTTCTTATGTCATCAAGTACAAAAAAGGTAAGGACAATATTGTAGCGGATGCATTGTCACATAGGTATATATTACTTACAACTCTTAGTTCTAAATTGCTCGGCTTCGAGTATATAAAGGAATTATATCCCAATGATAATGACTTTGCTAATGTTTATGTAGCATGTGAAAAATGTGTCTTCCAGAAGTTCCATAGGCACAATTAGATTTTTGTTTAAAGATAAAAAATTATGTGTACCTGTATGCTCCTAGCGAGAACTGTTAGTATATGAGTCACACAGTGGGAGACTCATGATACATTTTGGGGTAGTTAAGACTCTAAGTATCCTACAGGAACACTTTTACTGGCCTAACATGTGTAGGGATGTACAACGAGTGTGTAAGAAGTGTATTGCATGTAGGCAGACCAAGTCTAGGTCTTTACTGCACGGACTGTACATTCCATTACCCATTCCATAAGAACCATGAATGGATGTGACTATAGATTTTGTGTTAGGGTTACTAAAGACTAAGCGAGGAAGTAATAGTACATTTATTGTAGTGGACAGTTCAGTAAAATGACACATTTTATAATGTATCATAGAACAGATGATGCAACAAGTATAGCTAATCTATTTTTTAGTGATGTCATGCGGCTATATGGTGTCCCTAAGATTATAATGATAGGAATGTCAAGTCTTTAAGTCACTTTTGGAGAGTATTGTGGTGCAGATTGGGGACTAAACTGCTATTTTTCACTACTTGTCACCCCCAGATCGATGGACAAACAAAAATAGTTAATAAGACTCTAAGAGCCTTATTAAGGGCGGTAGTTGAAAAAAATTAAAAAACATGGGAATAATGTTTACCTTTAATAGAGTTTGCTTATAACAGGACTATTCACTCTTAGTAGAGTTAATCAAAACTATACACAAAAAGACATGGGAACACTTGGAGAAAAAGAACGAATCATATGCTTGCAAAGATAATAAAACACGAAAACAAGTCACATTTCAACCTAGAGATTGGGTATGTGTCCATATGAGCAATGAAAGATTTCCTAAATAAAGGAGAAGTCAAAACTGGACCCTAGAGGAGCTGGTCCGTTCCAGATCTTGAAGCGCATTTATGACAATGCCTATAAGATAGACCTGCCAGATAAGCATGACGTTTCCACCATCTTTAATGTTGCTGACCTTTCCTTTTTCGACGCAGGTCCAGATTCGAGGACAAATCATCTTGAAAAGAAGAGAGATGATGTGAGCATAGATCATCTTCGGCCACATAGAAGAGACATCATCATACTAAGTGGGCCTATAACAAGGAGCTAGACCTAAGGATTACAACAAGTTTTCCAACTCATCATCCAAGCTTGGATTAATAAGGAAGACGAGTTTGGATCCAATAAAGAAGCCCAAAGACATAAGCTACCTAACTAATTAATCTAAGGGCATAATGATCTTATCAACTTGCTTCAAGCGCATGATAAAAATGGGTAAGAAAAGGAAGCAATCGGCCAAGAAAATGGGAAAGACCATATATATCATAATTAGGAATTTAGACTTTAATTTTCATTAATTTCCAATGTAATTATACTTATTTAGAAATTTAGACTTTATTTTTAATTAATTTTCTATGTAATTATAATTTTAATTAGGATATTTTTATTACCTTTTTATTCATATAACTTACTCTATAAATAGGTCATCAAGTCTTCATTGTAAGTATTCAAGATTAAAAATCAATAATATTATGAGTCTTATTCAAGAGAGGTATCTTCATCTTTCTTGTTGAGTAAGGAATAAATCTACTTATCAAGATAATTTCTTGTGATATTTTTCCATTCTTCCTTTAATTTTCTGGTTTTTGGTGATCTTAGTTCCTATCATCCTTGATAGAGGGTTAAATAGAGAGGGTTTTTATAGGATCAAATTCTTTTGGTACCTTGAATGAAATTGTGTGAGTTCCTGATCACGTTGGTTGATCTTGGGTTCCTCATCATATATATATATATATAGAAAGATATATATATAAATATATGTATATATATATTTTGCAGAAGAAGAAAAATATGAAGAAAAAGAAAGGCTAATCAGTCTCTCAGTTGAGGCTTCATAGCCGCGACCACATCCAATGAGTCACGACTGTGAGGTCACGTCGGTTAAGCAGCTGTGACCTTCTGCTCGCGACGTGTAGAGAATGAGTGGCGGCCATGGCCACTGCATGAAGGAGGAAGAAGAAGACTAAAGAAAAAAAATTGTTTTTTTAGGGTTCTTCTTCTAATTTGGGTTTTGGGTCGTGGGTGGAAATGGGCTATAAAAGTTTTTTAGGCTGTGGCCGCAACTCACAACAAATAAAGAAAAAGAAGGGGAGATGTGGCCTGTGTGCGCATGGGCCCAAGGCCCAGACGGGTTCGGGTTAAGCCCAACCCAGTCTAGACCGACCTGATCCAGACCCAACCCGATCCAAACCTGACCTAGTCCAGACCCGACGGTCAACGTTCAAGCATCAGTCAACGGTCAACATTTGACCATATTAAAAAATATTTTTTAAAATAAAAAAATAATTTTTAGGGATATTTCATATATTTTTCTTATAAAGTATAAATTCAATATAATTTTATATTTAAATATTGGTGTATATATATGCATTTTGAAATGAATCGATTTATACAACATGTCACCAAAGTAACATATCTTGTATTAAGTTGATTTATTTTAGAATGTAAAAAGTTGTATAGGTATAATTTATCTGAATGTTAATCGGCCCAAAGGACAGTTAATGTTTAACATAATTGCATTCTAATTTGAGTTAATAAATACGTAACAATTATTCAATTTAGCATGTAAATTATAAATCATCCTAAAGAAAGATTTATTATTTGGTGTGTTCTTACTGCTAGTATTTAATTACTATTCCAAGATATCACTTACAAGTTAATATTTTATCCAAAGATAGAGTATTAATGGAGTATCTGATATCTTGATATAAGATTTACCTTTATTTAAATTCATTATTATAGTTTATGGTTTATAGTTTTATCTAAGTATTGATTGACTGGATGTTGTTTGTTCTTTGTTCAGCTTCCTTTTCTACTAGAAGTATCATTGTGAATGTTAATTCTACCATAATATTGAAAGACACAAACTTCAAGACATGAAAAAATAATATTTGCCTTGTTCTTAGAGTTATGGATTTGGATTGGGCTTCACGGGTCGATCAACCCGCTCTACTTACTCCTAACAGTACCCTTAATGATTAGATGGAGTTTGAAAGATAGGATCAGTCGAACTATATGATTTTGTTAGTAATGCAGCAGTCAATTCTAAATGTTTTTAGGGACACTTGTCTGATGAGATCACTAAAACTAGAGATTTTCTTAAATCTATCAAGCAATGTTTCGACAAGAGTGATAAGACTAAAACTTGTACACTTTTGGTGAACCTTGTTTCTATGAGATATAAAGAGAAAGGAAATATAAGAGAGTATATAATGAAAATGTCTCACATACATGCTAAGCTCAAGGTAATCAAACTGGACTTATTAGAAGAATTATTGGTGTACTTTGTTTTGATCTCTTTTCTGCCACAGTTTAATCATTTTAAGGTATTTTACAACTATCAAAAGGAATCCTAGACTCACAATGAGCTCATCTCAGACTTTATTTAGGAGGAGGAAATGTTAAAGTATGAGAGGACAGAGAGTGTTCATCTACCTACGATCTCAAAGGACAAGAAGAATAAGAAAAAACAAATCAGTAAAACTGTTGCGGTTCCAGTGCAATAGAAGAAACAACAAAATACACAAAATGACAATGTATATTTCTTCTATAAAGCTCCATGTCATCAAAAGAAGCAATGTGCTAACTATCGTGCGTGGCGTGCAAAGAAATATATATTTTTTAACTTTGTTTGTTATGAGGTTAATTTAATATCTATACCTAAACACACGTGATGAATAGATTCTGGTGTCACTACTCACATCAGTGTGTCTATGCAATGTTGCCTCCGTTGCTGTAAGCTTAGTAAATGTACCAGATTTATTTATGTTGGCGATGACAAATTAGTGGAGGCGGAAGCAATTGGAACATTTAGATTATTATTAAGAACTAGATATTATTTAGATTTGAAAGAGACTTATGTTATATCGTCATTTAAACATAGTTTGATTTCTATTTCTATATTGGACAAATTTGGTTATTCTTGTTCTTTTGGAAATAGAATATTTACTACTTTTTATGATTCCAATATGGTTGGTACTAGTTTTTTATCAGCTCATGGTAATCTTTATTTGCTAGATACAATTGTTTCTTATAATGAATCATTGCATAAAGGTACAAGAGGTGTCAAACATAAATTAACTTATGAGAATTTCGCTTCATTATGGTACAAGAGATTAGCTCATATCTCCAAAGGGAGAATAGAGAGACTTGTGTAGGATGAAATTGTTGATCCTCTTGACTTTATAGATTTTAACATATATGTCAATTGCATCAGGAAAAATAGACAAACATCAGGAGATTGGGTGCCAACAAGACTATAAGCGTATTAGAGCTAATTCATACAAATATATTTGTGGACCATTCCCTAGGACTTCTTGGAATTGTCAACAATATTTCATATTATTTATAGATGACTATTCTAGATATAGCCACCTTTATCTCATTTATGAAAAATCACAGTCTTTGAATGTGTTCAAAAGTTTTAAGGTAGAAGTTGAAAACTGAATCAACAAAAGAATTAAGACTGTTAGATCTGATTGTAGTGGTGAATACTATGGTAGATATGACGGATTAGGTGAATAACGTTCAGAACTGTTTGCTAAACTCCTAAAAGAATACGATATCGTCCCACAGTACACCATATTAAGTTCTTCTGGCATGAATAATGTTGCTGAAAATCAAAACAGAATACTTAATGATATGGTGGGGAGTTTGATTAGTTATTTTACCTTATCTAAATCACTATGGGAAGATGCATTAAAGACCGCAATATATTACTCAGCAAAGTTCCAACTAAAGCAACTATAAAGACCCCTTATAAGCTTTAGACGGAAAAAAAGTCTAATTTAAGATATTTACAAATCAAAACAGAATACTTAATGATACGGTGAGGAGTTTGATTAGTTATTTTACCTTATCTAAATCACTATGGGAAGATGCGTTAAAGACCGCAATATATTACTCAGCAAAGTTCTAATTAAAGCAACTATAAAGACCCCTTATGAACTTTGGGCAGACAAAAAGTCTAATTTAAGATATTTGCACCTTTGGAGATTTTCAACTGAGGCTAGGCCTTATAGGCCACATAAAAAATTGGATTCTAGAACTATTAGTTACTATTTTATTGGCTATTCTGAAAGATTAAGGAGTTATAAGTTATATGATCTCACTACTAAGATAATTTTTAAGGCAGAAATTACCTATTTCTTTGAGGATGTTGAGTTTGGAGGGGGGGGGGACTTTCTCTTTGAAGATGAATATACTGATATTCCCCTAATTGCTCTTATCAATGATCAGGATCAGGTTATCATACCTTGCATTATTCAATAAGTAAATCTAGATCAAAACAATGTCATAGTACCAGGGAGTTCATACTCAAAAAGGTGTTCTAGAAGAATAAACTACACAACCTCAAGAATTAATACCATTAAGAAGATCCACTAGAGAGAGGATAAGTGCAATTTCAAATGATTATATTGTATTTCTTCAAGAACATAAGGATGACATTGGAATGGTGGAAGATGATTCAATCAACTTCTGTCAAGCCGTGGAAAGTTCTAATTCTTAAAAGGGGATTGATGCCATGAATGAAGAGATTAAGTCCATGAAGGACAAAGATATTTGGGATCTTGTCCCATTGCCTGAAGGTGTGAAATTCATTGGTTGCAAATGGATTTTTAAGATCAAGAGAGATTCAAAGGGTGATGTGGAGAGGTACAAGACCCGTCTTGTCATTAAAGTCTTTATATAAAAAGAAGGCATCAATTATAAAGAGACTTTATCTCCAGTTTTATCGAAAGACTCTTTCAGGACCCTAATGGCTTTAGTGGCAGATTTAGATCTTGAGTTGCATCAGATAAATGTTAAGACAACATTTCTCAATGGTGATATTGATGAGATAATTTATATGGTGTAGTCAGAAAATTTTGTATTGGGCGATGCGAAGCAAATAGTTTATAAACTAAATAAATCTATTTATGGACTTAAGCAAGCTTCTTGTCAATGGTATCATAAATTATATCAGGTTATCATCTCGTTCGGTTTTGAGATGAATATAGTAGAATATTGTGTATACCATAAGTTCAATGAGAGTAAATATTTTTTTTTTGATTTTATATGTAAAAAACATACTGCTTGCCAACAGTGATATAAGTTTATTGTACGAAATCAAGAGATTTCTGATAAAAAATTTTGAGATGAAAGATCTTGGAGATAATTTATATGGTGTAGCTAGAAATTTTGTATCGGACAATGCGAAGCAAATAGTTTACAAACTAGATAAATCTATTTATGGACTTAAGCAAGCTTCTCGTCAACGATATCATATATTACATCAGGTTATCATCTTGTTCGGTTTTGAGATGAATATAATAGAATATTGTGTATACCATACGTTCATTGGGAGTAAATATATTTTTTTTGATTTTATATGTCGAAAACATACTGCTTGCCAACAGTGATATAAGTTTATTATACGAAATCAAGAGATTTTTGATAAAAAAAATTTGAGATGAAAGATCTTGGAGATAATTTATGTGGTGTAGCTAGAAAATTTTATATCAGGCAATACGAAGCAAATAGTTTACAAACTAAATAAATCTATTTATGGACTTAAGCAGGCTTCTCGTCAATGGTATCATAAATTACATCAGGTTATCATCTCGTTCGGTTTTGAGATGAATATAGTAGAATACTGTGTATACCATAAGTTCATTGGAAGTAAATATATTTTTTTGATTTTATATGTCAAAAACATACTGCTTGCCAACAGTGATATAAGTTTATTGTACGAAATCAAAAGATTTCTGATAAAAAAATTTGAGATGAAAGATCTTGGAGATAATTTATATGGTGTAGCTAGAAAATTTTGTATCGGGCAATGCGAAGCAAATAGTTTACAAACTAAATAAATCTATTTATGGACTTAAGCAGGCTTTTCGTCAATGGTATCATAAATTATATCAGGTTATCATCTCGTTCAGTTTTGAGATGAATGTAGTAGAATATTGTGTATACCATAAGTTCATTGGGAGTAAATATATTTTTTTGATTTTATATGTCGAAAATATACTGCTTGCCAACAGATATAAGTTTATTGTATAAAATCAAGAGATTTCTGATAAAAAAAATTTGAGATGAAAGATCTTGGAGATAATTTATATGGTGTAGCTAGAAAATTTTGTATCCGGCAATGCGAAGCAAATAGTTTACAAACTAAATAAATTTATTTATGGACTTAAGCAGGCTTCTCGTCAATGGTATCATAAATTACATCAGGTTATCATCTCGTTCGGTTTTAAGATGACTATAGTAGAATATTGTGTATACCATAAGTTCATTGAGAGTAAATATATTTTTTTGATTTTATATGTCAAAAATATACTACTTGCCAATAGTGATATAAATTTATTATACGAAATCAAGAGATTTCTGATAAAAAAATTTGAGATGAAAGATCTTGGAGATAATTTATATGGTGTAGCTAGAAAATTTTGTATCGGGCAATGCGAAGCAAATAGTTTACAAACTAAATAAATCTATTTATGGACTTAAGCAGGCTTCTCGTCAATGGTATCATAAATTACATCATGTTATCATCTCGTTCGGTTTTGAGATGAATATAGTAGAATATTGTGTATACCATAAGTTCATTGGGAGTAAATATATTTTTTTGATTTTATATGTCGAAAATATACTGCTTGCCAACAATGATATAAGTTTATTGTACGAAATCAAGAGATTTCTGATAAAAAAATTTGAGATGAAAAATCTTGGAGACTCGTCTTTTGTATTAGGGATTTATATACATCAGGATCGCTCTCAGGGTATTTTTAGATTATCATAAAAAAATTATATAAAAAAAATTCTTAAGAGATTTAGCATGCAGGATTGTAAACTAGGTGATACCCCTATGTCTAAAGAAAATAAGTTTACTCTAAATCAATGCCCCAATAATGACTTTGAGATTAAAAAGATGCAAAAGATTCCTTATGCTTTAATTGTAGATGAGCCTTATGTATGCACAAGTTCATACGCGTTCAGATATTGCGTACATTGTTGGGATGGTAGAGAGATATTTAAGCAATTCGGTTATAGATAATTAGAAAATAGCCAAACGTGTTATGTGGTATCTTCAGAGAATAATAGACTACATGCTCGCATACAGGAGATTAGATCAATTAGAGATCATTAGTTATTTTGATTCTGATTTTACTAAATGCCAAGACAGTAGAAAATCTACATCAAACTATATCTACTTACTTACTAGGGGAGCTATTTTCTGGAAGAGTGCTAAACAAACACTCATAGCCTCTTCCACCATGGCAGCAGAGTTTATAACATGTTATGAGACATCTAATCATAGAATATGGCTACGGAATTTTATCACTGAGCTGCGCATTATAGATGGAATTGAAATACCACTAAAGATATGTTGTGATAATAAGTCTGCAATTAGATATTTCAATAACAATATGAGCTCAACAAAGTCAAAGCATATAAAGATCGAGTTTCTATTTGTTAAAAAAAGAGTTCAAAGTAAACGGATATCAATAGAGCACATCAGAACAAACTCCATGGTTGTGGATCCGCTCACAAATGGATTACCACCAAAGGTCTTTCATGAGCACATTACTCATATAGGTGTAATATCTCTTGGTGATGTATAATTTCAGTGGGAGTTTTATACCATAATAGTTTTTATGATATAGATATGTCATAAGTTTTGTAGATTTAGTTTATGGATTTCATATTTCATTTTAGTTCTAATATTATGGTTTATGTTTATATTTTATCTACGAGTTTTCTTACAGTTGATCTCACTAAGGTTAAAGCATAACCAGTTGGAAATAGGCATGCTTACATCACATAGTATGTAATTTTCATGTTGCACATCCATACTTGATTCTTGTCATTTGGTTATACTGATATATGTAATCATTGATGGGTTTAGCTACGATAATTGTAGCGAAGACCACTTTGATCCTATATCATCATGATTGATGGACGAGATTATTTGGTGATGCATTCAGGTATTGAGAAAAAATTTTTGAGTACTCCTACAGTTGTTTAACGCACAGTTTAAGGTAACATATAAAGCCTAAGTGGAAGATTGTTAGACTTTTTGATCAACAAGCAGGTTTAATGTGGGTCTCGATGTGCGTAATAGGTTATCAGTTTATTGAGCCCGTTTAAAAGTGATCAATTACACTTAAATAGTTATGGACCTTAATGCATCAGGATTAAGTATGAACTTGTGATATATGCAGATACCATATTTGTAATTTCTCATTTTATGATGAAAAAAATAGAAAATAATAAAAGTCAACAATATAAAAGACAATTATGGTCCCCAAATCACACATGCATTTTGTTTTTTTCCTGTTATCCCGTCAGCAGTGAAAATCAGTTTTTATAATTGCGTGTTGATTTGGAAGATTTACCGCAATACGCAAAATTTTTTTTCGTTATAGATTCAAGTACGCTTCCGTGTTCATTCTCTTTGATTTAATACGAGTTTGCTTATTGTTTTAAGATCTTGTTTGATTTGATTTCCATAAGATAATATATATATAATAATTATTTATTTAAATTTTTAAATATAAAAATAATTTTTAAATATATTAAAATAAAATTAATATGATAATATAAAATTAGTATCTATTTAAATTTCTTAAATATAAAAATAAAATATGATAATATATATAATAGTTATATATCTAAATTTCCTAAATACAAAAAACATAATTAATTTTAGTTGATCATGAAGTCTAAAGTTACACATAATAAAAACTATTGCTAACATTTTTGTTAAAAATAAGATGTAATAATTTTTTTTTTTTTTGAAAATCTTTTACTTCTATATAAGTTTTTTTTTTTTTTTAACATAACATAATATTTATACTTGGTAGAATATATGCTTTGATTTTGATAAAGTGACAGACATTTAATGTTTGGAAGTATAAATACAGCAAAAGCTAAAGCAACAAAATAGAGCTTGAAGATCTCATTGGATATAAGCAAAAAAAGAAGAAAATGGAAGATATAAAGATTGAAAATTACATGGGAGCATTTGAAGGAAAAAATTAGGTGATTTTCTATTATAGCCGAAAGAAATATGATTTTAAAATTTTCATAATGGTATTTTAAAAATAAATTTTTCTGTATGCACATTGAAATCTCATTTAAACAACTATCTGAGTTACTTTGAATGTAAATTTAAGTTTTTTCTATTTTATAAAAAAAAAAAAAAAAATCACAAAACTAAATGTTGTGTGATCACATTTGTATAATAATTTATACATACTAGATTTTTCATAACTCATGAAAAATGGTCGAAAAAGTGAGCATTTAGTGCTCCATATACTATTAGACATGTAATGGATATATATGACTTCAACTGCAATTATCTTCTGAATACATTTAAAATATACATATATTTTTTGAAGATTTAAGAACTAACAACCAGCGAAAATCATTTTTGGAAGTCCTCTTCTTTCTTATGCCTCGTCTTGGATCATATTATTCTAAAGAAAGAATCTTTAGGTAAGATCTTAAATCTTTTCTGGCTATTTGGAATTCAACCATTCTTCTTGAGATTAATTAAAAATCTATACGAAAAAGTTATTTTCTTCTTGAGTCATATTTGGAGATCTCATTCGTACTTAATGTTCAATATAATCTTTTCAAATATGATGTTGTACTTCATCTCTGAAAATAATCTATGGAGAGAAATGTTTGAAAGTTGATTTCTTTGTTCAAGTTGTAATATTTACTCATTGAGAGAGAGAAAACAAAAATTTCGTATAAACTAATTCTTCTTGAAAGTTGAAAAAATCTTGTGAGAAGTGTCTAAAAGAACACTTGTGGAAGGCGAATATTGTGTAAGAAACTTGAAAAAAATACTGAAGTCAATGTGTAAAAATGACC
Source organism: Carica papaya (assembly GCF_054855325.1). Taxonomy (NCBI): domain Eukaryota; kingdom Viridiplantae; phylum Streptophyta; class Magnoliopsida; order Brassicales; family Caricaceae; genus Carica; species Carica papaya. The sequence continues at coordinate 13,992,339 of NC_142315.1, forward strand.
AAAGGAAAAAAAAATGGAGCTTATTTATGGGCTCCTTTATGGATAGGTGGTGGACAAGATCATGAATTCACTTCACTTGAGCTCTACCTTTGAATGCTTACAAGCAAAACATTAAAAAGATAAAACTCGCTAATTAGTAATTAAAGGCCATGTTGGGAAGGATCATTGTCGAAACAAGCAAAACAAAACTATTTATCAATCTCTCTTCTTTTTCCTCATCTCTCTCCCTCTTCACGCACACAAAAATTGCTAGAGCAACTCCCTCTCTCCGTTCTCGTGGATGAAGAAATAAGACTCTTTCCAAAACGACGCAACGAGAAGGGAAAGACAGGAAATGGGCTGGGTTTTGAGTGTGGAACAAGAGGAAAGAGACGGAGAAGATGAAAATTGAAAAAAGAAAAACAGGAACTGGCTGTACTGATGTTTTCTTTTTGGGCCATTTAAGATGAAATGAGTTTTGGGTTTTCTGGCTTGAGGTGGGTTCATGTAAACAAAATTGAGGAGTTTGTTTTGGGTTAAAGCAAATTATTATTTTTTAAAAATAATTAATAATTTGAAATATATATGTATATTCATAAGTAAACCATGTTTTTGAAGGTAATTTAACTACATTTCTACACGCGGTTTAACTGTTTACTCTTTTTTAACCTGCATTAGTAAATGAAGTTCAGTAAATTAACAAAAAAATAAGCCTCCCTCTCGTTTCCTTCATCTCTGTCTCAATCTTCTTCTTCTTCTTCTTCTCACACTAAAAGGTTGATGAGCTCCATCTCCGTCCTCTCCTTGTCCGCAGCTTTTCTCCATCGTCATCATCTACCAAGCTTTCTGCAGCTTTCTTTATTCAATCATTGCAGACAACACATAAGGTAGAATCATGCATCAACTGGTTACCTTTCCTCTCTCGTCATTTTCTGTCAACTTCCCTCAGTCGTAGTTTTCGTCCAATCATCGGGGACAGATTGGTCAGCAAACCCGAAATACATGTACACCGACCGGAAATAATTTCTTTTTTCCCTTTAAATCATTTTGATCAAGCGAAACCTACACTCATATCCGCCACTTATGAGAATGCTATATACATCCGCAAACTAAGCAAAGCAGCAGTCGGCTATGAATGCTGTTTGGAGAAGCTTTATCTTAGTTAGGACTTATTTTAGTATGTTTAGCAAATTAATCAAACATTTAGACGTGACCCAATTTTAGAAACATCTTGATTTACGTAATAGTAACTAAATATGGATGAAATCAAAATCTCCAATCACCCCATCAGGTATTAAGGTTTGAATACAGTAAATATAGAGACTGGAGAGAAGAGAGAGAGAGAGAGAAATGATGAATGTATTAGAATAGAAAAATGAATTAATAATAATAATTATGGGTTGAAGAAGGAAGTTCCACACTTGCATTTCCATCCTTCAGGCTCATAATTTGCATATTCAACTCCAAAATGATGAGAGTTTGCAGGTATTTGAATTGCATTGCATGGCCTGCAACCACCGCACTTGTGCTCACAGTCGGGCGGCCTGGATCCAAGTCTGCTCAGCTCTCTTCCATACACCTAACAAATTATATATAACTAATTAATTAACACACCATATATACACATATATCACTATAATTAATTGACTGATACCTGTTTTGAACGAAAGCCAGGCTCTGAAAAGCTTAGGGTTTGGCCTGTTTTTATCAATTGCAGCCATATTATGTTAGAACAAATTGAAAAATACTGCTGAATTTTGATAAAATAAGAGAGAAAAGATTTTAAAAAAAACAAAAATGGAATTTTACGTGGTTGGGGAGAAGAAGAAGAATCATATGAAGTTAAATGGTTGCCTGTTACAGCAACCCAGCTGATGATGACATGCGTAGAAACTACTGTTATAAAAAACCACATCTTTCTCTTCACCATTCTTCTATAATAATCACAATATGCGTCTGATTGATCAGACAGAATGAAGCCTATCTGTTTCTATATATATATATATATATATGATGTGTATATCATGTATAACTAACTGTTCAAAAAAAAAAAGAAAACTTTGAGGATATATAAACATATGTATATATATATATAGGATAAAATTTCTAAAGTTTCAGAGAGGACAAAACAACACCTTTCAAACACAAAAAAAAAAAAAAAAGGGATTGAAGATTTCCTTCTTTCTAGGCGGAGGGATTTTGCTTCCCATACAAGTGATTCTGTCTTCTTGTTAAAAAGTAATACAAAAAATTTAAAAATTAATTTTTTATTGACAAGTCATGTGAAAAAATGTGTTGTAGTAATAAATTCATCTAACGTTTGTACTCTTGAGTGATCAGTGCCTATATACAGTGTCTAAGCTCAGAACAACAGTATGAGGCTTTTCAATTCTGATGGAAAATAAATTCCCGCTATACATACAATCACACAAATTAAAAAATAAAAAATATACAACATTTATGGTAATTTGATAAGTATGACAGTAAAATCGATAGTCAAATAAGAGTTTCATATAAACAACAAAATACTATAATTTCTCTTTCCCTCAAAATATACACAAATTCTCTCTCAGGGAAATTATACACAAAAAATTCCCTCAACAAATCTATAGAGACTATTTGGATCAATTTAATGAATGAATTTGCAGGTAACCCAGAGAACTCAATCTATAGATAGATCAATTTTTTGTAATGAAAAGAAATTATGGGGATCTTTCATACTATTTGGATTTTGACTTGAAAGTTTTAGTTTTTCTTAGAAATTTATAAAATCCCTAATTCCCAGATAACACAAAAGTAGAGCCTGCAATACTCTTATCAACAAAACAACAACAGAGTTGAAGCTCCCAAATGGTAAATAAACAGATAAAGCATTATACTATTTCCAGACCAGTCCTTTTATATAAATAATCATTAATTTCCCTGTTAATTTTCATTGTCATACTAAAAGAATTAAAAGTAGAGGAGTAGAGACAGACAAAATATTATGTGCAAATTTTGGAAGTGAAGTAAGTAGTTGTCAGGCATAGCTGAGAGCTTTAATTAAGTAGGAGAGAACTTCTTTAAGTTGGGTCAATTTCAGACAGCTTAGCTGACAATGAACTTACTTGTACATATATATATATGTACATATTCATGGTTCTCTCAATCTGAACCGTCCATTCTGATTAATCTGAAAATGGGCTGCTCTGACTCCGCCATTATTACCTCATTATCGAATTTATTGCATGATCATCAAATCTTGAAATTGCTTTGACTCTTAATGGGTATCCTTCTCTCAACTTTGACTTGGACCATTCTGCAAACTACAAGTTTTTGTTGAATTAAAGTCGCTATGATCAGAGTAAAATAACATCAAATGGAGATTACTCAAGGAAAATAATTAAGTTTGATCACTAATTAATTTAAAAACATTGGAAATTTCTATGAACATCTCGGTGAAGTTAGCAAATACTTTTGTTTTCAATTAATTATTATTATTATTGGGAATGAAAAGGAAAGGACAGAGAAATGGGATAAGAAGGCAGAGAGGGGGCCTCAACACACAAAGAGACACTTGGTGATGAAAAGACAAATCCAAATTAAATTGAGGTCAAACCAATTAACCACACTCACTTCTGCCACCTACCTGCGCCAGCCTCTCTCCGTATGTGCCTGTCTATATATATATATATATATATATGTAGTTAACTCAATTCAATTATTTATTTAAATTAAAGTAATATCAAAATCAAATCTAACGTAATTAAGGAGAGAGAGTTTGACATCCCAATAATAATTTATATCTTAATAGTTTCAATATTGAAGGTTCTACATGAAATAAACTAAGAGATTATCATTTGTTTGTGTTACCAAGTAGTCTTTGAAAAACTTAAGGAGAGAGAGCGAGAGTTTTTAGAATAAATTGTAAAAAATGTTGTTTACTTCCATTGATTCAATTTGTATTTATATACAAAAAGTCTAATTTTAGTGTATTACAATTATTAGAATACAAATAACTTCACTTGTTTAAATTTCCTTTGTAGTTATTTTCGAACATTTGTATTTAATTTGAATTCTCTAACAATTTTTTACAAATTAAAGATGGTAAAGACACTTAAAATTTATTATTTAAAATTTAAAATTTATTTTTAAAAAGGTTTCATAAAAATATTAATAATTTTATTAGTAGATACGATAAATTATGTAAGAACCCTGGAAATTAAAAGGAAATGTATATATTTATTTTAAGTGCGGAAGCGAATAAAATAGATTATGATTAACATCCCTTACACAATAATCAAAATGAATTAAACGTATGAAAGAATAAACTAACTAAATGAACTACTATGAATGAATACTATAAGGAAAACTAATAAATTCTTAGGCTTCTACTCGCTGTCTTCCTGCAGAACGGGCTCGGGAACCAAGTCCTACTGATCTAAAATTGTTAAGTAAGGAATGAGCTACACTAACCCAGTAAAAATATCACACTATCTCACTGTCACAGAAGTAAAGGTTGGTAGAAAACAAAAACGACCAATGGAGCATAATTTATAACAAACTCATTTATCAATAATAAAAACCTTTACTCTGCACTTACCTCAGTGAGATTCATGAAAACAACTTATAAAAAATAATAACATCATAAACATCATAAGATCATGCACACTCTGTAACATAACACATATCATGCTTTTGTATTTCAATCATCAAGCAACGAATTTCTTCTTTTATCAGCCTACTAGTATCCATGGAGATCCATAGGGGGTCCCCGCTACACGTGAACCATTCACATTAATAACTTAATTCCAGGGTCGTCCCCATACCCTATCTAGTATGTGCACCAAAATCATAAACCTCAATACTCTGTCCGGTATAAGGGTGAAACGGGTCGTCCCCATACCCCATCCGGTATGGGTGCCAAAACACATAAAGTCTCCATATCCCGTCCGATATGAGAGACCACGTTTCCGATAGGGTTCCTTATGGACCCGGTCCGTCTACCATCTTCCAGGATATCTATTCAAGCTGTCGACATTATCCATTTATCAATTCACATACCTTTTTTCATTTTTTTTAATCTCAATTATCCAATCAAACATAAACACGTAAACCAGTAATGGACACTAAACAAGGCAACACAACATCATATTCACAATAATTCAAATCATAATAAATGAAACCGTGATTCATGCATACGAAACCATAAAATAAACATATCAGGCACCATACTGCATTTAAAACTGTAAAATAAATCAAACAACATCTGACTGAAAAATACATCAGATTCGGGCTCCATTAGCAGTCTTAATAAATTATACATATCTATTAATTCATAAAATACCGTTTTATCATTTATTAAGCTTTAATTCCATGATAGGAAATAGGGTGAGGGATCCTTACTTGTTTCAGAGTCTGAAATCGGGTTCTCACTGCGCTTAGATTCCTTGAATTTTTTCCTGGAAACTGAAACACACTTCCCGTACCTGCGCATGTCCCCAAAAAATTCCAAATCAGACCCAGGGCCTATTCGGCCAATTTTAAAACTCTGGCATGGTGGCTCCACCGTGCTCCGGCGATGGCACCGCCGCCCACGGCGGCGATCCGCCTCGGGTTAGCCATTTTCGGCCGAATTCGGCCAAACTTGCATTGGTTCCTGTGATAAAACACCCCTAGGGTCCTCGGTGGGCCAAAAAATTCAAAAAAATCGAGACTTACCGACGGTGAAGCTCTTGGGTGCGGCGGCTCCTCCGGCAGAAGTTGCGATTTGGTATTTTGCTCCGGTCAACCTGTAGAGAAAAGAATGGTAGTCACAGTGGTATAAAAATTACATCAAACGGGAACCGGGAAGGGCCTCATCGGAGGCAAAAACTGAGGAAACCCGCGGCGGCGCTGCTGGACTTTGGCAGTATTTTTCGGCCAATTGGCCAGTGGTTTGGCTCCAATTTGACCACAGGGAGGTTCAGCATCAAAAAACGAGCCAAGGGGAGAAATTTTACCTCATTTGGCGGCCGAAAAATCTTCTGGTGCGGCGGCGGGTGGCCGCGGCTGGTTCCTCCGGTGGCTAGGTCGTCTTCTCCGGCGAGGGTTCTGGCGGATAGGGTTTGGGGATGGGTGTGGATGCGATTATTTATAACCTTCCTCTTTTAATCTGAGTCGTCCATTATAATTTAATCTGGACCGTCCGATCGTGATTAAATTAGAAATAAATATGGATCGTCCATCAAGATGGAATCTGGACCGTCCGTACGTGATTAAATCTGGGCCGTCCGCACGCGTGAGATATGGGCTGTCCATGCGTGCTTTTGATTTGGGCCGTCCGTGCGCGCGGAAACTGATCTGAGCAGTCTGATCGCGCGCACGCAGATCGCCTACGTGTCTCCATCCCGCGTGGCTTCCCGCATCAGCGTCCCTGCCACGCGGTGTGTCCTGGTTGGCCGGGGCTGTTGACGTGGCGCTATTTTTCTAAATTGCGTTTTGACTCCCGATTTTCGATTTTCTTTTCAAGAACACCCCTAGAATCCAAATTTTCACCATTTTTTTCCAAAATCAATTTCAATTAAATCCCAAAAATAATTTTATCCCATTTTATTATTTTTATTTCTATTAAATTAAATTAAAACCTTATAAATTAATTATTAGAATAAACTAAAATTAAACAAAATTCCAATAAAAATTAAAATAAAATAATAATAAAAAATTTGGGTGTTACAACTCTCCCCCCCCTTAAGAAATTTGGTCCCCCAAATTTGCCTCTTACTCTTGGTCGAATAAATGGGGATACTGGGCTCTAAAGTCTGATTCTAGCTCCTAGGTAGCCTCTTTTGGCGAGTGGTTCTGCCACACTACTTTTACAAATGATATTTTTCGGTTGCGGAGTATTCTGCTCTTTCGGTCCGTGATACTGACTGGTACTTCCTCATAAGATAAGTCCTCTTGGAGTGGAAGCGGTTCATGAGCCAAGACATGAGAGGGGTCCGGGTTGTACTTATGTAGCATGGATACATGGAACACATTGTGGACCTTGGAGAGCTCTGGAGGCAGTGCTAGTCTGTAGGCGGCAGTACCAATCCTGTCTAAGACTTCATATGGTCCAATAAATCGGGGGGTTCAGTTTTTCCCTCCTGCCAAACCTACTAATTTTCTTGAAAGGAATGACCTTAAGAAACACCCGGTCACTTTGTTCAAACATTAAATCTCTCCTCCGGATGTCCGCATAACTCTTCTACCTGCTCTGAGCTGTCTAAATGTTCTTTTTGATTTTAATTATTTTTTATGTGGTCTCCTCCACCAACTTCGGGTTGAACAATTTTCTGTCGCCCACTTCTTCCCAACAAATCGGTGACCTCATACGGAGCCATGCCAAAGCTCGCTTGGTAGCTGTTGTTGTAGGCAAATTGTATCAGGGGTAGATGGTCGTCCCAATGGCCCCCAAAGTCAAGGACGCAAGCTTGAAACATATCCTCAAGTGTACGGATTGTCCTTTCTGACTGTCCATAGTCTGACGATGGAAAGCAGTACTAAGAGACAGCTTTGTTCCCATGGCCTGCTGAAAGCTACTCTAAAATCGAGAAGTGAACCTAGAGTCCCTGTAGGATACCACTGTCACTAGAACTCCATGCAATCTGACTATTTTTCGGATATACATTCTTGCCAACTTGTCCAAAGGATCGATCATCCTGATGGCTAAGAAGTGGGAAGACTTGGTAAGCCAGTCAATAATTACCCAGATGGCGTCATGTTCTGAACATGCCTTGGGTAATCCTATTACGAAGTCCATGGCGATATGTTCCCACTTCCACTCCAGGATCGGTAAGGGCTGAAGTAACCTGCCTGGGTGTTGATGCTCTGCCTTGACCTGCTAACATACCAAGCATTTAGATAAAAAGTCAGTTATGTCCCTCTTCATCCCATTCCACCAAAACCGGGGTCGCATGCTTTGGTACATTTTGGTGCTTCCGGGATGTATGGCAAACTTGGAGTTATGGGATTCTGTCATGATGTCTCTCTTTAACTCACTGTCGTCTGGGACACACACCATGTCCTAAAACCGGAGTAACCCATCGGCAGAGACTCAGAATTCTGAGCTCGCTCCCTGTTCTGCATCATTCTTGCGGGCTACTAGGGCGGGGTCGACTGACTGGACTTCCCTTATTCTCTGTATTAACTCGGGCTGGACAGTCAGACGGCCCAAACATGCGACTCTCTTTAGGTCCTGAAGCCGAACCTGTTGTGTGGCCCCAATTTGCCTGCGTTCTGAAACCATTAAATGGGCTAAGATACCTGCATTTTTCCTGCTGAGGGCATCTACCACCACGTTGCCATTACCCGGATAATACAAGATATCACAATAGAGGAGATGAAGTCAAACAATTTCGTCAACATACAGATGGACTAACTTACTTATAGGATCAATGATTTTGATGGCAAAAAAAGTGGATTATCTTGGTCAATCGATCTACAATGACCCAAATTGCATCAGAACCATTAGTGGTCCTAGGTCCATGATCACATATTCCCACTTCCATTTTAGAATGAAAAGATTGTGCAACAGCCCACCGGATCTCTGATGTTCAACCGTAGCCCTCTGACAGGTGAGGCATCGAGAGACATAATTCACAATGTCCATCTTTATTCTTGGTCACCAATACTGAAACCATTAAATAGAATAAGATACCTGCACTTTTCCTACTGAGGGCATCTGTCACCACGTTGTCCTTACTTGGATGATACAAGATATCACAATCATAGTTTTTAAGGAGTTCCATCCACCTTCTCTGACGCATGTTGAGATTTTTTGAGTGAATATGTGCTTTAGACTCTTATGATCGGTATAGATCTAGAAGGTCTCTCTGTATAAATAATGGCGCCAGGTTTTCAAGGCGTGTATGATTGCGGCAAATTCCAAGTCATGGGTGGGGTAATTCTTCTCATGATTCTTTAACTGTTTGGACCCATAGGCTATGACCTTCCCATGCTGCATCAGGACACAACTCAGGCCTAGATAGGAGGCATCACTATAAACTGTATATCCCTCCGATCCACTCGGTAAAGCTAGTACGGGTGCAGTAGTCAGCCGCTCTTTTAATTCTGAAAAACTTCTCTCATAGTCCTCATTCCACTCAAACTTGGCATTCTTCTTTGTGAGCCGAGTTAGGGGAGCCGCTAGACTAGAGAATCTTTCGACGAACCTGCGGTAATAACCTGCCATTCCCAAGAAGCTATAGATCTCCTTAACTAATGTTAACTTTTTCCAGCTAAGTACCGCTTCAACCTTTTCGGGATTCATTGATACTCCTTCCTTTGATATGATGTGTCCTAAGAAGGCGGTCTGCTCAAGCCAGAATCTACACTTACTCAACTTTGCATATAGCTTCTTATTTCTGAGGATCTGCAAAACTTGAGCTAGATGGTGAGCATGCTCTTCTCCACTTTTTGAGTATACCAAGATGTCATCGATGAACACAATAACAAATTGATCTAAAAATTCTCTGAAGACCCTATTCATCAGGTCCATAAAGATGGCCGGGGCATTGGTTAGCCCAAATGGCATGACTAGGAACTCATAGTGTTCGTACTTGGTTCGAAAGGCCGTTTTGGGGATGTCTTCTGTTCTTATTTTTACCTGATGGTAACCTAATCGTAGATCTATTTTGAAGAAGACCTACGCACCCTGCAGCTGATTAAAGAGGTCATCAATTCTGGAGAGGGGATATTTGTTCTTGATTGTGACCTTGTTCAATCCTCTGTAATCAATACACAGTCTCAACGTTCCATCTCCTTTTCTGGCAAATGTGACTCCGGCACCCCAATGAGACACACTGTGTCTAATAGAACCACTGTCTTGTAGTTCAGTGATCTGTTTCCTCAACTCTTCCATCTAAATGCGGCTCATGCGGTAAGGAGCAACCGAAATGGGCTGGGTGCCTGGTTGTAGATCTATAGTGAACTCAACATCCCTGTCCACTGGCAGTCCAGGCAGTTCGTCTGGAAACACATCTGGAAAGTCTCGGACTACCAGAATCTCTTGGATACAAATTTCCTTCTTGGGCTTGCCTAGTTAGAGAAAATAGCAAGGTTAAAGTATTTGAAAATTAAGAAAACTTGCCATCAAGGAATAAGTATCAAATGATTTTATTAATTTGTAAATGGCTCCCCATTAGGAGGATTAAATACAACCTTCTTGTTAAAGCAATCTATGGTAGCATGATACGCCGCTAGCCAATCCATCCCTAAAATTACATCAAAATCCCCCGTGTCTAACCCTATTAGGTCTACACTCATTTTTCTATTTGCTATCTCCGCAGCACAAGCCCTGTAGACAACTTCCCTTAATAGTGTTTCACCCCCAGCATAGACACAAACAACATTGAATCAACTTTATCAAGTGATACATTAAGTTTGGATGCAAAAACATGTGAAACAAATGAATACGATGCACCAGTGTCAAATAAAACATGAGCAATATGGTCACAGATAGTGTACATACCTTGTACCGCGTCTGGGTCGGCATCGGCATCCTGTTGTGTGAGGTTATAAACCCTGTCCTGAAAAGGAGGTCTTCTTTGGTTCTGGTTCCTCGGACACTCTCTCGCATAGTGCTGGGCACTACCACATATGCGACAAGTGTTGTTGAGGTGATAGCATGGTCGGTCCACGTGATCCCTCCCGCAGTGCTGATAGATCTTGCCACGTGCTGCCCATGGAGCCTGGGGGGGCTTGGATCGCCGATTTGGGCCTCTTATTTTATTGGACAGGCACAGTAGGTGCTGGTCTGCGGGGTGGAGCTGAGGGTCTGTGACTCCCTGCTGACTGGGAAAGGGTGTTGAAACTCCTCTCCACAATCTGCGCCTTTGCCAGAACGGCTGAATATGTCTTGAGCTCTAGTACCAATAAGTGCCGCTTAATCTCTAGGTGGAGGCCCCATTGGAACTTCCTAGCCTTTCTGCCCTCATCCATCAATGTCTCAGGGGAGTATAGGCCCAGCTCTAGGAACTTACGAGCATATTCAGACACCGTCATGTTTCTCTAGATCAGCTGAACAAACTCTGTCTCCTTTAAATGTCGGATGTGCTCGGGGAGGTACTCCACCTGAAAGGCTGCTAAGAACTGCTCCCAAGTGACTGGTGTAGGCAGGGTGGTCTGCTTGAGCTCCCACCAAAGATCTGCTTCCCCCACCAGCATGTAGTAAGTAAGAGTAACTCTCTGCTCAGGAACCACTCCTAAGGTCTTGAAAGCCTTCTCTGTCTTCGCCAACCAGTCCTGGGCATCTTCGAAAGAGGACTCCCCTGCAAAAGTAGAAGGGTTTAGTCTCTTGTACCTCTCTACGTAGTCCGGGTCAATCAGAAAATGAGCTGAGTCCCGTGGAAGAGAGACTAGGCAGGGCTAAGGATAGACTGGGGGGCCCTCTGGTGGCACCTGCTGATATAGTGAGGGCACCGAATTATACTGTGGCGGTGCTGGGCAATACTGTGGCTGAGGCACCAGATTATACTGCGACAGTGGTGTCGGGTGGTACTGTGGAGGAGCAGGCTCTTGCCGGGGTGGCTCGGGATCCGCTCGCTGCAGCAGTGGCTCAAACTGTGGTAGTGAGGGAGGGTCGGGTAATTCCCTTCTCTCCTCTCGACCTTGCTGAGCAACAATGATCTTTTCAAGCATCTCAAATATTCTGTCAACATCTTCCCGAAGCAAATCATCCCGGGCTTCTCGGTTTAGTGGGGTCTCCCTCTCCTCATCTCTCTGCACCTGCATTTCACAAGAAAGGGTTGAGTAATAATTCTCAGTTTGGTATTCCTCTAAGTATTATTGTATAAGGGACGGGTCCGAGGAACGCGACTTTGATACCAACTGTAACAACTCCAGAAATTAAAAGGAAATGTATATATTTATTTTAAATGCGGAAGCGAAATTAAATAGATTATGATTAACATCCCTTACACAATAATCAAAATGAATTAAACGTATGAAAGAATAAACTAACTAAATGAACTACTATGAATGAATACTATAAGGAAAACTAATAAATTCTTAGGCTTCTACTCGCCATCTTCCTGCAGAACGGGCTCGGAAACCAAGTCCTCATGATCTGAAATGGTTAAGTAAGGAATGAGCTACACTAACTCAGTAAAGATATCACACTATCACACTGTAATAGAAATAAAGGTTGGTAGAAAACAAAAATGACTAATGGATCATAATTTATAACAAACTCATTTATCAATAATAAAAACTTTTATTGTCCACTTACCTCAGTGAGATTCATGAAAACAACTTATGAGAAATAATAACATCATAAACATCATAAGATCATGCACACTCTGTAACATAACACATATCATGCTTTTGTATTTCAATCATCAGGCAATAAATTTCATCTTTTATCAGCCTACTAGTATCTATAGGGATCCATAGGGAGTCCTCGCTACACGTGAACCATTTACATTAATAACTTAATTCCAGGGCCGTCCCCATACCTTGTCTGGTATGGGTGCCAAAACCATAAACTTCAATACCCCGTCCAGTATGAGGGTGAAACGGGCCGTCCCCATACCCCGTCCGGTATGGGCGCCAAAACACATAAAGTCTCCATACCCCGTCCGATATGAGAGACCACGTTCCCGGTAGGGTTCCTTATGGACCCGGTCCATCTACCATCTCCCAAGATATCTAGTCAGGCTGTCGACATTATCCATTTATCAATTTACATACATTTTTCTATTTTTTCTTAATCTCAATTATCCAATCAAACATAAACACGTAAACTAGTAATGGACACTAAACAAGACAACACAACATGTGTTAGATTAAAATCGTTATTGTGACTTAATTACTAAGTTCATATTAGTTCTTAATTTCTACTTTCTTTATTCTCCAAGTAGGCACATATTTATTAATCCATCCATGCCTTGTGGATAACTTCTTTTACTCATCACTTATTTCACTGTTAGAAATTTATTCACATAATCATTTTTCTTAATTGTCTACCGCTCATTTCAGTTTTCTATTTATCTAAAAAAATAAAAAGAAAATGAAGTAATTCAATAAATCTAATGAAAAATATCATAATATTCAAAACAAAGACACCATTTAACATTAAAACAACCTTTAAACATAAAAATTTAGATAAAAATCCTAACCATATATGGGAATTTAAACATAAAATTCCTAAAGATGCATTATAAAATGTAACACCCAACATTTATTTATTTTTATTTTTATTTTTATTTTTATTTTATTTTTTTTTATAAATATAATTATTTATTAATTGAATTGAATTGGATTTATTTTATTTTAATTTGATTTAATGAAAATAATAATAATAATAATAATAATAATAAAAAGTGTGAAAAATTAGTTAAGGATTTAATTGAAAACAATTTTGGGAAAAATAGGTGAAAATTTGGGTTTTGGGAATATTTTTGAAAGAAAAATAAAAAATCGGGGTCAAAACGCAATTTAGAAAAGTTACACCATGTCAGATATCCGGTCAGCAGCCCCAACCAACCAAGACACGCCAGGTGGCAGAGGCGCTGAGGTGGGAGGCCACGCGGGGGGAGCCACATGGGCGATCCGCGTGCGCGCGATCGAACGACTAAGATCCATTCCCGCGCGCACGGACGGCCCAGATTAAAAACGCGCACAGACAGGCCAGATTGCATCGTGCACAGACGGTCCAGATTGAATCGTGTAAGGATGACCCAGATTGAATCGCGATGAACGACCCAGATTCACTCCCTATATAATCGCGATCAGACAGTCTAGATTAAAAGTGATAGACGGCCCAGATCAAAAGTGGATGGGTATAAATAACTCCATCCGCACCCAAACCCTAACCCTAGCTGCCAGACCCCCTCACCGGAGAAGATAGCCCAGCCGCCGGGGAGCCGACTGCCACCACCCGCTGCCACACCGGAGCAATTTTTGACCGCCAAACAAGGTAAAATTTTCTCTTCTTGCACAAAATTCAATTTTAAACCCACCCATGGCCAAATCGGAGTGAAAAAACCGATCAATTGGCCGAAAAACGCCGCCGAAGCTTAGCAACGCCGCCGCAGGGTGTTTCAAAAAATGCCTCCAATGAGGCCCTTCCCAATTCCCCTTCGATGTGATTTTTCTACCATTGTGATCACTGTTTCATTCTCTACAGGTTGACTAGAGCAAAACACTCAACTGCAACGTGAGCCAGAGGAGCCGCCGCACCAGAGAGCCCCACTACCAGTGAGTTTCAATTTTCTATGTTTTTTTGGCCAACCGAGGGCCCTAAGTGTGTTTTCTTGCAGGAACCGATGCAAGTTAGGCTGAATTCGATCGAAAACGGCCAAAAACAGCCAACCCGAGGCGGGTCGCTGCCACGGGCGGCGGTGCTGTCGCTGGAGCATGGCAGAGCCGCCGTGCCAGATTTTCAAAATTGGCCGAATAGGCCCTGTGACTGATTTTTGGGTTTATTTGAGGCATTTATAGGTACCGTAAACTCATTTCAGTTTCCAAAGAAAAATTCAGAGAACCTAGGGACCGCCCGTAAGTGCAGTAACCATTTAGTTTTCGGCGTAAAATTAGGTAAAGACCCCTCACCCTATTTCCTATCATAGATGTGAAGTTTGAATAAATAATAATACGGTTTTTTGTACAAGTTAGATAGATATGCAATAATTAATTACAGTTTGTTAATGGAGCCCGAATCGGATATTGTTCTCTGTTGATTTTTGTTGATTTATTTTATAATTTAAAGGTATGATGGTATCTGGTTTAGGGCTTTAAATGCATGTAGTACTGTCTTACTTGACCACTGTATAATTTTGGGATTTAAAATATGACTGTATTACCGGGTGCATATTCATTGTTTATGTGATTGTGTTTAATTTGGTAATAGAGATTAAGGAGAAACAGGAAAGGGATGTGATCTAATAAACAAATAAGGTGACAGCCTCACTAGATTTTCTGGGAGATGGTAGACGAACCAGGTTCATAGGGAACCCTACCGTGAACGTTGTCTCATACCGGACAGGGTATGGAGACTTGATCATTTGGCGCTCATACCGGACGGGGTATAGGGATAGCCTGCTTCACCCTCATACCGGACGGGGTATTGAGGTTTAATGTCTTTGCACTCATACTAGACGGGGTATGGGAACAGCCTTGGAATTAAGATTGAGAGAAATAGTTCATGTGTAGCGGGGACACCCCTATAGATCCCCATGGATACTAGTAAGTTGGTGAAACGAGAAACGGTGATGATTAGTTATTGTTAATGAATATGAATTTATGATATGTTCTATGTTACTGATTGTGCATGAAGTTATGATCTGTATGATGTTATTGTTTTTATATGTTGTTTTCACATATTCAGCAATGGTAAGAAAAATGGTAAATAATTTTACTTTTAATGAATGTATTGGTTTAAATTTAGTGCTATATTGGTTGTTTTTAGTTTTCTACCAAGCTTTGCTTCTGTGCCTGCGATATAGTGTGATGTCCTTACTGGGGTAGTGTAGTTCACCCCTTATTTAGCCATTTCAGATAAGGAGGACTTGGTTCCCGAGCCCGATCAGCAAGAAGGCTGCGAGTAGATGTTAGATACTTTATAGTTTCCTTTATTTTTTCTATTTCTTATATTTCTTTTAGAGAATTTATTCCGTGATATTTATTTAGTACTTTTAAGTTATCGTATAAGGGATGTTAATCTTAACTTTTATTTCGCTTCCACACTCAAATTATTATATGCATTTCTTTTTAAATTTTTGGGGCTGTTACATAAAAAATTTTTTCGGTTAATGTTAAAACATTTAAATAGTAAATAAGCTTATTCGTTCCATATAACAGTAAAAGCTTTAGAAAATTTCCCTTCTTTTAAAGTGTATCTTTCTAAGTTTCAATCAACAAAAATTGTTATTTACTACTAAGATTACACTAACACTATGTAATCTATAACACATGTACAAAAGCAAAAATTATATTAACTATTATATTGGAGTCAAAACATAAAGTAAATATGTTTTGCTTTTCATAAAAAAATTATCAGTAGTAAAAGTATCATGTACATTAAGTTCAAGAAAATTTTTTGCTACTCTATCTAAAATATTAGAATAGAAGGGCAGAATTGTTTTAGGAAAATAACCATTTAGTTAATGAATTATGCTTTATTTTCTAATTGAATTAAACATTTTTCATCACAAATTGATCAATTATAAGCTAAAAAATTATTTTAAATTGGAAATTTTTCGTATAAAATTTTATATAAATAGTAGAATTTTCTACTATCTTCCTTAAGTAGTCCAAAAATTTACTTAATGTAAAAAATATGTTGGTTATATTTATCGTGAGGTATGACTAAATTGAAAAAAATTCTTAAAAATATTGATTATCTCGTGTCTTATTTTTAAAGATATGATATAATCATCTATATATAATTTAATTATTTTTTAAAATTTATTTTCGGTTACTATAATTTTAAAACTTTATAGGAAGAAAAAGGAAAAGTAGAAAAGAAAAAATTGTCTTTTATCAAACTTTCTATAATTGCAAAAAAAATTATTACAGAAAGTAGCTTTCTTTAAATCATAATGAAAAGAACTTTTAAAATTTAATTAAAACGTGGCCAATTGTTTAAGAATGAAATAATAATTTTCCTATTATTTTGTTCAATAAAAGATACTAAACTAATTTGATATTTATTCATAATATAGAGGAAATTTTTTGGATCGATAATACAAAATTTTTAACAAAAACTGACGCCATCATCAATAATAACATACATAAAAATAGTAGCACATATATGTATATTAAATTCACTAATATGTACTTGCAATTTTTCCAAAGCTAGGTAATATTATTTAATTATAGTGGAAAGAAATTCAGATTATAAGGACTTAAATTAATGTAATTAAAACAAAATTATCTTTTCTTGTTTCTTGATAAAAAATTTGTATTGAAAAAAAGCACTAATTAGAGTTAGGAAACATGAAGAAATCAATGTTTTATTACATTAATTTTGTGTTTACAAAAAAGAATTAACAAACCCATTGGGTCAAAAGGGTTCAATTAACCCATATCTAAATAATTCTCAGAAGCAAAATATTTCTAAACGAATGAAGTAATTACGAATTACATCAATAAAATCATAATAGTAATAAATATATATATAATTAGAATGAAGGAAAAAAAAATTAAAAAAAAAAAAGTCAAAGTTACTCCCTAAAAATTAAACTTACTCCAAAATGGGAAAATCCCGTTTTGGGAAATGAGCTTAGGAGGCTGCAACAGTCCTTGGGCTTGGAAGGCCCATGTATGCAATCCTAGGAGACAAATGGATCTTTGGGCTTGGTCGGGGCGAAGGAATCGGGCCGAAACAACCCATAGGGCTACGGCCCACCCGAGGCGATAGATTAACCTGTTCCAGTGCTCTGGATTGTAACTCTGTAGGATAGTCCCGAACACACCCGATTCTGGGCCCAGCGCCTGTGCTCCATTTGCACGACAACCGTTTGGCCAATTCATACACTGCTGCTTCCACCTTCTCATCATTCGCTGGGATATGATCCCCTGTAGTTTCCTTCATTCCACCGTTCGATTCTCTAGATGTAAAGGAGCCCTCCGATTTGGGCTCCTCCTTATTCGCCATAATTGAAAAACTATCATCGTCAACTGAACATCTCTGCAATTTTTTTTTTTTTTTTTAAAAAAGAACACGAAAATATTACAAAATCACTTTATTTTTTTTTATTTTATGGAGTACTCATTAAGAATACATGAATCGTAATTATTACAAACAAATGTAAATTATGATAAATGTGATTATCATAGTGCAGGCATTTAATTGTATTCATGAATAAAATTAAACACAGGAAGATGATGTGTGTATATATGTATGTATGTACCTTAACATTAGTGAGATCTACGTTGTTTTCTTGGAGGAAGCTAATGAATTCTCTGAAGTTCTCTTCTGTTGGGTGATAGTGACCGCTGTATGGCCATATAGCCTGGAAAGGTCCAATAATATTTACACATATAAACATATATATTATATGTATATGTATATGTACATGTATATGTATATGTACCTCAAGAACTCCGGCGTGGGCAACTAATCTTCCGGCGGCGGTGGTGGCGCCGCCAGAAAGAAAGCTGGAGTGCTGAAAGGCACCTTTCTTCTTTTGACCCACATATAAAGACCGAGTAGTGCTTAGTACAAATATCCACTTGGAGCCCTCCAGGGTTTCTACAAGTCCCCCACTTTGTCTGTACACAAGCTTCCCTTTTTCAACAACTACTTCGTATGTTTCTCTTTCTTTCTGTAACATTTATATATGTTAGATATTAATGAATTTAATAAAGTCAACATATACCTATATATTTGAATATATACTTACTGGTCCAAGATAGGTAATGCATTGGCGTTGTAAGACAGTTCTAGGACATTTTTCCAGATTTACTTCTTTCCCGTCTCCAACATCCAACCTACAGTCGTACATATTAAACAATCGGTTTTAGTTCTGAGTGATATATATATATATATATATGTATATGTATATACGTGCATATATATCAAGGACTGAAAAGATAAGTGGTTATTACCAATAGAAGAAAGGCTGGGTGCTTTCGCTTAGGAACCAGACATCATAGTAAATGTGCAAGTTGTGTCCGTATCTATGTCTTGGATCAATCTGTTCCATAACGTGGAAAGTCAATTACCAAAATTGAAGGAAACAATTTATTTTATATGTATATTGCTTCAGCTTTAAATTTTATCAACTCAAGATTTTGTCTCTTTACAAAATAGTGGAGAAAGGTCAAAAAACTCAAGCTAAATATTTTTAGAGTAATTAATTTATTTGAATGAATATTCAATAAAAGACTTACAGCTTCTAGCCAGTGTTGAAGGGCTAATTTTTGAGCTTTCTCATCCTTGGATAAGCCCTTACCCACCTGCATACAAACACACACACATATACACTGTAATTCTGTAAACAAAACATGAAATTACATCATAAAAAATTATATTATATATTATATGTGTCTGAAAATTGGATATTAATATTCATACCTTGGCGGCTCTTGTTCTAGCTCTAGCCCATCTGGAAACAGCAGATTCTGGTTTTTCATCATTGAAAAATGATACAGAACTTCGTTTTAGAGCTGCAAAGTCCAAGGCTTTCCACCTAAACAAACATACCCTAACTTTAGCCCACCAATAATATATACATATATGTGTATATATATATATACCTAAAAGTTAAGAGGATAATCAACTAACCAGAGCTCTTCAACGACGACTGCACAATCTGCAAGGTTTCTTCTTGTTCTATAACTCTTATAAACTTTCTGAAGCTTAACTGCCGCAGCATCAAGCTCGCTTACAGGTCTTGGCGAGAAAAAGATGGCTGGCTCCGGAAGAGCAAGATTAGGAACTTGTTGGAGCATCATCTTTCCATCTTTGCCGCCATTGGAGGACCTCGGTGTGGATGATCTCTTTCTGTACTCTTCAACTAAAAGATTCTCAAACGAGAAATCCTTGTCAAGAATCACCTTTTCAGGCTTGTTGTTTGTCTTCAAATTGATTGAGTTCCTTCTTTTAAGCTCAACACCAGACCCATCAACTGAGTCACTGTTGTTGGATTCTGAATCTGTTTTCTTGAAGCTGTCAACTCTCAAAATCACTTCTCCATCTTTTCTATGGAAACTTATGTTGAAGGCTTGACTAAATAGTCTGTGAGTTACAATTTCTTCCCAAGCAGATACCAGCAGCGAAAGAGATAAACCCATAAGCCTCAACACGCCTGTTCATCAATTTAATAAACCCAATATAGATAAGCACAAGTGGAGTATGATGGCCCCCATGAAAAGGGAACCTCAATAGAGTATGGACATTTATTTTTAGTCCACCCTATAAATTCAGTTTCTTATTAATGGTGGTTGGCTTCATTCTTTTCTATTTCATTTTATATATATATATATATATATATATAAGATGATGGGATCCAGTTCATTTCATAAGGAAAAGGATCAGACAAAAGAACAGAAAAATTAAAGTAAAAGGCAAAACGAAGGATATAAAAAAAGATCAATTGTTGAGTAGAAGAACAACATCATATAACATGAATCACATATGAGTAATTATTGTAAGAACTTCGTCCGATAAATGCACATATCCTATGAATATACAAGCAACAAACATGCATACAGCAAGAAAGATTGAAATAATTTCTATCAAACACTTGGCTATGTAGGCCTTACTTTTAACAAGGAGGATGTATGACATAGAATTGATCATATGCAGATATAAATTACGTACATACATATATATATATATAGACTCTCTGTAATAACTATACCTGTAATAATCAAAAGTCTTTGCCTAGAAAATGTTGTTTGTTTAAGTTGGTATCTCTCTGCTACCTAAATAGAACTCTTACAAGTAGAACAAAAAGGAGAGAGCCTAGCTTGTACAAGTTGGAAAGCTATAGTTTGGTATACTGGTGTTGTTTATATAGTGTATATATATATACATATAGATATTTATAATAAGAATTTGTACAGCTGGAATCCAGATAGAGAAGCGTCAAATACGTATGTATCAGAAGTATTAAAAGGGGAAGAAGAAGACGAAGATAAAAAGAAGAGAAGTGGTTGAATATATAGTTCGCAGCAATCAAGAAAGAGGGACGTTGGAAAATATATACAAAAACTTACCCAGCGGGTCTAATTCAAAGGTTCAAAACCACGAGTTGTAATTAATTGATGAATTCAAAGCTTCAAAATATTGAATTCCCCTCTGAGTGTGAAGGCTAATTGTAAAGCTAATTTGATTCCCAAATCTTTCTCCCTCAAAAATCAAAATCTTATTGACTATTTATACACAAATATTATATATATGTATATGTGCGTGTGCAGAATATGAGCAGGGGTGAAGAGAGAGAGAGCGAGATGGGCGGTCAAAAAAGTAAGCCTTTGCTCGGTTTCCATGAAGAAACGCGATTATATATATATACATATATATATACTCTCTGCGCCTGCGGAATTTTAATTTTTTTCTATTTTTTTGTCAGCTTCTTCGAAGTTTTATAGTTTTTTATTTCATGGATTTTTATTTTCCTAAACATTTACTCTATGAATTTATCTTTATAAATGGATGCTTTTGATTTCAGTTAATTACGGTTTAACTCAAATACATATGGCATATATATTTCATGATGAAATATTTTTAAATCAGCTTTTCTTTGTAGACAATATATGGAGAAATAAAAAATAAAAAGGGTGTTATATACGACTAGATATGTAACACTAAACGACATGAGCAGAAGAGATGTAAAGCAAGGAGTAGTTGTGATGGTGAATAGAAAATGCATATTAGTCAAGATCAAACTGGTCAAAATCAAAAACTCTTATAAGTCTCCTTTTGATTTGTCTGCATTTTGATCAAAATAAATGTTGAATGTTAGGCTTAATTTAACCCTGTCTCATCCACACTAGCACAACATTACCCTAATAATGATGTGACTTGATTTCTAAAATATTATATATATATATATATATATTTTAAATAATATTTTTAGACAAAATTTTAATATATCTCTAAGAGAATTTATAATTTTATTAATGATGTTTTCTTAATTTTTATCATAATCAAATTTTTTTTTTCGACATTATCTGTAAATATAAACTTACTTGCTTAGTTACGTTAAATTTTAATTTTTTTTTATTTTACTTTTTATTTTCTGTGATTATAAGTATATATGGATTTTATTTTATCAACACCTAATTTAATTTTATATCTTGAATTTTGGATAATCGGTGAAATACATATATAAATAATTTCACCTCAAATTTTGTACCAAGTAATTTTATTAAAAAGAAAATAAAAAATATTTTTTATATGAAAATAGAAGAGTAGAGTAAGCTTCTTCGAATTGCGGAAAGGCTTTTTAAATTTGGTAATATTCAACTTTTTAAATTTGATATTGACAAGGTTAAAAGTTTATCCAATAATATTTTTTTTATATCTAAAAATACTATTCAATTACTTTATTTTAATTTTCATCTCAAATAATTGATTATAATTAACTAAATCACACAAGGTCATAATGTTTTGAACTATAATTTTAAAATTCTAAGGATTTAATTGGTAATTATTATTTTGAATGGATAAATACTATGTAGACAGCGTCATAGTAAACATAAAAAATTTTCTTAAGAAAATAACATGTGTCAATTTTCTGCTTTACTTATATATATATATATATTAAATTAATAAAATTCCTTTTAGAATTTATGGTAAACTAGTCAAATAAAATAAATTGGAATTTTAAGGCTAAAAGTCAAAGTGAAAATTTTGACAACATTAATAAGAAAAAGAGTCAAAAACCCAAATATTAAGTTGAGCTAAAGAAATGTATCCAGTCGTTCCTCTCGGTTTTTGCCTCGTTGGTTCCTTCCTTGCCTTCTGCATTTTAGAGTATGTGATATGGGTGGATTTATATATATATATATACACACTCTTCAATTTTTTTAATGGAAAATGTATTAAAAGTTTGATTCTGATTTGATTTATTGATAAACAATACGGATAATTTAATTCAATATTTTAATATACAATTATAACTCAACGTGTTAATTTTTAAAAATAAATATATTCTTTCTAATAAAATTTAATTGCTTATTTATCATTTGAGAGGAGTTAATGTCACATACCCAATTACAAACTAATAAAGCTAAAACATTACTATTATGTACCTGTGTATGTATATATACTAAAAAATAGTTCTTCCAATTATTAATTGATAATTTTCTGTCATACAATCCATAAATACATAACAATGACTATTGACCATGTAATATTCATTGTGGGACAAACTAAATATCAACTATGGAATTAGAAATAATGACTCAATTTTTATTGAATAAAAGTGAGACGTATATACTACGTACAATTTTAATTAATGGTCAACCAAATATTTTAATTGTAGTTAATCACCTAATTTATGCGACTTGTTATCAATCATCTAATTTATAAGATTTGTTGTCAATCATCTAATTTGTAAAATTTACTGTCAATCGAATTATTTACAATAATTACAGAAATACAAAATTAAATAATTACTAAATTAATTCCTCTAATATGCTCCCTCAAGATGGAGCTCATGTGGACAGTTCAGTATTAGTATTCAAAAGTTGAAAGTGAGTGCGTGGAAGAAGCTCAGTCAAGAAATCTACTAATTAATCTTATGGGTGATAAGTAAAGCTCTACTTTGGACTTGATCCTGAATAAAATTACAACATACTTCTTCTGTGAATGGAAGATAAGATTGGAATAAAGATAAATTGCACCAATATTATCACGATGGATAATCGAAACATAAAAAACACAAATGTAAAACTCAGTAAGAGAACAAATCCAATATAACTCAGCAGTTATAGCAGCAATAAAATGATATTTAGCTTTAGTGGAGGATCAAGAAATCATGTGTTGTTTTTTGGAGGACTAGGACATGAGATTACAACTGATATACACAATATAAGCACTGGTAGAGGTGTAGTCATTCTTATTTCTAGCTCAGTCAGCATTTGAGAAGATATAAAGAGATAGAGATGTATGACAGTGCAATGAAAGACCATAATTAATTGTATTATAAAGCTATCAAAGTTAGTGCTTGACGGTATTCTAATAACCAATAGTAGGTTGATGCATGAATTGAGATAACTTATTAACAAGATATGCAATATCAAGGTGAGTGAGGCACAAGTATTGGAGACTTCTAACAACGACTCTATATTTAGAAGTATAAGTCACAACAATACCAGAAAGAATTATAAGTGTTAGCTCAGTGGTAAATGGAGTGCTGACAGATTTAGTCTCTGTCATATTTGTGCGAGTGAGAAGATCTGTGATATACTTCCGTTGAGAGAGAAGTAAACCAGTGGAATTAGTGGCAATTTTAACACCAAAAAGGTAAGTCAAATCACTAAGATCTTTGATGGAAAGGTTTTTGCCAAGAAGATTAATAAAATGTTGAATTACAGTGGGTATTGCTTCTAATAATAATTATATCATTAATATACACGAGATAGAGTAAATTATAACTGGTGTCGAAAACAAAGAGTGATGCATCTGCATGAGAGTTTGTAAACTCAAAGGCTATAAAAACTTGCCTTAGCTCATGGTACCAAGTTTTGGTACTTGTTTGAGACCATATATAGTTTCCGCAACTTACGGACATGTGTAAGATTATTACAGTAAAGAAAACCTAGTGGTTGTGCCATGAAAACATCTTTAGAGAGATGACCTTATAGAAAGGCATTGTTGATACCAAGTTAACGAAGAGACCACCCACGACTAATAGTAAGATTAATGACCAAATAAATAGTGGTAGATTTGAGAACTTGACTGAATATATCATGAAAATCAATACTAGAACGCTGATGAAACCTCTTAGCAACTAATTAAGCTTTGCACTTGTCGTTTGAGCCATTAAGTAAATGTTTAATTATAAAAATCTATTTACAGCTGACAAGATGTTGTGTTGAATAAGGTGAGATAAGTTCTCATGTTTCGTTTCGTATAAGAGCATCATACTCTTCAGAAATAACTTGACGCCATTTAGGATCTTTGTGGGCTTGGATCAATATGTGATTCTCAAGTTGATGGTTTGAGATGATGGTGGTGGTAAGATTAAGTTTTTGTATGGACTTATGAATTTTATTTTTAGTGCAAGTGGTCATGCTGTGGGTGTTGGTGGGTGGTTTTGGAGGCGGGGGATCTGGAGAGAGAGCTAAGGAATTAAAGGGTGGATTCTGTGGATTATTGTTAGTGTCAGTGGAATATTTTGATCGATCAGATGGTGAGGTTCGGTCTATCGAAGTTTGACTAAGAGGAACGTGAGTTCAAGTATGGGACGTGCAGTTTCAAGGGTGTGTTGTGGATGGGAAATGTGGAATAATCGGCTGGAGATTGGCTGTAAGATGGATCTAAGCCCAGGGCGAGGTTGTGGAAGGGGTATTGAGTGGCGCAACCTTAGTAAGAAGAAATGACGCTAATAGAAACCAATTTGGGAGTATTTATAATCTTGGATGACTAAAATAACTCTGAATGGATTTGAATAGAAAGATAGTTCCACTAACTTGACATGACTAGATGTGTAGATTTTAAAAGTGAAAGGATCAAGACAGAGATAGACATTTTAGGTAAAGAAACACCTAACAAACACACTAGGGAATGATCGAGACTCAAGTTTATGAGTAGAATAGGGACGAAGCCATAGATAACTAAAGATATGGGCTTCTCAAGCCCAACAACATCCCCTCGATTAAAATGGTGATTATATATTTTCTTCTCTCATCTTGGTCATGTGCTCTTTGAGCAACCAACTAGATAGGATCTTTGTGAAAACATCTTCCAATTGTTGCCCACTACTTACATGCCTTGTGACTATGCTCCCTTTTTATAACACCCCATTTATACTGTATTAAAATGATTTAGAAACTCTATTTATTCGGACCTTTGGCTGCTTGCACTTAATTAATTTACAATGTTTAACATTTATTGTGATTCATATTTATTTAATTTTTAGTTAAATTTTATTTAAATGATTTTCATTTAACTAAATTAAATTGAAAATAAAAATTTAGAAAAAAAATCAAAAAACAGTGAAACAAAAAAATATTTTTTTAGGAAAAATCTCGCGAGAAGGCTGATTGCCCGCGCGGGTGCTGGGCATTATGCGCACAGCGCGCACGTCCCATCTGCACGCACGCACACACGGGACATGCGCATAGCGTGCACAGTGCATGGCCAAGACCTGCGCGCGTGTCCTGTCGCACGCTGGTGAGTCGTCCGCACGTCACCTCACTCGTGGACAAGCGTTGCACTCTGTGTGCACGTTGTCCACGAAATAGGTCTGCGCGGATAGGCCCTATGCGCTTGGGGCCTACCTGCAGTTGGCTTACATGCGTGGTACCTAACGCGCCTAGGCCTTGCGCACGTGGTAGGAGACTTGTGCGCTATAGGCTAGGCTTCAGCACGCTGGCCAGAGCACTGCCACCTCGGGTAGTGGACCATCGCTGCTGGTGGAGGAGGCCCTCTTCCCTCGTTTTTCATGCCAAACATCATTTTCTCCTCTCTCTTCACCGAATTTCGCTACTCAGTGCGAATTCAACGTTTCTGAAATTTTGTAAATTGCCCTCCCCTTCCCTTCCTCTTTACAATTCAATTCTTCCATTTTTTAGAGGTTGAGAGAGAGAGAGAAAAAAGATAGTAAATAAAAGAAGAGAAAGAAAGGAGAACGGTGAGGGACAAAATATCAAGGTTTCGGTAAGAAATCTAGTATTTCTTTTGATGTTTTAAGGAGTATTTTTAGATAAGCTAATTTAATATGATTGTGATTTTGTTTATTTTGTATGTCTCTATGTTCAAACAAGTCGAATTGTTCTTATTTTCAAGCATGCTATGTGAATTACAGACACTTGATGAATTTGCATATAACGGTGAAAGTAAAAAGTATTAAAGAAAAGAAAAAAAAAGTAGAATGAAGCCTGTATGGTTCGAAGTGTATTTGTATTGATATGCATATTGCATCAAGTGTCTCATTAGACTTTTTATCTCTTAGGGGTATATGTTCCTCTTATTCTTCAAGGTATCTGCTTTTTCCTCCCCTATTTGGTCTTAAAAGGTAAGAGAACCACTCCTAGTAGATGAGGATGTACCCTCTGACGAGAGTGGTATCGTACTATCTGTAAGGGTCACTCATGGCTAAGTAATGTCGTAACTATAAATATCTATTAGGACCACTATGGTTGGTACGATTGTGATCATAGATCATACCATGGTTTGACCAGCAGAAAACGGGTTTGAGCAAATTACCGTATCTGTATTTAATATGGTCATTCCACTTGAATAGTTAAAAATTTATATCTGCCCTTAGAGATGGAAGTTGTAACGACTTCACGAAGCATGACACAAAAATCTGAGTATTTCATAATTTATTTGATTTTCTCTCTATTATCTAGTATGATGTATATTTGATTGTTTGTATTAACATATCGTTTTCTTAACAAATAAATAATTTTTCATAATGTGAGATAGGTAAGCGAGGAAGCTAAATGGTAAGATGAAATAACTAAATTTTGAAATCTTACGATGTTAGTTTAATACTAATTTTCTTACTGAGCATATAAAACTTACTCTTTCCATGCCCTCCCCCAGATGAGGAAGAAAATGAGGAACCATAGGTTGACTTACCCTTAGAATTCTATGAGGATCCTGTGAATCCACAAGTCTGAGTGCATAACTGTTTTCGCACTCTGATGAGTCTAATAGGATAGTAAAGGAAGTGGCCCTTATATTTGTTTTGTATTTTGCAATCACTTCTGACTTCAGTATATGTATGTCTTAGAACTCATATGTATTTGTGAAAGATTTGTAATGATTTTATTCCATTGCATAAATTTTATCATATACTCGTTATTCTAAATCTGTATCTGATACCTATTTGCCTTAATTAGCACTTGAGATGTCACACTTCTTATGTCTTCTCTTTCACTAAATGACAATCAAGTTCAATGTGTTTAGTTTTTTTATGGAACATAAGATTAGTGACTATAGGTAGAGCATCCTTATTGGCCTAATATAGTTATGTAGGTTTTAAGTTACTTTCTCCAAGATGGTTTAAAAAATACCTGATCTAGTTAAGCTCACAACATATATTAGCCACTACTCTGTATTCTGCCTCAATAGAGGATTTAGAAATTATTTGTTATTTCTTTGATTTACGAAACACTAGTAAGTTTCCAACCAGAACACAATACCCTGTAACATATTTCCTTCTATGAGGGCATCTCGCCTGTCACTGTCAGTGTAAGCAATTTTAATTTAGACATGCTTGAGCAAAATAAATCATGTCCATGTGTCCCTTTCATATACTTTAAAACTTTGTATATAGCCTTCAAGTGTTCATTTGTTGGATTCTCCATAAACTGAATAGGATATATCAGGTTTGGTGAGAGTCAAATAAATTAGTCTTCCTATTAATCTTCTATAAATTTTGGGATCTCAGAACGAGTCTTTTTTATCCCTGAGAGCTTGGTATTTTGCTCCAAATGGTAATGACAAACTTTGCTCTCAAAAACTCCTATATCATTCAATAAGTCCAAGGTGTACTTCCTTAGGCATATATATCTATCCCATCTCTTGACTTGGCAACCTCAATCCCTATGAAATATTTTAAATTTGCTAGGTTGTTAATCTTGAACTCATTGTCTAATTTTGGTTTTAATTCATCAATAAGACCATTATCATTTTTTGCGACTATAATATCATCCACATAAACTAGTAGCGTTATGAAGCTCTTACCATTGTTTTTTACGAAGAGGCTGTAGTCCACCTCGGACTGATTGAATCCTTTTTTGATACAGACTTTAAAAATTTAGCATACTATTGTCTGGATGCTTGCCTGAGCCCATACAAGCTCTTCATGAGTGTTCGTCTTTTTTTCTCCTTTCTTTGGACATCCGTGTAACAACTCTATGTAAACTTTTCCATCCAAATCTCTATACAGGAAAGTGTTGTTAACATCTAATTGTCGAAAATGTCATCCTTTTATTGTAGTTAAGGCTAAAAGCATTCGTACTAAAATTATCTTAATTACCGAGAAAAGTGTTTTATAATAGTCGAGACCCTCCCTATGTGTAGCCCTTTGCTACTAACCTATATTTGTACCTTTCCATTGATCCATCTACCTTGAAATTTATTTTATAAACCTATTTATACCTAAAAGCCTTCTTCTTTTTGGTAAATCAATGATCCTTCATATGTTATTCTCTTTAAATGCTTGCAGTTCACTTTTTATAGCATTTCTCTAATTAATGTTTCTGCTAGCCTATTCATATATATTGGGTTCTGTTTGAGATTCTACACTCACTATATATTTCTTGTATCCCCTTTAAGTCTTGCATATCTTATGGTTCACGAGATCGGTATGGCTCCATTTCCTTGAGCCTCTAAGTATGGGATTTTTTCTTCGCCATTTTGATATCAGATCTGTCCAAAAATGTAATCTTTTAAGTAGTCATAGAGTTTTTTGACCTTGGTGGATTATATTTTTTTTTTAAAAGTTGGATCTTCATTCATAAGTCTCTCAGTCTAATTCCTGTACTTCATGGCTTATCTTTTCACTTGAGTTCGTTTCTCCTACTAAACTAGGGTTCTACTTTCAAACTCTGTTCTTGCTCTCCCATAATATCACTTTCTATCACATTTTGAGTAGGGAGGACACTGTCTGGAAAATTAACAAAAACATTTCTTGATTATGGTGTCATTTATAACTCTTTTATGCATTCTATGCCTTTTAAAGGAATTTTTTTTTATTTATGGAAAACTACATTCTTAGATATAATTATCTTACTAGTTTCTTCATGAAATAACTTGTACCCTTTGATCTTAAATGAATATCCTGTGAAAATGCATTTTTTGGCCCTAACATCAAATTTATGTCTATTACTTGTTAATATAGATGCAAAAGCTAAACATTTGAATGTTTTCAAGTGATTGTATTCTTGTGTCTTCCCGTATAACACCTCAAATGGTGTTTTGTTCCCAATTACTGCAGAAGGAATTTTGTTAATAAGATAAGTGGTAGTACGCACAAAATCACTCTATTACCTGATGTCTAACCTACTTTAGAATTTCAAAACTCTTGCAGTATTGAGGATTTGTTGGTACTTCCTGTCCATCCTTCTATTTTGTCGGGGAGTCTCCACACAGGGTCTCTGATACATAATACCTTTTTCGTTAAAGAACTTTCTCATCTCAAACTCCTTGCTATTGTCACTTTTAATGACAATGAATTTCATGTCAAATTGAGTTTCAACAAATATACAAAATTATTTTATGTGTAAGTTAGTCTCAGCCTTACTTTTCATCATATAAAACCCATGTGCATTCACTATAATCATCAATAATAGCTAAAAAATATCAATATCTATCATAAGAAGTTTAACTACAAGACCCTAAATGTTCAATGCACAAATCAAAATAGTCATTTGCTCTACTATTACTATAATGAAAAGAAAGTCTATACATTTTTGCTAAAGGACAAATATTACAAAGTTTACAATTTTTAAAGTTCAATATATTTGAATTAACACTTGACTTAGATTGTGAAGGGTGTCCAAGTTTGTGGTGTCAAACATCAAAATCTTCTTCTTTTTAATTGTTTTTTGGTATTGTCACACCTGCAAAATATTATTTAGTGAGAATTTATGGTTCTTTGGATTGCTTAAGCTGATATAATCCATTTTTAATCTCCCTTACTCCAAGTGTCTTCTGGATCAAAAGGTCCAGAATAACAAAATGATTTTGGAAAAAAATTAAATAACATTTGGTATCTTGTGTTAATTTCTTGCATATATCAAATTGAAATTAAATGTAGAAATGCAACACATTATTTAGTGTGAGTTAATCATTGAGTTTAACTACTCCAACATGAGACATATCTACCTTTGTTCTATTTGATAAGACTATATTAGATGCAACATTCGATGTAATTTAGTGTATAAATGCGATGCATGCATAATTTGATCAGATATACCAGTATCTATTATCTAAGTTACATGTATATTTTCATCTATTTTCAACATAGAAACATTAAAAACAAGAACATATACCTGGGAAGTCATTCAAGCTCGGCTTATGTGAAAGTTCTGAAGACAATTGCACCATGTTTACTGAGGCTCTATTTTGTTAAATAAGTGCCATCAGTTCATTGTATTGTTCCTTGGTTAGGATGTTGTTTTCTTCATCTTGGTACTCCTCATGTATGCTATTAGAAGATACCTGATTCATATTAGGTTGTCTACCTTTGCCTAGTGATTTGTGAACCTTGAGTTTTCCCTTTATAATATGCCTTTGCTATGTGTTCAGGAATATTGTAATTAGAACAAATAACTCTATTTGGATTTGCTTTAAAACATCTTCTAAAGAATATCCACTCATCTTGCAGTGTGTGCAATAATATTTTTCTTATTGAGGCTTGTTATCTCATTTTTTTTACTTATTTCCCTTATGATAAATGTCATGGCCCTATTGGCCACATAATCCATAGAGATTTCTTTCTTATTTTCTTATTGTGGTATAATGAAAAAAAGCTTCATTTAGATCGAGGAAGGACTTCATCTTCAGAATTTTTGTTGTGACATTTTTATAGGATTCATCAGGGCCCATAAAGAACTTCATTGTGTAATCACTTTTCTGGTCTTCAGTGATAGGTTTCACACCTACACAAGTGTAATTAAGCCCTTTTTGTTTTGAGACATATATTCTTATTAGTTTTTTATTTTACATAAGCTACTATGAATTATTTAATCTAATACACTCTTAGTGCATTCTGTTAAAAGTGTTTTTACTACAGATCAAGCCATAATTGATGTGTCATTTTATGATAAAATGTATTAGCCCTTATATCAAGGGAAAGAGCATTCTATATCCAAGTAATTACAATGTCGTTATGACGCGCCCAATGCTTACTTTGTGGATTCACTGGATCATTTGGTTCTACTAGGGTTTCCTCTTTTAATGCTAGTTTCTTCTGTATGCTCAAAGCACATTGCATGGATTTTGCCAAGGTGTTGTAGTTACTTCCATCAAGCAATTAAAGGACCAAGATTGTGGTTGAGTATAGAGATTTATCAATGTAATACAAGTTGTTTAAATACATGTCCAAATTTATCTCTTCTAGAGCCTTAGGGTTTTGATATGTGGCATTCCTATATGAGTTTTGTCTTTCTTTTTTCTTGTTTCTAGTTTAGATCAACCAGCTGAATTTTTTTTTTAAAACTTTCGTTCTTTTTTTGTGGGTTTAGATCTCTTCAAACTCTCGGGTTTTAAGACTAGATTCTTGCTTCAAACAAATTCGAGTTCCTTTTTTTTTTTCCTTCAAATAGATCTCTTCTCACTTCAAGCAATGTTTAAAGATTCTACTTTTTTCGCTTTGATACCATGAAATAATTCCAAGTTTTGGTATCTAAGCTTGTAATAAAATGTTATTAAAACAAGAAGGAAATGAAGATATACCTTTAGCTTTGTCGCCACCTTGTCCCATTGGAACTCTCCAGTGTTTTCTTCACTTATCAGTTGTAAAGAAAAGGAAGGAATAAAATAGAAAAGAAAAGCTATAGTTTCGGTCAGTGGAAGAGGGGTTTATATACCCCGGTTAAATGAATGCATGTATATTTGAGCACAACTTCAGTGCAGCCTAAGCATATTTGATGAATCGTGCATTTTGGGCCTGGACCGACCGTATAATTAGATTGGGACGAAGTGAGTTGGGCTTCTTAGCTCAACGACATTTATATATATATTATATTTACATGCACAAATTTAGCCACTGAAGTTCGTCAATAATCAAAGATGTAATTGTTTATATTGATTGATGAAACATCAACTATAACATATATATTTAATATACAATTGAATTAATTTTACTAATATTTTTAATTTTAAACTAAAAATTTATATTTTTACATGTTAACAAGATAATTATAAAATCACTTAACTTGAATTGTAGAATGTTATATTAATTTAAAATTTTACCTCTTTATATTACATTATCATTCATTTAGAATTGAAATATGAACAACAATCATATAACCTAATAGTAAAATATAAATATATATGTAAAAATTCTTCAATGTAAAAAGAAAGATCATTCAATTTAATCTAGTTCAAATTGTTATTAATAAATTAAAATATTCATCTTTGGCAATCTCAATATTTTTATGTCAAGATAAAAGCCCCTGAAAAGTTCCACAGAAAAGGCCACCATAAAGCTTTTATATGTGACTGTTAGGTTTTCTCTCTCCTCTTTTTTTTTTTTTTTTCGTAAAAAGAAATTGTTTAATTGGGATTGCACCAGTAGAAGGTAACAACAAATATCATCTTTAGTACTTCTAAAAAAATATAAATATGC
This sequence comes from Carica papaya, assembly GCF_054855325.1. Classification (NCBI taxonomy): domain Eukaryota; kingdom Viridiplantae; phylum Streptophyta; class Magnoliopsida; order Brassicales; family Caricaceae; genus Carica; species Carica papaya. The sequence goes on from NC_142315.1 coordinate 14,025,248, forward strand.
AACTCTCACGACTTTTTATGAATATTTTATATGCAAACTACACATGAACATAAAATTTAAAGGTTAAAAAATATAGGACGAATTATTAAGTTAGTTTATAAAATTTGATATCTACTATAACTCACTCTGTAATATTTTTTATTTATTTTAAATATTTAATTTTTTAATAGAGAAAAATAAATTAGAAAAACTATATTTGGAAACTACAAAAAATAATTTTAAAAAATTAATCAACTAATTAATTAAATTAACAATAAAAAAGACTTAATTTAGTTATTAGTTTAATAATTAATTAAAATCATCATTCTTTTGAGCTAATTATAAAAATGTTTAAATATATTTTAACTATTTTAATTTTTTTCTATTAAAAATAAAAAAAAAATTATTTAAAACAAATAAAGAACGTTATAAGTCAAAAAATGTAACTAAACAAATACATTAATAATTAAACTGTAATAAATGATATATTTTAGAAATAATTTCATAATTTATTCAAAAAGTATATTCAAACTAAAATATGGCCTGAATATGTAAATATTTTTCTAATTTGAAGCTCAAAACTTAGAGCTAAAAATTGTATAATTTTCTTTAAATAAATTCAAAAGCTTTGTTAATTTTTTCTTAAGAGTATATCAAATGAATTTTTCTGTAAGATAACTAACATATGTTAGATAAGTTTTTCTTAGATATCTTTATTACAATGCACCAATAAATGTCAAACGTTTCTCTTCGACTATAATTATTTGAAGACTAATGATGTAAGGGTACACAAATAAATGCTAATAGATATGGAAGACTTACATTTATATACATGAATTAATAGCACAACCCAGGAATTTTTTCAGTTTAATAAATATATTGTTTAGTTTTTAAATAAATATTATCTTTTTTTCATATATTTCATAATAAGTTATATCAAAATAATAAATATCATGCTCCTCACCTATTTATACATATATATCATATATATATATATATATATATGTAGCTGAAGAGCCCTTTTTTTTTATAAAAATAAAAATAAATTATGGGAACATTCTCAATCATTAAAATTAATATCACCTACCACCATCCATATAAATATAGGAAAGAATATATGTATAATATTATAGAGGAAGACACTGAGAAATTACTTAAATGAGAAGACTGTTCCTTCAATTTTGAACTTCCACTCAAAAATTCCAAATTCACCTAACAAAATCTCTGACTACCAACCACAAAGAAATGGTTTTGCAATTGCAAACTACACTCACTTTTTTTTTTTTTTTCATTTTTTTCTTTTTGACTGGTTTAACACTTTTTTTTTGGTATATCCAGAACTTTATTCTTAAAATACTATTTATAAAATATTAAAACTTAGAGCATTCATTCTTAAAGGTAAATTATGAATTAATCCTCTAAACTATTTGTAAGATAATATAGAAAATTTCATTAAAAAGGTATGTTTTTTTTTTTAAAGAAAATTTATCTTGCTTCTAATTGAATTTTAAAATTTCTAGTGATTAAAGATTAATGTTAATAAAATTTTATTTTCTTTTATTTAAAAAATACATATGATAATAAAAAATATTAAGGAAGAAAAAGAATCTTCAATAACTTCTTTTAATTGGTTTCAATTCTTAACCATATTATATTTACGAAATTAATACATGAAGATTAATCTTATTTTTGTAAAAACAATATCAGTAGAAAATCAAGCTTTAAAATAATTTTTTATTCTTTTCAAAAAGTAATTAAAGATTAAAATATAACGAAAAAAAATTAAACTTAGATTACAACTTAACACAAAACATATAGATTAAATTTTAATGATGAAAACACTTTTAAATTTAAACTAACATGATATGATAAATATATATAGAAAAAGAGAACAAAACATAGAGCATAGAAAATAAAAAATGCATAGACATCTCCAAGAAATTTCACTTGAAAAATTTCAATGAGTCATGTAATACCCTGCCCATCGTTATGCTTAATTGATTTGGAAAACTTTATTTATTCGGGCCTTTGGTCGCATTGAACTTATTTAATTTTTTCCGCATGATATTTATCGTAATTCGTAAAAATTTAGTTGATTTTTAATTATTTTATTTTTTTTAATTTTATTATATAATTTTTACATTTAACTTATTTAAATTAATTTTAAAAAATTGAGAGAAATCGAAAAAATGACGAAATAGGAAGAAATCCCGCGGTAAAAATCCTGCAGGATAACAGAATTGCTCGAGTGAATGCTAGGCCTGCGCGCGCCAACCGGGGCACTACTGTTTCAGGCAGCACGCCGCTGGTGGAGGAGACCCTCTTCCCACGTTTTTCGTGCCGAGCATCTTTTTCTCCTCTCTTTTTACCGTGTTTCGTCACTTGGTGCGAATCCGATGATTATAAAATTCTATAAATTGATTTTTCCCTTTCCATTCTTCCCCACACTTCCATTATTCCATTTTTCAAGATTTAGGGAGAGAGAGAAATAGTAGTCTAGTGAGAGAAGGAGAGAAACAAAGGAGAACAGTGAAGGAGAAAACATCAAGGTTTTGGTAAGGAATCGAGTATTTCTTTCAATGTCTTAAGAAGTATTTTTAAATAAATTAATATTATTAAATATGATGATTATGATTTTGCCTGTTTTGTATGCCTTTGTGTTCGTAGTCCAGATCAGTCGAATTGTTTTTATTTTTAAGCATACTGTGTGAATTATAGACACTTGATGAATTGCGTGTAATAAATATAATATGTAATCAATAAAAAAATAAAGAGTAAGAAAAGAAAAAAAAAAGAAATGTGGAATGAAGCATGATTAGTTCGAAGTATATCTGTATTGATATACATATTATATCAAGTGTCTCGTTAGGCTTTTTATCTCTGAGGGATATCTATTCCCCTTACCCTTCGGGGTATCTGTTTTTCAATCCCCTATTTGGTCTGGAAAGACGTAAGAGGACCGCTCTGAGTGGATGATGACGTATCCTCTAACGAGAGTGGTAATGCGAATATCTGTGGGGATCACCCAAGACTAAGTAATGTCGTGACTATACATATCTGTTAGGGCCACTATAGTCGGTACGACTATGGTCGTAGATCGTGCCATGATTTGGCCAGACAGAAATGGGCTGAGCAAATTTCTGTATCTGTATCTAATCTGGTCATTTCATTTAGGTAGTTGGAAATCTGTATCCGCCTTCAGAGATAAAAGTTGTAATGATTTCGCGAAGTATGACGCGAAAATATGAGCATTTAATGATTTATTTGATTTTCTCTATTATCCGTTATGATGTATGTTTGATTTGTTCATATTAATGTACTATGTTTTTAATAAATAAATTATTTTCATGATGTAAGATCGGTCTAAGAGGTGGCCAAATGATAAGCTTGTAAGTTAAAATCATTCACCTTTAAAACCTTACGATATTAATTTAGTTTTGTTTTCCTTACTGAGCATATAGAACTCACCATTTCTACCCCTCCCCTCCCTCCCCCTCCACCCCCTCCCCCAAGATGAGGAAGAAAATGAGGAACCGTAGACTGACCTACCATTGGAAGTCTATGAGGATCCTGTGGATCCATAAATTTTGAGTACATGATTGTTTCCACACTCTGATGGGTCCAATAACATAGTGAAAGAAGTGGCATTCTTTTGTGCTTTGTTTCTTTTGTAGCCACTTCAAGCCTCAGTTATATGTATGTAATTGGAACTCATATATATTTGTAAGGGATTTGTAATAAGTTTATTCTGCTATATAAATTTTATCATGCACTCATTTTCTGAATCTATATATGACACCCATTTGCCTTAATTAACATCTTGGATATCACAGATGGTATCAGAGCAGAATAATTGCGGATCAAATCCCTTACACTGAGGGCTTAAGTAGAAAAAGCCTTTAGAGTACCTAAGAAAAATAAGTCTTCTTTTCAAAATTAGACCACTAACTCATGTCTTCCTTTCTTTTGTAGGAATGACGCGAGGAAGACCATCTATAGAGAGTACTGAGCAACCTAAAGTCCTAGATCACCCAACTAGGGTTGAATTTACCGAACTCTTTTGAGTTGTCTAAAGACTAACTATAGCTGTAGGACAAAATCAAGTCAACCCTTGTCCATCTCCTACCTCGAATTCTAAAACACCGAAAGATCCATTTCCTATAACATAGTGGAGTTTTGGAAACTTAATCCCCCAAACTTTAAAAGTGGCCATGATCCTTTAGTAGCCGAAACCTAAATCCTATAGATAGAGAAGCTCTTATCTATCCTAGATCTGACCAAGGAATAGAAAGTTCCCCTTGCAGCCTTCATGCTAAATAACGAAGTGGAACACTGGTGGTGACTTAAAAAAGAAGTCCTCCCTACCCCTACTACCTAGAAAGTTTTAATGGATGCATTCTTTGATAACTTCTTCCCTGGCTATGTCCGAAAAAAGAAGGAGGAATTTCAGGACCTTTAATAAGGGAGTTTGACGATTGCCCAGTATACAACCCGTTTTGTTCAACTATCTAGGTTTGCCCCTCTAATAGTCACCCCTGAGAGCCGAAAATGTAGGAAGTTTATCAAGAGCCTTCGTGTCGACATCTATGACTGGGTCATGATGCTGAGACCTATCTTGTACGTGGAGGTGCTCGAACATGCCCAAGTGGCCAAAGATCTCATCTTGGCCAAACACCAACGCATTGATCGAGTTCGTACCCAACAATAACCCTAACAGCTTAGAAGGAGATTACCTGACCCAGTAAGTAGCCACCCTAATAAGCGAACTAATTCCAATAAAAACCTTATAAATTAAATATTAAAATAGAATAAAATTAAACAAAATTCCAATAAAAAAATAAAAAAAATAAAAAAAGGAAAATTTTGGGTGTTACAACTTTCCCCCCTTAAAGAAATTTGGTCCCCCAAATTTGCCTCTTACTATTGGTCGAACAAATGGGGATACTAGGCTCTAAAGTCTGATTCTAACTCCCAGGTAGCATCTCTTGGCGAGTGATTTTGCCACACTACCTTTACAAATTATATTTTTCGGTTGTGGAGTATTCTGCTCTTTCGGTCCGTGACACCGACTGGTACTTCCTCATAAGATAAGTCCTCTTTGAGTGGAAGCGGTTCATGAGCCAAGACATGAGAGGGGTCCGGGTTGTACTTACGTAGCATGGATACATGGAACACATTGTGGACCTTGGAGAGCTCTGGAGCCAGTGCTAGTTTGTATGCGGCAGTACCAATCCTGTCTAAGACTTCATATGGTCCAATAAATTGGGGGTTCAGTTTTTCCCTCCTGCCGAACTTACTAATTCCTTTGAAATGAGTGATCTTAAGGAACACCCGGTCACCTTGTTCAAACGCTAAATCTCTCCTCCAGGTGTTCGCATAACTCTTCTGCCTGCTCTGAGCCGTCTAAATGTTCTTTCTTATTTTAACTATTTTAGACGTGGTTTCTTCCACCAACTCCGGGTCGAACAATTTTTTGTCGCCCACTTCTTCCCAACAAATTGGTGATCTGCATGGACGCCCATATAACGCTTCATACGGAACCATGCCAATGCTCGCTTGGTAGCTGTTGTTGTAGGCAAATTCTATCAGAGGTAGATGGTCGTCCCAATGGCCCCCAGAGTCAAGGACACAAACTCGAAGCATATCCTAAAGTGTACGAATTGTCCTTTCTGACTGTCTCTCAGTACTGGACTGTCCATCAGTCTGAGGATGGAAAGCAGTACTGAGAGACAGCTTTGTTCCCATGGCCTGCTGAAAGCTACTCCAAAACCGAGAAGTGAACCTGGGGTCCGTGTCGGATACCACTATTTGGAACTCCATGCAATCTGACTATTTCCTGGATATATGTTCTTGCGAACTTGTCCAAGGGATCGGTCATCCTGATGGCTATGAAGTGGGACGACTTGGTAAGTCGGTCAACAATTACCCAGATGGCGTCATGTCCTGAACGTGCTTTGGGTAATCCCATTACGAAGTCCATAACGATATGTTTCCACTTCCACTCCGGGATCGGTAAGGGCTGAAGTAATCTGCTTGAGCGTTGATGCTCTACCTTGACCTGCTGACATACCAAGCATTTAGATACAAAGTCAGTTATGTCCCTCTTCATCCCATTCCACCAAAACTGGGGTCGCATGTTTTGGTACATTTTGGTGCTTCTGGGATGCATGGCAAACTTGGAGCTATGGGACTCTGTTATGATGTCTCTCTTTAACTCACTGTCGTTTGGGACACACACTCTGTCCTGAAACTGGAGTAACCCATCGGTAGAGACTCAGAATTCTGAGCTCGCTCCCTGTTCTGCATCATTCTTGCGGGCTACTAGGGCGGGGTCGACTGACTGGGCTTCCCTTATTCTCTGTATTAACTCGGGCTTGACGGTCAGACGGCCCAAACATGCGACTCTCTTTAGGTACTGAAGCCGAACTTGTTGTGTGGCTCCAATTTGCCTGCGTTCTGAAACCATTAAATGGGGTAAGATACCTGCATTTTTCCTGCTGAGGGCATCTACCAATATGTTGCCCTTACTTGGATGATACAAGATATCACAATAGAGGAGATGAAGTCAAATAATTTCGTCAACATACAGATGGACTAACTTACTTATAGGATCAATGATTTTGATGGCAAAAAAAGTGGATTATCTTGGTCAATCAATCTACAATAACCCAAATTGCATCAGAACCATTAGTGGTCCTGGGTCCATGATCACATATTCCCACTTCCATTCTAGAATGAAAAGATTGTGCAACAGCCCATCGGATCTCTGATGTTCAACCGTAGCCCTCTCACAGGTGAGGCATTGAGAGACATAATTCACAATGTCCCTCTTTATTCTTGGCCACCAATACTGACGTTTCAAATCACAGTAGATCTTGGTGCTTCCTGTATGGATAGACAACTTGGATGTATGAGCTATCTAGAGAACATAATCGTCGACAGTAGAAGGAACCCAAACTCAATTTTGGAACCGATATAGGCCATTGTGAGACATCCTATAATAAGAAAAATCATCCAAAGTGAACTTGCTGAGGTTTTGTGCAAGCTCAAGATCATTAGACTGGGCTTCCCAAATAGGGCTCGGATCTTGGCAATGTTTGCACCATTACCATAGTGGTTTAGATGGAAAGACTACATCGAGTATATCAACTTCTAACTGGATATCATCATCTGGGCTAACATGGCTGATTCCTTCAAACTAAGGGCATCAATAACTACATTACCTTTACTAAGGTGATAAAAGATCTTATAGTCGTAGTCCTTTAACAAATCAATCCAATGCCTTTGCCTCATGTTTAATTTTCTTTATGAAAACAGATACTTCAGGTTCTTGTGGTCGTTGTAGATCTCGAAGGTTTGGCCAAAAAGGTAATGACACCAAATCTTCAAGGCATACACAATGGTCGCTAACTCAAGATCATGAGTGGGGGTAGTTGCGCTCGTGGACTTTAAGTTGGCGGGAACCATATGCGACTATTTGTCCATGCTGCATAAGCACACCTCTAAACCAACATGAGAGGCATCATAAAATACCTGAAACCTTCCTGTGTTGTCAGGGAGGATCAACACCGGAGTAGTGCAGAGTTGGCACTTCAATTCCATAAAAGACTTCACATTTCTCATCCAAATGGAAGACTACTCCCTTCTTGGTGAGACAAGTCAAAGGGGCTGCAATCTTAGAAATGCCTTTGATAAAGCGTCGATAATAGCCAGCCAGATCTAAGAAGCTACAGATCTTGGTGATATTGGTTGGCTGGTTTCAAGTCACAATTGCCTCGACTTTAGAGGGGTCGATAGAAACTCCAACATCGAAAATCTTATGGCCAAGAAAAGATACATGGTTAAGTTAAAAGGAACACTTACTAAACTTAGCTTAGAGGTGGTGCTCACGAAGGGTGATCATGACACGGGTTAGGTGATCGGCATGTTCCTTCGGGCTTTTTAAGTACATTAGAATATCATCGATGAAGATGATGACTTATTGATCCAGTGTATGGTGAAAAACTCTATTCATCAAGTCCATAAAGTCTGTGGGGGCATTGGTCAGTCTAAAGAGCATAACTCTAAACTCAAATTGGCCAGATCGGCAGCGAAAGACCGTCTTAAGAATGTCCTCTTTCTTCACTCCCAACTGATGATAGCCAGGCCAGAGATCAATCTTTGAAAATATAAACAGTGCCCTGCAATTGGTTAAACAGATCATCTATGCGGGGTAGAGGGTACTTACTTTTTATGGTCACCTGATTGAATTCACAGTAGTCGATACACATACGGAGGGATCCGTCCTTCTTTTTGGAAAATAAAACAGGCGCACCCCAAGGGAAATTATTGGGGCGGATGAATCTCAGTTCTTGGAGTTCGGAAAGTTGGTTCTCCAATTCTGCAAGTTTTGCACGGTTCATGCGATAAGGGTTTTCAAAATTGGTTGGGTACCTAGAATCAAGTCAATCAAAAACTCTATCTCCTGATTGGGAGGTAGACCTGGTAGCTTATTTTGAAAGACGTTTGAAAATTTTCATATAACGAGGATTAAAGAAACTGCTGGGTCGAAATCCATGTTCTTGTCTAACACAAGATGAGCAAAGCAATAAATTTTTTTGAAAAAATAGCATTTTTTTATTTATTTTACATAATTTATACAGAACAAGGCAAGTTTACTCCCCAAGTGAATGTAATTTTACAATTATTGTTTCATAATCAACAATGACTTTGTATTTATTTAGCTAATCTGACACTGGAGGGTATGAAGAGGATCAAATCTACTTCTGAAACCCACTCAACATATGCAATACCGAAACAATAACCATGTAGAATTAAACCCCTCCCTCTAATTGAATATACATTTTTAAAGGAAAGTAAAAACAAAGACTAGAAAAATTAAACAACGAAAGGAAAAACACCACAGACTTACCGATAAGTTCATCCCCGCTCCTTGGCCTAACAAGACCTTTGAAGACTCCTATTTCCTGAAGAACTTGAAGAAGCTAATTTTAATAAAAATGCGAAAAGGAAAAAAGCTGAAACTCTCAAGAATTCTCTCAAATTTATTATCAAATGTGTGCTTTACATCATAGGGGCAAAAGTCTATTTATAGCCTTTCCTGAACAATCTAGATGAGTACAAAAATCTTGAGATAGTTAATAAAATAATACCTAGATAAAATTCTATCTTAATCTAGGATAATTACATAATAAAAGAATTATTCTATCCCAAATAAATTAATTAAATAAACCCAAGGGATAGAGTTATGATTAAAATAATAATTAAGTTGAATCTATATTTATCTCATGTGAAATCCATTTAAAACACATATGGAAATCACATTAAAATAATAAGATAAATAATTAAGATTAAAATATTATATAATTAATATGTAATTCAAATAATAATAATAAAATATTAAGGTGATAATTATTATGTGAGTTTTGAAAATTTTGGGCTAAAAAAAATCACATGAGCCATTTGGGAAAAAATTCAAAAAACTCATTAAACCTCAACCCCATCCGTACGGGCTGAGGAAGCCTGCATGTGAGTGCGGCTTGGGCTGGGCCTGCGTGCGCGAGGCCTTCGGGTCTCACAGGTCTGCAGCTTACATAGGTCCTTCCTCGTATAGGCCTGTAGCAGCTGCTGGGCTAGGCGTTCAACCCAATTTCTCTTCCCTCAGTTGCAAATTCATTATATCGGGCCTTGGGATATGGGCTGGTCTTTGAGTCTTATCGATTGGCCTTGGTTGGCCCACATGCAGGGGTGTGCAACATGGGCTGTAAGTTTTTCTCAAGCGCGCGGCTTGCTGGGTCGCGAGTTGGGCCTAACAGGTCGGGGGGCGGGCCACGTGACTCGGGTCGCCCGCCTGAGGTATCTCCCTTCTGTGTGACATCTCGGACACGTCAACATCGTCTTCCAGGATCAATCTGAAAGCCCATAACTCGTCCTCATTGATGCTTTTTGGGCAGGTTGTCTCGGTGACCCATAAGGCTTCACAGTCTTGATGGCATCGATGATCCATCTTACCCGATCTAAGCTTGCATGAACTGGATCCTTGGGCTTCATGGAATTGGGCCTTATCGTCGAATCTCGACTCCGTTTCCTTAGTCTAGGCTTTTATCGAGCCTTATTTTTAATTAGCGTGAAATCTGATGGTTGCCTCCCGAATAACTGGAACGCTCTCCTGGGGTCACATCACAGTCCATACCTTGAATGATATCAAACCCTGAAAAATTTAATAATATCATATCTACAATGAGTTCTTTATCTGAGGCTCTTACTTTACAATTTTTATATACATAAAAGGCTTCTTATAATCCCTTAAAGGGTGTCTCTACAGTTAAAATCCTACTTAGGGGTTTCGGCCTAAGGTCTAATTTACAAGCAAAGTTATAAGATATGAAGGAACGAGAGGCACCTATATCAATTAAAGCACGTGTGCTAGTATTATGAACAAAAAACATACCATGATTGATAGTGAGGGAGATAGGAACATCTAGCTCATCCATTTGGTAAACACGTCCCTGGACAATAGGTCTAGCGAGGTCATTGGGTCTCTACAAGCAATTCTTCTCCAAATACTGCATACTTCGGCACTTATAACAGGAGTGGTTCAAGCGTCGACATGGCTAGTCACCATAGTATCGACCACAATGTCGGCAAGGGGGAGGAATCTGAACAAGGTCTTTGGTAGGGGTAAAACAGTAGGGGCTGGAACAACATAGGGTCTCTTATTTGAATTGTCAAGGCCAGAATAAGGGAATCTCCTCTTCTGCTGCTATTGTTACTGACTGTGAAAGTGGGTGATGCGCTGGTTACGGGCCCAGATAAAGTTTTCAGCCAACTGGGCATTTTCCAATACCTCACAGTAGGAACTGGGCTTAGACATGGTCACTCAATCAAAGATATTTGGGTGAAAACCTTTCAAGAACTTTCGGGCCTTTCGAGCTTCAGTGGACACCAACAGTGGAGCGAACCTAGACAACTAAATAAAGTTAGCCGCATACTGGGGCTAATTGTCAGATTTCCTTATTGGAGTTCTATAAACTCTTCTTCCTTCTTATCTCGTACATATGTAGGGAAGAAGTTCTCATAAAAAGCATCTATAAATATTTCCCAAGTGGTGGGAGTTGGCAGTAAATCCTTCTTTACTCGCCACTAGTGAGCTTTTTCACCAGTAAACATGAAAGTAGCTAGAGAAACCTTCTACTCCTCTATCACATCCAACACTGTGAAGAGTTTCTCCATTTTTTGGGTCCAGGCTTCGGTGACTATGGGACCAGGACCACCGTCAAAGTGTGTAGGGTTCAGTCTTTTGAATTTTATGATGTGTTTCCATATAGGACAATCAAGGGGATGACACTTAGGAGAAGGAGGAGGTTGATAATTATTGGCTTGATTATGCATGACAATTGTTTTCAAGCCCTGAATGGCTCAAAACAGCTCGTTAAAATCGGCCCTAGTTGGTGTGTCTTGGGCCTTGATCTTATCTACCGATGGTTTCCCCCGTGTCATTTCCTACAAAATGAAAAGGGAGACAATTGGTAGGGATTTCAAAGAAGTTTCTAAATAAGGTTTCTAGAAGAAGTTTCTTATATGCTAAGATTTTCCTAATTCCGGTCTCAGTGTAAAGGATTTTACCATGAATTCTGCTCTGATACCACTTATGACATCCCCAATACTAATTATAGTGTAAGGGTGCCAAATACCAATATAGAATATTGGTATAGCATTTAAATTAAATATATGCAGCGAAAATTTTTCAATTTCAAAATCCCTTACAAAATACATGAGTTCCTAATTACACATACAACTGAGGACATAAGTGGCAACAAAATACAAAATACAAAATATAAAAAGATACAAAAGAGGGCCACTTCTTTCACTATGTAATTGGACTCACCAAAGTGCAGAATAAGGCATGCACTCGTCAATGATCGAGGATGCACGGGATCCAAGTAGGCTTTAAGGGGTAAGTCGGCAGACAATTCATTGCAAACATCTTCATAGACGTATTTAGGAGGGCCTAACATAGAAAAGGTGAGTTATATGAAACTTAGTAAGGGATACAGTATTAAAATGACATGAGTAACAAATTTTATAAAATTAAAAGTATTTAAGAAAATACCTTTTTTTGCTTACCTTTTTTCAACAATCTATTGATGTAAGGAAAATATTTAATATCAAGATCATCAAATAATATAAAGATAATTCATAAAGTAAGAAAATCAAATAAATAAGACAATAATTGTTATTAAGTTTTTTATCGTACTTCGCGTGAAGTCCGTTACGAATTTTTATCTACTAGCTAATACGAACTTCCAACTACCATTGTGGTGACACTAACAACAACTTATGAGTTGCTCAACTACAGTAGATTTGCGGCTCGCTACACCATAACTAATTTGTGACTCTGCCACACCATAGTTGATTTGCAGTTCGCCACACCATAACACAATTTATGACCACGGTCGTACCAACCACTTTGCTCTTAAAGACTATGACCATGATCGTAGTTCACCACAGTAGTCCTAAAAAATCCTACGCACTTTCGCACCATCATCCACAGGGAGTGGTCATCTCACGTCTTTTTAGATAAGATGGGGATAACAGAAGTAGATAAAATAGTCTAATAGATTAATTCATGTTTCATGTATCCATTCATGTTTTTAATGCCATGTCAACAATTTCATGTAATTTCTTCTCATATCAAATGTATTTCAACTTTGTTCATGAAATCACCATTAAACCTTTACACAATGCAGGTATAGTTTAAACAATTGTCATAATCAATAGCTCATCACACCCTCAAAATCATGCTACAAACATGCAATAAAATCAACATTCTTTTCTTTTAAAATCATGCCACAATGAAGTAATAAAATCAATATTTATTTCTTTATTTTCTAAAATACATCTTAGAATGTGCAAAAAAATACTAAATCCCTTACTGATATCGACAACTCTTTATAAGTTACTTCCCCTTCTCTTCAAACTTGTCTTCTCTCTCTAACTCTCTCTCTTTAGAATTTGTTCTTTGAAGGTGAAAATGAGTGAGGAAGAGCGGGGGAAGAGGTCTCATTTATAAAGGGAAAGAACCGTTAGATTTGTGACACGTGTCACAAATCCGTGAAGAGAGAAAAAATGATCACATCATCGGTGTCAATCGGTCAAGGGAGGCACAGGTCCCAAGGCGATAGTGGTGGTAACTCGAGACAACGACGGTGGTAGGCAATGGCACGGGGCCTAATAGCCACCAGCGGTCCAAATCTGCAGCACGTGGCAAGCTAGCCTGGTGCAGCGCAACTAGCCTATGCGCCCAGACGACACTTTGACACGTGTGCAGGCGTCCTATGCCTATCATGTCGCACAGGTGCGTGCGGGATGCACGCGCGGGGAGCTGCAAGCCGGACATGCGTGTTTGTGCGTGGGATTCGTGCGCAGATGGCATGCGGTACGACACCAAGGCAGATGGGAGATGCGCCTCGCACACTCACCCAACTAGCCTTGTGCTTGCGCGCGGGTTGGAGGATTTTTCCCCGTGGCATTTTCTATTTTTTTCTCTTCCTTTAATTGAAAATTTCAAAAATCTTTATTAAGGTTAAAATAAAATAACATACCATAATAAAATCAAAATAAATATGATAATTTTAAGGAAAAAGAATAAAAATTCAAAATAAAATAAAAGAGAAAGATATTACATCATAGAAATTTAATGGCCAAAGGTCCGAATAAAATGGAGTCTTAATACTACATGAAGCACAAAGGTGCGGGGCGTCATAGATCGGGTATCAGAGTCTGACTTGTAAGTAAACTTACAAAAGTAAGGTAATTTTTTTTAGGCATTTTACTTAGAGACTTTTGATGATTTTAGGATGCAATTTTTGTTCTGGTTAAAAACTCGTTTTTATAAAGAAAATCTAAGGTTTTAGCCTCAGATTTAAAGTAGTCCAAACAATGGAATAGGTAAGAATTATTTAATCCCTAGTGATATGTGATTTAGTTACTACATTTAATCCATTCCCAAATTATTTGTTTAATATTTAAAATAGAAATTATAAATTTATGAATTAATATATTCATTCATAAAATGTGAATATGAATATTGTATTAAACTTAAATAACTATGTAGATATGTGATATTCATACTCTGTTTGTTTTATGTTTAAAGGATGATGTGTAGATAATTTAGGGTTTAAAAATCATTTAGGGTTTGGAATTTTTTTCTTAATGGGATGAGCCCAAAACTATTAATGGGCCGAACTTAATTTTCTTAACGGGCTGAGCCCAATTATCTTAATGGGTTGAGTCCAAAACTATTAAGGGGACGAACCTAATTTTCTTAATGGGCCAAGCCCAAAACTTTTAGTGCATCGAAACTAATTTTCTCAATGGGTCGAACCCAAAACTGACGCTGGAGGGTAAGAGAAAGATCGTTTTGCCTTCAGAACCTCAACCCAATCGCATTTAATATCAAAACTCAAACCACCTAATTAAAAACCCTCCCTTTAATTGAAATTACAATTCTAAAATTAAGAATTTAATGACAAGAACTAGGGAAACAAAAAAAAGAAAAGGAAGGACCCCAGAGCTTACCCAATAAGTTAATCTCAACTCCTTGACTCAATCAAGACTTTGGCAAGCTCACTTAGCTTGTAAAGACTTGTAGAGAAGAATTAACTCAAGACTAATAAAGCTTAAAGCTTAACTTTTATTAATTCTCAAGATGTGTTTACAATGCTTAAGCTAAGACCTTTGTATAGGCTCTTGATTTCTATTTTTACATGGAACAGGATTTAGGATTCATATCATATTCTTATTCCTAATTTAATTTGAAAAAAAATACACAACTATTAAAATAATAAAATTCTTATTCTTATCCTTATCCTAAAATAATAATTAATTAATCATATGGATAAGGTCTAACATTAAAATATTAATAAAATAATTAAGTAAATCCTAATTTAAATTCAAATACATAAAATAGTCTAATAAAATATTAAAATATTAGTTTATCCTTATCCAAATCTCCAAGAGCCTTCATCTTCTTTGCTTCTCTAATTTCGAATAGAATTCCTCTCTCAATTTTGCATATTAATCACACGGGATTTATTTTGAAGACTTTGTTGCAGCTTGCAATCCTTGAAGAAGTTGGAAAAAGGTAGGAAATTAAATTCGAAAGGATTTAGGAGAGGTGAGCCACATGGGCTGCCTTTGCACCACGGGGATTGGGCCTGGATCACGCAAGCTTCTCGAGTTGAGTTTGGATCGCACGAGCTACTCGGGTTAGGCGTGGATCGCGCGGTTGATACTATGTAGGTTAGGCCACACTTGTGTGCCCCTACTAGGTGTGAGAATTGCTATCGGCACACATGTGGGGTACTTCCTGTGCATCTCTGTGCACATGCCAGGTGTGCGGGTTTATTTGTCTACACGCCTCATGATGCGGACATAGGTTGAAAAAACATTAAAGAGAAGCATGAAGAATATATTATAATGCCAGTTGATCTAATCACAAGATTTCAAGCTAAGAAGCTAAAACATACATTCCAAGGCTTTGTATAAAGATGGATACAACAAGAAATTAACATATATGGACTGTTTGAAGAATAAAAAAAGCCAAAAAAAAAAATTAATTTTGTCCAAATGTGTGGGCAGAATTTAGAATGAATGTTTAAGATCATTTTAATCATTAAATTCTGTTCATGTTTCACTAGGTCATTTAATACTATATTTTCCTAGGTAATTTGATACTATATTTTTCAATGTCATTTAATACCATATCTCCCTAGGTCATTTAATATCATATTTTCCTAAGTCATTTAATATCATATTTTCCTAGATCATTTCCTAGATAATTAAATTTTGTTCATGTTTTTCTAGGTCATCTAATTATGATTCTTTAGCAGAATCTAGGTGTTCTAGGCTGTAAATATCTCTTTTTTAATGTAATATAACAAACTTTTATTATTGAATGAATTTTATTATCTTTGGTAGAACTTTGACAATTGAGAATTCTTTTTCGTCTTGTTGCATTGAGAATTGAATTAAATTATCAAATTATCTTGTGGTGTTTTTTTATTCTTGCTTCTTTCATCCCAATCACCTAAGCTCTTAATTGCAGGTTAATTGTTAGTTTAGTAGGGAGGATTTATTTAGGGTTTTGAGTTATCTATACTGAATGTATATATTAGATTTTAGATGTAATCTTTTATCCTCGAGTTTTGCATCAATTTGGTATTAGAGCTTTGGCTTGGGATAAATCTTCAGGTATCATTTGTGTTTGATTTATCTAAGTTTATCTTCTTGTTCTTATTTGTTTAGGCTGTTCAATTTTTATTTTTATTATTCTTAATTCTGGTTGCACCTTGTAAGATATTCTTTAATTCTGTGTTCTTATCTGTTCATATTTTGTTCTTGTTAGTCGAATTAAGAAAAAAAAAAGACAAATCAAAAGAAAAGCAAAAAGAAAAGAAAAGAAATATAGAATTGGCTGCTGTTGTAAGTTTAAACTTATTGATTTCTTTGAGCATAAGATGTGTTCATTGAACTTTCAATTCTGTCCATCTTAGTTAAAGTGCATCCATATATTGCCTCACAATAGTATAATTCTTATTGTCTAGAGCATAGCTTACATTGGGAATAGATTATAGGTTTGCATATTTAGATTTCTCATTAGAGTGATCTAAATTCAATTATCATTAGTCCATAATCGTTTTCTTGCATTTTTAGTTTCGTTTCTTCATAAATCTTTTGTTTCTATTACACTAAAGTAGTTAATTGCATCCTAGTTACTTTAATTAATTTATAGAAACAAACCCACCTTAATTCATGAGTTTAGATTATGTTATTGTTTATCTAATTTGCATATAGTGTTAATTATTTACCTTATCATTCATTAGAATTCCTTGAAATGTTACATAAACAACAACTTATTTATCTTGATTGAGTTGTTTTCAATTATGAAATACAACTTGAAGAAGAAAATAGAGTGGTAAAAGGCTTGAGAGTATGAGCTTAGAAGAGGATAAATGCTAAAATCCTAAGTAAAAACACGAGAAAAGTGACAAATTTGTTCAAGAGTGAAACACATAAAGGAGTCTTGTGAGGAATTTTCTTTGCTAATATTTTTCTTGCATATTTTACATCATGTCTAATTCTGGAAGTGAAAAGCATGAGATAACTATGAATGACATAGCCTTTATGTTAGAAGCAATACAAAGGTAGTTTGCGAAGCATAATAGGGACATAGACAACATGAAAGGTGATATAGATAGCCTTCGAGGCCGACAAAGTGGTCCTAATAAAAGAAAGCAGAATAGGGGAAGAGAAAAATATGTTGATTGATGACGAGATAGAAAGGGAAGTAGATGAAAATAGTGAAGAGTCAACGGTACAAAGAAGACCTGAGAGGAGGGACAACAACATTAATTCTATTAAGATGAAAATTTCTTATTTTTAAGATAGAAATTATGTTAAAACTTATCTAGAAGTGAAAAGTGGAGTTGATATTTGAATGCCATAACTACTACGAGGAGAAGAAGGTGAGGTTGGTAGCTGTTGAATTTACTAATTATGCTTTGGTTTGGTGGGATCAATTGCTCATCACTAGGAGACGTAATAGAGAGGCACCCATCACCACTTAGACTCAAACAAAAGCTATCATGAGGAAAATATTTGTTCCATCATTCTACTATAGAGAGCTCTATCAGAAATTACAAAGGCTAACTCAAAGGTCTAAATCAGTTGAAGATTATCACAAAAAATGGAGATAACCATGATTCAAGTAAATATCGAGGAGGATAGAGAAGCTACCAAGGCACATTTTCTAAGTAGCTTGAATAGAGAATTATCGATATAATTGAATTACATCACTATGTTGAGTTGGAGGAGATGGTTAATATGGCCATGAAAGTAGAAAGAAAATTGAAAAGTAAAGGGATAATAATGTCATATTCTGGTTCTCATAGCAATTACAATTTAAAATGGCTAAAGAAGGAAGAGAAGGCCAAAGAGAAGAGCTTTGGTTCAAGGAAAATGCCACCTTTAAAAGATTATGATGATGATGTTTAATTTGCTGCTTGTGGAGAATCATTGGTTATTAGACGAGCTCTTAATATGCAAGTTAAGGAGGAAAATTTAGAATAAAGAAAAACTATGTTCCATACAAGATGCCTTGTAAGTGGAAAGATTTGTGTTGTGATCATTGATGGAGCGAGTTGTGTAAATATGGCTAATACTACTTTGGTGGATAAATTGGGTTTGGAATGTGAAAAGCACCTAAGACCCTACAAGCTGCAATGGTTGAATGATTGTGGAGAAGTGAAAGTGATTAAGCAAGTTGTAGTTCCATTCTTTATTGAGAGATATGTTGATGAAATATTATGTGATGTAGTACCCTGCAAGCTAGCCACTTTTCATTGGGGTGACTTTGGGAATTTGATAAAAGAGTCGTACATGATGGGCACACAAATAGGTACTCACTTACTTTTAATGACGGAGATTTCAAACTTGTGCCATTATCTCCTTCAAAAGTGTATAAGGATCAAATGAAGATGATACAAGATTCTAATGGGGATTCAGGTAGTGAGGGAAGTAAAAGAAATGAGGGAAAAGAGGCAAAAAAAAAAAAAATAACCCATTGGTGAGTGATTGCACTAGTGAGAAAAAGAAAGAGAGAAGTACAAGAAAGAAAAACATAATGAAAGAAGAAAATAATGAAAAAAATTGGGTTTGTATTTAAAGGAAAGGGAATTAAGGAATGCTTATGCAAGCAAGAGAGCTTTGATAGTGCTTAGGTTTAAAAAGATTTATTTCTCTAAAACTAACTTTAATCTAAATCTACCTAGTATGTTTGTTTCTTTATTGTAAGAGTTTGAAGATGTGTTTCCAAATGAAATGTTAAATAAATTAACACCTCTAAAGGGTATTGAGCATAAAATTGATTTCATTCCTGATTCTGTAATTCCTAAAAGACCACCATATAGGAGTAATCCATATGAAACAAAAGAACTCTAAAGGTAAGTTGATGAACTCTTAGCAAAGGGTATGGAAGGGAAAACATAAGTCCATGTGCAATTCCTGTATTGCTAGTTCCTAAGAAAAAATAGATAATAGAGTATGTGTATTGACTGTCATGCAGCCAATAAAATCACTGAAAAGTATCAACATCCTATTCCTATATTAGACGACACGTTAGATAAATTGCGTGGTACATGCATTTTTATAAAGATTGATCAAAAAATGGATATCGCTAAATTCCCATAAAACCATGTGATGAATAGAAGACTACATTCAAAACTAAATATGATTTGTATGAGTGGATGGTTATGCCATTTGGTTTAACTAATGGACCTAGTACATTCATGAGGTTAATGAATCATGTCTTGCATGAATTTCTTGAAATGCTTGTTGTAGTATATTTTGATGATATTCTGATTCGTAGTAAATTTTTGGATGATCATCTTATGTATGTTAGAACTATTTTAAAAGTTTTTAGAAAGGAACAATTGTTTGCTAATTTAAAAAAGTGTACTTTTTGCCTTGATCAAGTTGTGTTTTTAATGTTTGTTGTTAGTGCAAAGGGAGTTGAGGTTAATAGTGATAAAGTGAAAGCTATACAAGAATGGCCACCTACGAGTGTGTCTGATGTAAGGAGTTTTCACGAGTTGGTTAGTTTTTATAGAAGATTTATGAAAGATTTATCAACTATTACTGCTCCTTTAACTCTAGTAGTTAAAAAAGGATGTTGGATTCAAATGGAGAGAGGACAAAGAGCATGCATTCAAAACTTTGAAAGATAAATTGTATTCTACATATGTTCTTTGTTTACTAGATTTTTCTAAAATTTTTAAAATTGAATTTGATACTTTTAGAATGGGTATTAGAGCTGTTTTGATGTAGGATACATGTCCAAATACATACTTCAGTGAAAAGTTAAATAGAGCACCACTGAACTATTCTATTTATGACAAGGAGTTATATTCTTTAATTCATGCATTACAAGTGTGGCAACATTACCTACTTCCAAAGGAATTTGTGATTCATACTAATCATGAGTCCCTTGGACACTTTAAAGAGTAAGGGAAGCTGAATAAAAGTCATGCAAAGTGGATAAAGTTCATTGAGACTTTGCCCTATGTAATTTGTTACAAGTAAGGTAAAGATAATATGGTGCCAGATTTAGAAGGTATGCCCTTTAATTTCTACACTTAGTTCTAAGTTATTAGGATTTGAGCAACTTAAAGATATGTATGCTACTGATTCTGATTTTTGCAACGTTTATACTACTTGTGAACATGTTGCATTTGATAAGTTTTATAGGCTTGATGAATTTTTATTTTGTGGAAAACAATTGTGTGTGCCTACATGTTCATTGTGTGAATTGCTTGTTCATGAGTCTCATAGTGGGGGGTTAATGAGTCATTTTTGTGTACCTAAAACTTTGAACATTCTAATTGAGCATTTTTATTGGCCAAACATACGTAGAGATGTTAAAAAACCTTGTTCAGCCTGTATTGCATGTAGATAGGCTAAGTCTAAGTCCAACCGCATGGTTTATACACTCAATTGCCAATTTCTACTCAACCTTGGATTGATATTTCTATGAATTTTGTGTTTGGTTTGCCTAAAACTAAAAGAGGTAAAGATAGCGTATTTATTGTAATTGAAAGGTTTAGGAAAACAACACATTTCATTGAATGTCATAGCTAATTCGTTTTTTAGAGAAGTAGTAAGGTTACATGGTGTATATAAGACTTTTTTTTTTATCGTGATGTTAAGTTCTTGAGTCATTTTTTGAAAACTTAATAGAATAAGTTAGGAACTAAACTTTTGTATTCTACTATTTATCATCCACAAACTGATGGTCAAAATGAAGTTATTAATAGAACTTTGGAAACTTTGTTGGGTGCTGTTATTGGTAAGGATTTGAAAACTTAGGAAGATAGTTTACCATTCGTTAAGTTTGCATATAATCGTACTATTCATTCTTCCACAGGTATTTCATCATTTGAATTTGTGTATGGTTTTAATTCATTAACTATTTTGGATTTAATGCCATTACCTGCAAGTGAAATTTCTAGTTTAGATCGAAAGAAGAAGGCTGAAATGGTTAAAGCTATACCTGAGAAGGCACATGAGCAGATTAAAAAAAAAGAAACAATTTTATGCTCAAAAGGCTAATAAAGGGTAAAAATAATTTGTATTTGAACATAAAGATTGGGTTTAGGTGCAAGAAAAGGTTTCCAAAATAAAAGAAGTCAAAACTGGATCCAAGAGTCAATGGATACCATTTCAATGGTTGGTGGAAATTAATGATAATGCCTATCGAATTAATCTCCCTGATGAGTATTCGTAGTCTGCTACTTTTAATGTTTTTTATCTTTCTCTCTTTGATATGGATGCAGATTCTAAGATGAATCCTTTTAAAGAAGGGAATGATGCAAACGTGTACAAAAGGCATTAAAGAGAAATATGAAAAAGAGATTACAATGCCAGCTAGTCAAATCACAAAATTTCAAGCCAAGAAACTAGAACATGCATTCCAAGGCTTTATATAAAGATGGATACAATAAGAACTTAGCACATTTGGACTGCTTGAAGAATCAAAAGAGCTAAAGAAAATCATTAATTTCGTCAAAGTATGTGAGCAGAATTTAGAATGAATGTCTAGAATCATTTTGGTTATTAAATTCTATTCATGTTTTCCTAGGTCATTTAATACCATATTTTTCTAGGTCATTTAATATCACGTTTTCCTAGGTCATTTAATACTATGAGTTCTTAGATTATTTAATACCATGTTTTCCTAAGTCATTTAATACTATATCTTCCTAGTTCATTTAATATCATGTTTTTCTGGATAATTTAATATCATGTTTTCTTAGGTCATTTTCTTGATAATTAAATTTTATTCATATTTTCTTAGGTCATCTAATTATGATCCTTTGGCAGAATCTAGGTGTTTTAGGCTATAAATATCTCATTTTCAGTGTACTATGTCAGACTTTGATTATTGATTGAATTTCATTACCTTTGGTAGAACTTTGAAAAGTGAGAATTTTTTTTTTTCCTGTTGCATCCAAAATTGAATTAACTTATCAAGTTATCATATGGCGTTTATTCATTCTTGCTTCTTTCATCTCAATCACCCAACTTCTCAATTATAAGTTAATTGTGGGTTTGGTTTGGAGGATTTTTTAGGATTATGAGTTATCTACATTGAATGTATATGTGAGATTCTAAATGTAATCTTTGATCATCGGGTTCTGCATCACTTCGGTGTTGGTTCACGCAGGTGGTGGACCCATATGTGCGGGTGGTCCTTCCTGCATATGTGGTTGCCTGCATATGTGCCAAAGGGATGCCCCATGCGTGACACATACTATCAACCATTCTTTTTTGGCATTTGGCCCAGTTTAGCCATGAAGTCTTTTGGCCACCTTGGGTTGGGCCATATATTGGCTTTTCTTATTACCTTGTAACTTCTTTAAGCCCATGATTAGTTGGGCCTTAAGCTTCATTTGGACAAACTTATCCCACTCCTTAGAATAGTCCAATTCAGTAAAGTAGTCAGGGATGGAGTTATTTTCCTATTCAGAGTGTTCCTGTTTAGGAAATTGGAGTTTACTTTCCCTTTTTGAGTTGATCCCATTTGGAAAAAAAAAAAGGGTTCTAGAATTGTTTGCTTATTTGGGACGGGACCTATAAGAAAATTTATGGGAAAATGCTTTCTCCTTTTTCCTACGCCTACGTATGCTCGTCTATTGTATTGTATGGGTAGGATCTTATGATGCGATGAACTCACAGGTAATTATTCCACATGAGTTCAGGCTTCAATGGAGTTCCTCCTCGATGCAGGATTTCATCTTTAGAACTAAATTTGAGCCATCTAGGATCACATCATCTCCCCTTTCTTTAGAAAGATTCATCCTTGAATCTTGCCCTTCATTAAAAGGAAAATGATTAGTGATACCAACGTAAGACACACCATACTTGTTTGGCCCATCGACTTCTTTATTGGGTGGTTCATGACTAGGATCACACTTCCTCCTAGATCATACAAGGTATCATCACTGGAAACAAAAGAGTTATTAAATAAACACGACTCATCTTGGTGGCCGACTTTATCTTTTTCTTTTGTATCTTCCATGATAGGGTGCTCAACTTTTACGGGAGCTTGAATCTCATCTTGAATAGGAAGGTTCTCCATCACATTATGATATGGTTGGGCCTTCGCATCCCTTAATGCTTTTTGCACTAAGTTCTTCCATTCATTAAATAGATATTGGAGTTTTCACATGTCGCACCGTAGTTCAGCAAACTCTTTGCAAAAACTCATTATGAGAGATTCTTACAAAGGAAGATTAGTGAAAGCAAATAGATTCTCCCTCACCTTTTCTCGTGTTTACCTCAAAATCTCTCAACTATAGCTTCCTCTATCGAGTTGAGCATTCGAAATTAGATTCACTTTAGTTCGGGTCTACATGTTAGCCTTTCCTTGCGCACAAGAAATCTTAAAGGAACCTAATTCTATAGGAGCTCAAAATAGGCACACAGAAGAAGGATTTGTGTGCTTTTATTTATACATTAAGTAACTAAGAATAATTAGT
Source organism: Carica papaya (assembly GCF_054855325.1). Classification (NCBI taxonomy): domain Eukaryota; kingdom Viridiplantae; phylum Streptophyta; class Magnoliopsida; order Brassicales; family Caricaceae; genus Carica; species Carica papaya. Next base: position 14,048,824 of record NC_142315.1, read on the forward strand.
TACTTAGTTATTTACTGGAACAATAGTACAATGAAATAATGGAAACATAGATCATAAAGGAAACAAGTTAGACTTAATAGTGTAGGGATCCGATTAATCTCAATAGATATAACTGAAAGGTGTATCCTAATTATGCTACCCAATACTGGCTACGCTCTACGAATGGTCAAGTTTCTTTATGCAATATTTTAAACTAAAATTCTAGAATACAAAATGGTTAATTAAAAGTGAAGCAACAAAGGTTTTCGCTCATAGTGGGTGAGTTAATCTTCCTTTTTGATTTATGCAAATGAATGATGCAAAAGGAGTGAAAATCAAAAGTTTTCACACACATTTATTGGGTTTTGGGTACTCCGCCTTTGAATCCATAGAGGTTTTCCAATCTCACTTACTAGGTGGTTACTCTATTTTTGAATGCAATATGTAAACGGCGTGCTAATTGCCTTATGGTGGGCAATTAGGATATTTTTGTATCTTTAATTTTGTAATTTTTTTGTAATAAACATGAACCACTTGAACTAAACAAATAGATATGAATTCAAGTGGAATGCAATATGAATTAACACAATAAATTTAATTTGAATTATTAATTAATTCACAAGAGTGCTAAAGCAATTAACATAAACAAGTTCACAAAGAGCCTAAACTCTGATACCACCTGATGCAGGAGGGTATGGAAGGATCATTTTGACTTTTGAAACCTCATCCTAATCGCATGCAATATCAAAACTCAAACCATCTAATTAAAACCCCTCCCTCTACTTGAAATTACAATATTAAAATTCAGAATTTAATAACAAAAACTAGGGAATTGGCGCAAGGCTAACAAAACTTAAAGCTTAACTTTTATTAATTCTCAAGATGTGTTTACAATGCTTGAGATAAGGCCTGTATATAAGCTCTTGATTTATTTTTTTTTACATGGAATTGGATTTAGGATTCCTATCTATATTCTAATTCCTAATTTAATTGGAAAAAAAATACATAACAATTAAAATAATAAAATCTTTATCCTTATCCTAAATTAATACTTAATTAATCCTATGAATAAGGTCTAACATTAAAATATTAATAAAATAATTAATTTTATCCTAATTTAAATTCAAATACATAAAATAATCTAATAAAATACTAAAATATTAGTTTATCCTTATCCAAATATCCAAGGGCCTTTATCTTATTTGCTTCTCCAATTTTAAAAAGAATTCTTCTCTCAATTTTGCATATTAATCACATGGGACATATTTTGAAGACTTTGTTGTAGCTTGGAATCCTTGAAGAAGTTGGAAAAAGGTAGGAAATTAAATTCGAAAGGATTTTAGATAGGCAAGCCACACGAGCTACCTTTGGGTCGCATAGGTTGGGTCTAGATCGTGTAGGTTGCTTGGGTTGAGCCTGGATCGCATGGGCCACTCGGTTTGTGCCTGGATCGCATGGGTTACTACTGCATAGGCTTAGATCGCACGCGTTCGCCCTTGCTGGGCGTGAGCTTTGCTGCCAGCGCGCATGCAGGTTATTGCACACATGCAGGGCACTTCCTACCCACCTCTGTGTGCATGCTGGGCTTGCGGGTTTGTTTGTCTGCACACCTTGTGTGCTGGTTCATGTGGGTGGTGAACCTGCAAGTGTATGTGGTCCTTCCCACACATGTGGTTGGTCGCACATGTGTCAAAGGGATGTCACATGCACAACACATGCTATTCACCATTCTCTTTTGGCCCTCGGACCACTTCGGCCAAGAGGTCTTTGGGCCACCTTGGGTTGGGCCATAAATGCATTTTTCTTCTTACCTTGTAACTTCTCCAAGCTCATGAAACATTACTTGGGCCTTAAGCTTCCTTTGGACAAACTTAGCCCACTCTTTGGAATAGTCATATTTAGGAGACTAATAAGGGATGAAGTTACTTTCCTGTTCAGGGCATTCCTTATTAGAATATTGGAGTTTACTTTCTGTTTGAGTTGATCTCGTTTAGGAAACAAGGGGTTCTGGAATTGTTTGCTTATTTGGGACAGGACCTATGAGAATCTTTGTAGGAAAAGGATTTTCCCTTCTTCCTATGCCTACGTGTGCTCGTCTGTTTTATTGTATGGATAGGATCTTGTGTTGCGGATTCGCACGTAATTAGTTTGCAATAGTCCAAGCTTCCATGGGTTTTCTCCTTGATGTAGGATTTCATCTTTGCAACTAAATTTGGGCCGTCGAGGATCACGTGAAAAACTATTAATGGGATAAACCTAATTTTTCTTAATGGACTAAATCTAAAGCTATGATCGGCTAATGAGAGTTTAAGCCACTGAATATGGGCCCAAAAGAGATAAAAATGGTATGAACTAATCAATTTATCTAAAAAAGTTAAAATGGGCCAAACCGAAAATACTAAATGTGTTAGATAAGAATATTGGGCTACTATCCCAAATAAGGGAAAAACTATATAAACAATTAATTAAATTAAGAAATATTATAATGGGACTATATGAAATTTTTAATGGGCTAAATAGAGGTGGAATAGTAGTGTTGGGCTACTGGCTCAGGGAAAGAGAAGAACTGTGTAAATAATTACTTCAATTAAGAAATGCTGTAATGGGTCAATATAAAATTCTTGAATTGACTAAATAAAGGCGAAATAGTAGTGTTGCGCTCTTGGCCCAGAGTAAAGGAAGAATTTTATTAATAATTAATTAAATTAAGAAATGTTGCAATGAGTCAGGTATAAAATTTTTAAATGGGCTAAATAGGGTTATTGGGCTATTGTCCCAAAGAAGAAGTGTATAAGTAATTAATTAAACTAAAATGTATTGTAATGCACTAAATATAAAATTTTTAAACGGGGTAAATAAGAGTGTTAGGTTACTATTTGAAGACCCAAAGAAGGGAAAAAGTTTTGTAAAACTAATGAATTAAACTAAACGTATCCTGTTAGACAAAATTGAATTACATTAAAAACTCCGCGTATAATTGTATTTTTTACAAGTATAATTATGTTAACATTTTGATAAATGTGCACCACGAAACTACATAAACAAATAGTAGATAGAAAAAGGAAAATTGAAAATGCTTAAGGAACTTATACGTGTATTTTATAAAAGAGTGGCAATATAGGCATTAAGCCTCTTGTGAGTTAAGACTTATATAATAAGTATGTAAATTAAAGAAATTCAAAGTAATAAGGCATATATTAAAATAAGTGACAAGAAATCCAATTAATTGAACTATGGTAAATAAAATAAAGAGAAAAATAAAAACTAACGTAAAGTGAACGTTTAAAGGTCATGAATCAATATAAAGTGTTAAAGAAGTAACACCAGTTTGATCAATTTTATTTTTCTATTTTTATCATTTTATTTTTATTATTATTTATTTTTATTTAAGATTAAAAATAAGTTAACGGTTTAAATTAATTTACTAAAAAATGAGATGATATTAATTTATACATTATTTTTAGAATTTACTTATTTTAGTTTATGTGCTATTTTTGTAAACTCCTCGTTACTATATAAAAGGATTTCATTGTAAGAATTAAGCAGAGAAGAATAGAAAGTTATCTCATCTTTTTCAAAAATAAGGCTTCTTTTGATTTTTAATTAATATATATTTTAGAGTTGTCAAGTTCTATCGCTCCCAGATAGATCAATTTGGTATCAGAGTATTTTTTATCCTACCTACCGCAGAACTCAGGATGAACATCGTGATAAAAAAAAACTCTGCATATACATTAGCACGTAAAAAATTGAATCTCTAATTAAACCCTCCATACTTGAATTACTTTCAACCTATGAATGCAAATCAAGGTAATTGGAAAATAAAATAGAAATAGAAATGATGTCACGACTTACCCAATAAAGTATATTCAAATTCCTTGACTCAATAAGACGGTTGAAACAACCTCACTTGAAGAACTCTCACTCCCACAATTTAGTAAAGCTGAATGTAAAGAATAATTGAAAATTTATGAATCCGAATTGAACTTGTTTTTATAGCCTAAAGTGAGATATTTTTATAGGCTTTTACCAAATATATTCTAAACAGAATAAAAAACTAAAAATCTATCTAAATTATTGTCTATCTTAATCTAGACTTAAAATACTAATAAAAGAAATAATAAAATAATAATTAAAAAATAAAATAATAATCTAGATAACTTTGTCTCATAGCCGAATTTCACAATGTGCTCTTATCTTCCTTGAACTTTATCTTCAAAAATCTACTTAGAATAAGTCTTATATAAAAAAGAAAATAAATGCAAAAAACATATAAAAAAGGAATAGGGAAGAGTGTCCCTATCGGGTGACAACTCTCTTACACGAGTGGGAGCTTCACTCGCACAATCATGTTCTTCCCATTGCTCTTTTTAACTTTAGGACTCATCTTCTTCTTCAATATCTTTTGGATGCTGCTTCTTTAAGTCCTAAAAGGACTCTTAGACCAATTTTAAGAAGGAGCCATTGGGTATAATGGTGCTCACGTGGGAGAGAATCCTACAGATGCAAGTTATCCTGCCCACACATCTGATTGCCTGTACATGTGAATTCTTCACATATGCGGCATGTGATGCTCTTGGGCTTCCATTGCCGAATGGCCTTGCCTTGGTATCTTGGACCTCCTAAGTGAGCTCTTCACTTATCCACTCTTGGACTAAGAGGTTGAAAGCTTGTTGAAACTTATTTGCCCTATTTCTTGTGATTGGGTCTAAGGGCATTTAGATCCGGTTTTATAACTTGCCAAGTGCATCTTGAATGACTTTAGGCTACATATGGACTTGAGCCTGAATAGGAAATAAAAGGGAGCCATAATTGGTTTCCTTTTTGGTGAGGGAGAAATCCTTTTCCCTAGGGGATTGAGATTCTTTAGAGGCACGAGAATTCTTGCAATAAGCTTCCTTCTCGCGAGCACACTCTTTTCGAGCATTTGAAAGATGGTTTGTTGTGTCTGGAATCACATCAACCCCCTTTTTTTCGAAAAGATTCGTCCTCTAATCTTCGCCTACATCAAAAGAAGAAAAATCATAAACAATAAATTAGTGGATACTCCATATTCACCAGGTAGGACAATCTTGCAAGTGTTGTCATTGACAAACTTCAAGACTTGAAACAATCCATCAGTCCTGAGGTCCAACTTAGATTTTCGTTGTTTAGAAAACCTTTCCTTCTGTATATGAACCCAACCCAGTCTCCTGATTGGAATACAACTTGTTTTCTTCCTTTGTTGGCATTACGGGCATAGGATTCATTCTGCTTTTAGAAGTGTTGTTGGGTCTTCTCATGTATCGTTTTAACAAGTTTAGCTCTCTAGTGCCCTTCTATATTCTTAATTTCCTACAAAGGTATGGGCATTAGGTCTAGCAGGGTTAAAGGATTAAAATTATAAATAGTTTCGAAAAGTAAATATCCTGTAGAAGTATGAATGTTTTGGTTGTTTACAAAACTCAACTATAGGAAAACAGTCTTCCCAATTTTTCAAATTTTGATCAACCATAACCCTTAATAGGGAACCCAAGGTCCTATTGACCAACTTAGTTTGGCCATCTGTATGGAGGTGACATGCTGTAGAAAATAGTAATTTAGTCCCCAATTTACCTCATAAAACTCACCAAAAGTGGATAGGGAATTTGACATCCCTATCATTCACAATAGTTTTGGGAATGTCATGCAACCTCACAACATCCCCAACAAACAGGTTAACAATATTTTTCCCATCATCAGTCTTATGACATAAAATAAAGTATATCATCTTACTAAATCTATCAACTACAATAAATATGTTATCACTACCTCTCCTTGTCTTAGGCAATTCCAGAACAAAATTCATGAAAATATCTATCCAACGTTTTATAAGTACAGACAAAGGTGTATATAGACCATGAGGTAATTCCCTGAATTCAGCCTGTCTATATGCAATACATGTCTTACATATGCGTTCAACATCTCTTTTCATTTTGGGTCAATAAAAATGTTCATGAAGAATATCTAGAGTTTTTGCTTTCCCAAAATTGCCCCTGAGTCCCCTACTATGTGCTTCACGCAGCACCAATTCCCTAAATGAACAATTAGATACACATAATTTACCAGCCATAAGAAGGAAACCATCATGCCTATAAAACGTTTTGAATGCATAATGATCACATGCATGATAAACAATGGAAACTTTTTATCATCCACATACATTTCTTTGATATGTTCAAACCCTAATAGTTTAGAACTAAATATAGGAGTTAAAGCATACCTTCATGATAATGCATCAACAACAACATTACCCCAACCATATTTATACTTGATTACATAGGAAATTACTCAATGAACTTTACCCACTTATCGTGTCGATGGTTGAACTTACTTTTGCCCTTTAGATGCTTTAGGAACTCATCATTAGTGTGGATCACAAATTCCGTCAGCAACAAGTAATGTTGCCATATAATGATCTTACCAAAGCATACAACTCTTTGTTGTAGGTGGAGTAATTCAGTTGTGTGCTACTAAGTTTTTTGCTGAAGTAGGCTACTAGATATCTTTCCTGCATTGGGACTACTCCTATAACTATATCTAAAGTATCACATTTAAACTCAAAAGTTTCGTTAAAGTCAGGCAAAACAGGAACAGGTGCAGAACATAATTTATCTTTCAATAAAGTGAAAATAGATTCCTATTTTTCAGTCCATGCAAATTTTACATCTTTCTTAACCAACTCATTTAGTAGGGCTACCATAGAACTAAAATCCTTATCAAACCTACAGTAGAAGCTTACCAAGCCATATAAACTTCTTACCTCACCTGTGACATCCCAAGTACTATTTAAGGTAAATTGGTAGTAGATACAGATATAAAATAACGAGGGCATGATAAAATTTATGTAGCGAAATAAAGTTATTACAAATCCCTTATAAATATATATGAGTTCCAATACATACATATACTGATGCCAGAAGTAGCTGCAAAAACTAAGTCAAAACATAAGGGCCACTCCTTTCACTATGCTATTAGACTCATTAGAGTGTGAGAATAGTCATGCACTCAGACTTATGGATCCACGGGATCTGTATAGACTTTCAAATGTAGGTCAGCCTGCAGTTCCTCACTTTCTTCTTCATTTAGGGGGGAGGGGATGAAAAGAGTGAGTTTCATATGCTCAGTAAGAAAAATAGTATTAAATTAACATTATAAAGTTTTAAAAGTTAATTATTTTGACTTAAGAGCTTACCATTTAACCTTGTTTACCTATTTCACATTATGAAAATAATTTATTTACTAAGAAAATAGTACATTAATACAAACAACCAAACATACATCACACCAGATAATAGAAAAAATTAAATAAATCATGAAATACTCAAATTTTTGTCATACTTCGCAAAATTGTTACAATTTCCATCTCTAAAGGTATATACAGATTTACAACTACCTAAGTAGAATGATCAGATCAGATACAGTTATGACCATTTGCTCAGGCCCATTTCCGACTGGTCAAACCATGGTATGATATATGGCCACGGTTGTACCAGCCATAGTGGCTCTAATAGATATCTATAGTCACGACATTACTTAGCCACGGGTGACCCCTACAGATAGTGCGATACCACTTTCATCAGAGGGTACATCGTCATCCATTGAGAGTGGTTCTCTAACATCATTCCAGACTAGATAGGAAAGGGAGAAATAAATACCCCGAAGGGTAAGGAGAACAGATACCCCTCAGAGATACAAAATCTAACAAGACACTTGATGCAATATGCATGTCAATACATATACACTTCAGACCATACAGGCTTCATTCTAATTTTTGCTTTTTCTTTTTCCTTTTGTACTCTTTATTTTTACTGATTACATATTATATTTATTACATACAATTCATCAAGTATCTGCAATTCACATAGTATAATTGTGAAGAAGAATAATTTGACTCATCTGAACATAGAGGCATACAAAACAGACAAAATCACCATCATATTAAATGAGTTTACCTAGAAAAATACTTCTTAAGACGTCGAAAGAAATACTAGATTCGTTACCGAAACCTTGATGTTTTCTCATTCACCATTTTTCTTTTTTTCTTTTCTTCTCTCACTAGACTACTATCTCTCTCTCTGTCTAAATCTTGAAAAATGTAAGAGTGGAAGTGTGGGGAGAAATGGAAGGGGAAGAGAAATTTATAGAATTTTGGAATCGTCAAATTCATACCAAGTGGCGAAATTTGATGAACCGAGAGGAAAAAAGATGCTCGAGACAAAAAACGAGGGAGGAGGGTCTCCTCCACCAGTAGCAGCGATGCATTACTCGAGTTGGCAGTGCCTCGACAGGCATGTTGCAGGTTAACCTGCAGGCGCACAAGCCTCCTGCAGTGCGCGCAGGCCCCAGACACATAGGGCCTATATGTGCAGTGCCCATTACCCGCACGCGCAATCTGCTTCCTTGTAGAATTTTTCCCATGGGATTTCTTCTCGTTTTGCCATTTTTTCCGATTTCTCTCATTTTTGTATAATTAATATGAATAAGTTAAATGCAAAATTAAATAATAAAATTTAAAATTAATAAATTTAAATAAAAGCAAATTAAAATAAAAATTAACCAGATTTACGAATCACGATAAATATAAGCAGAGTGAATTAATTAAGTTTAATGTGATCAAAGGCCTGAATAAATAGTATTTTTCAAATCATTTAAGCACAGTGATGGGCGGGGTGTTACAGTCCGCCCACCTTAAAAAAATTTGATCCCCAAATTTATCTCGAATAGGTCCGGATACTTTTTCCTCATCTCGCCCTCTAATTCCCACGTTACTTCTTTCAGGGTATGATGCTACCATCATACCTTCATCATGGGAATTGTCTTGTCAGGCAAGACCTTATCACTCCACCTAAGATCTCCACATGAACCTCCTCATAAGTCATGTCAAGCTGTACTTGCACCTCATCGTGAGGAATAATATAAGAAGGAACAGGGTGGTACCTCTTGAGAATCAAGACGTAAAAGACATCATGCAGATCCGTGAACTCTCGAGATAGAGCGAGGCGGTATGCCACGGATCTAATCCGCTCAATGATTGAAAAAGGTCCCACATAACGAGGGCTCAACTTCACTCTCCCAAGGTGATAAATGATCTTGCAATCGTAATCTTTCAGAAGATCCATTCAGCGCTTATGCCTCATGTTTGACTCCCACTAAGAGAATATATACTTGAGACTCTTATGGTCAGTATAGATTTCAAAAGTTTGACCATACAAGTGATACCACCATATCTTCAGGGCAAAGATAATGGCTACAAACTCCAGGTCATGGGTAGGGTAGTTCCATTCATGAGTTTTGAGCTGTTGGGACCCAAAGGAGATTACTCTTCCATGCTGCATCAGGACACAACCCAAACCAATATGAGATGCATTGCAGTAAACTTGGAATCTCCCAAGATTGTCAAGGAGGAAAAATAGGAGCAGAGGTGAGATGGTGCTTCAGTTCCATGATGCTTTCACTGCACTCATAATTTCAGACGAAGGGTACACCCTTTCAAGTGAGTTGGGTCATAGGGGAAGCAATCTTGGCAAATCCATCAATGAATCATTGGTTGTAGCCTGCTAAGCCAAGAAAACCACGTACCTCAGCCACATTGGTGGACAGATTCTAGCTGACCATCATTTCCACCTTGGGCGGGTCTATAAAAACTCATTCACTGAGATTACATGACCAAGAAAAGAAACTCAATCCAACCAAAAGGAGCACTTAATTAATTTTGCATATAGTTAGTTTTGGCGGGGAGTCTCCAACACTTTAGCCAAATGCACAATGTGTTCCTCAAGTCTTTTAGAATACACTAGAATGTCATCAATAAAAATAATGACGTACTGATCTATTGCGTGCTGGAAAACTCGGTTCGTTAGATCCATGAAGGCTGCTGAGGCTTTGGTCAATCCGGACGGCATCACCCTAAACTCTACAAATCGTACTCGCATTGGAAGACGAGTTTTAGAATATCTTCTTCTCTAACTCTCAACTTGTGATATCCGGTCTTGAGATTAATCTTAGAGAAGACTGTGACTCATTATAGTTGGTTAAAGGGATCATCGATCCAGGATAAGGGGTACTTATTTTTAACAGTCACTCGGTCCTGTAGTCCACACAGAGTCAGAGGAAATCATCATTTTTCTTTACGAACAACACTGGAGTGCCCCAAGAAAAATAACTAGGGCGAATAAATTTTTGGGTGATAAGGTCAAAAAGCTGATGTTCTAGTTCTGTTGGCTCAGTGCGACTCATGTGATAAGCGGGCTTCAAGATTAGCTGGGTTCCAAGCAACAATTCAATTAAGAACTCTACCTCACGTGAGGAGGTAGACCAGGAAGTTCGATGGGAAAGACATCCGAAAAATTGTAAAAAATTAGTATAAAACAACAGTAAGATCAGCATCCATATTCCTGTTCATTCAATTGTTAGAAAAATGATAACAATAACTTTTATTCCTTTTTCGAGGATCGTAAAGTTACAATTTTACTTTCACAATCTATAATAGCCCTATACTTTTTCAACAAGTTCATTCCTAATATCACATCAAATCCTACAAAATTTAATACTATCAGGTTTACACATACCTCTATTCCTGAAGTTTTTATCCTACAATCCTTATATACATAGTGAGCATCAATAGTCCCTTAGAGGGAGTTTCCACCACTAGTGTTTTTCCTAAAGGTTCTGGTCTAAACTCTAGATTATGAGTAAATGCACATGAAATAAAAGAGTGAGTTGCACCTATATCGATCAAAGCCTTGGTAAAAGTGTTATGAATAAAAAGCATACCCTAGATAAGGACATGAGTAGGAAGGGTACTAGACTCATCCAAGTAGTACACTCGACCTTGTGTTATGGGTCGGGCCACATCCTTTGGTTGTTGGGGGCAGTCCTTTATAAATTGTTGGGTGCTTGCATAAATAGCATGCGTTATTGATACGTTGAGAGGGCAGGTCACCATGTTAGTGACCACAATGCTGACATGGTTGGTTAGATTAAACAGGTGGAGCTGTAGGTGAGGGCAAGGCAGGAAGAAGGGAAACTCTAGTTCGTTTGTCTATAGGGTTGCTTATTAGGTCAGGCAATCTCCTTCTAAGCTGTTGGGGTTGTTGTTAGGTACTAACTCAAGCAATGCGTTGGTGCTTGGCTAAGATAAGGTCTTCAGCCAACTAGGTATGTTCGAGCACCTCCACATACGAGCTGGGTCTCATCATCGTGACTCGGTCATAAATATTGGCGCGAAGGCCCTTGAGAAACTTTTTAACTTTTTGGCTTTTAGGGTTGGCCATCAAAGAGGCAAACCTAAACAGTTGAACAAAACAAATTGCATACTAGACAACAGACAGACTTCCTTAGTGAAGGTCCTAAAATTCCTCCTTTTTTTCTGAACATAAGCAGGGAAGAAGTTATCAAAGAAAGCATCCATGAAAACTTCTCAGGTTGTAGGGGTAGGCAGGACTTCCTTCTTAAGTCACCACCAGTGTTCTGCTTCACCATTTAACATGAAAGCTGCAAGGGGAACTTTTTGTTCTTCGATCAGGTCTAAGACAGAGAAGAGTTTTTCTATCTGTAGGATCCAGGCTTCGGCTACTAAAGGATCAGGACCACCTTCAAAGTTTGGGGGGTTAAGTTTCCTAAATTTTGCTATATTGTGTGAGATGGACCGATCTATGTTTCAGTATTCAAGGGCAGGGAGTGGACAAGGGTTGGCCTGACTTTATCCTACGACTGCAGTTAATCCTTGGATGGCTCGAAAAAGTTCTATAAATTCAGCCCTGGTCAGATGATCTAGGGCTTTAGGTTGCTCAATACACTCTACGGATGGTCTTCATCGCGTCATTCTTATAAAAGAAAAGAAGACACGAGTTGGTGGTCTAATTTTGAAAAGAGGACTTATTTCTTTTCTAGGTATTCTAAAGGGTTCATCTACCTAAGGCCTCAGTTCAAGGGATTTGATTCGTAAAATTCTACTATGATACGATATGTGACATCCTAAGTGCTATTTAAGGTAAATGGGTGTCAAATATAGACACAGAATAACGAGCGGATGATAAAATTTATGCAGGGGAATAAAATTATTACAAATCCATTACAAATACATATGAGTTCCAATACATACATATATTAAGGCCAAAAGTGGCTTCAAAATACAAGTCAAAACATAAGGGTCACTCCTTTCACTATGTTATTGGACTCATCAGAGAGCGGAAACAGTCATGCACTTAGACTTGTGGATCCACATGATCCTCATAGATTTCCAAGGGTAGGTCAGCCTGCGGTTCTTCACTTTCTTCCTCGTATGGAGGGGAACATGAAAAGAGTGAGTTCCATATGCTCAGTAAAGAAAACGGTACTAAATTAACATTTTAAGGTTTCAAAAGTTAATTATTTTGACTTAAGAGCTTACCATTTAATCTCATCGTTTAACTATCTTACATTATGAAAATAATTTATTTGCTAAGAAAATAGTACGTTAATACAGACAACTAAACATACATCATACCAGATAATATAAAAAATCAAATAAATAATGAAATGCTCATATTTTCGTATCATGCTTCGCGAAGTCCTTATAACTTCCATCTTTGAGAGCTGATATTGATTTTCAACTACCCAAGTGGAATGACCAGATCAGATACAAATACGACAATTTGCTCAGACCCATTTTTGGCTTACCAAACCATGGTACGATCTACGACCAGGGTCGTACCAGTCATTATGGCCCTAACAGATATCTATAGTCACGACATTACTTAGGCACGGGTGAACCCTACAGATAGTGCGATACCACTCTCGTCAACTGGTACATTGTCATCTACTAAGAGTGGTCCTCTTACGTCTTTTCAGACTAGATAGGGGAGAGGGAAATAAATACCTCGAAGGGCAAGGGGAATTGATACTCATTAGAGATTAAAAGTCTAATGAGACACTTGATGCAATATGTATGTCAATATAGATACACTTATGACCATACAGACTTCATTCCACTTTTCTCTTTTTCTTTTTCTTTTGTACTCTTTATTTTTATCGATTACATATTATAGTTATTACATGCAATTCATCAAGTATCTGCAATTCACATAGTATGCTTGAAAACAAAAATAATTCGACTCATATGAACTTAGAGGCATACAAAACAAACAAAATCACCATCATATTAAATTAGTTTATCTAAAAAAAATACTCCTTAAGACGTCAAAAGAAATAGTAGATTCCTTACCGAAACCTTGTTGTTTTCTCCTTCATCGTTCTCCTTTCTTTCTCTTCTTCTCTCACTAGACTACTATCTCTCTCTCTCTCTCTCTAAATCTTGAAAAATGGAAGAATAGAAGTGTGGGGAGAATAGAAGAGGAAAAGCAATTTATAGAATTTAGGAACCATCATATTCGCGCCAAGTGGCAAAATATGATGAAGAGAGAGGAGAAAAAGATATTCGGCATGAAAAATGAGGGAGGGTCTCTTCCACCGGCGGCGCACTGCCCGAGCTTGAAATGCCCCGATCGACATGCTGCAGGCTAGCTTGCAGGTGCACAAGCCTCCTGCCGCGTGCTGTAGGCTAGCTTGCAGGAGCATAAACCTCTTGTCGCGTGCGCAAGTGCTAGTCTATGCGCACGCAGGGCTTTAGCATGCTGGGCGCCGTGCACAGGCCTACTAGGCGCAGGCCCAAACTGCATAGAGCCTATCCGTGCAGGTATGCTGCATGGATGATGCGCGCATAGTGTGCAGCACCTGTCTGCACACGAGGTGATGCACGGATGGCCCATCTACGCGTAGGTCCTGATTCCGCACCGTGCGCGCAAAAGGGACGTGTGCGTTGTTCGCATGTCCTGTGCATACGTGCGTGCGGAAGGGATGTGTGCACTGTGCGCACATCCTGTGGCTACTGTGCGTGCATGTGCATGCACATAGTGCCCAACACTCGCACGAGCAATCTGCTTCCCTGCGAGATTTCTTCCCATTTTTCCATTTTTTTATTTCTCTCAATATTTTATAATTAATTTGAATAAGTTAAATGCCAAATTAAATAATAAAATTTTAAATTAAATAAATTTAAATAAAGAAAATTAAATAAAACATAACCAGATTTACAAATTACTATAAATATTAAGTAAAATAAATTAATTAAGTTTAATGTCGCCAAAGGGCCGAATAAATTGAATTTTCTAAATCATTTAAGCACAGTGTTGGGTGGGGTGTTACATCACCAACCGAGGTTGGGGTAGCCCATTCTTTGATTGCTTTCACCTTCTACTCATCCACCTCAATGCCTTGTGTACTTATTATAAAACTTAAGAATATTAACTTTTCATTGCAAAAGGTAGAATTTTTTGCATTGACATACAACTATTCCTTCTGAAGGATTTCAAGAATAGACTAGATATGCTAGAGGTGTTCCTTTAAAGACTTATTATAGCTTAAGATATCATCAAAATAGACTACAATAAATTTACCAAGGAAAAGTCGTAGGACATGGTTCATTAGCCTCATTAAGGTACTAGAGGCATTTGATAGACCATAGGGCATTACTAACCATTCATACAGGCCGTACTTCATCATAAATATGGTTTTTCACTCATCCTCGAGTTTCATTCTAATTTGATGGTAATCGCTCTTAAGATCTATTTTAGGTAAAAATGGTAGAACCACTAACCTAAGGATATGGTGTCTATAATTTACCGTTATTTTATTAACGGCTCTACAATCCACACATATCCTTTAAAAAAATCCTTCTTAGGCACTAGTGGTATAAGAACAGCATAAAGGCTCAAACTCTCTCTAACATGTCCCTTTTTTAACAACTCCTTCACTTACCATTGAAGTTCCTTTATTTCCTCATGGTTACTTCGATAGGTGGGGCAATCGGGAATTGAGGTCTTAGGGACACATTTAATCTAATGCTCGATCCTTCAAAGTGGTTGAGGACCATCTAGGATCTCCTCTGGGAAGACATCCTCAAACTCCTGTAAAAGAGAGAAAATAGGACTAGATAAAGAATGGTTAAGGTGAGATAAATTCAAATAGTCTATTTGTACTGAAGTATAATTAGACTTTTTTGCTCACAAATTGCTTGTGTCACCTCTCTTTACTCACATAAAGACTCTCTTTTCCTTTCTCTCTCTATCTTTCTCTTAATTGGCCATCTTTATTTTTTTGGATCTTTTTATTTATTTAATGGGTCATTCCTTTTTTTTTTTCAGTGGTTGCCTAATTTCAATATGTTTTCATCCTCCTTTTCTCTCAGTGGGTCACCCTTTTTGTTTTTAGCCTTTTTTATCTCTTAATGGGCCATTTTTTTTCTTTTCAACCTCTTTTCTTTCTTTCTCTTTTTTTATATCAAAAGCTCTCTTGATTTTCAATTGATCCTCATGCACCTCTTTTGGTGATAGAGATGTAAGAACATGATTTACACCAATTTTTCACAATGAGAAATGGTTAGTAAAATTGTTATGTTGTACTTGTCTACCAAACTGAAAAGGTTTCCCAAGTATCAAATGACTGACATGAATAGATATAACATCACAACGTACCTCGTTCTTATATTTGCCAATGGAGAAGGATACCATGACTTACTTTGTGACATTAATTTTGCTACACTCATTTAATCAATGTAATCGGTAAGGATTAGGGTGCTTTGTGCATGTTAACCTAAATTTTTCCACGAGTAGAGTGTTTGCCAGCATAACTCCCCCCATGGATTATCATACTATGTACCTTGCCATTAATTAGATAGCGGGTATGGAATATGTTCTTTCATTGTTCTTTGTTTGTGCTCATAATATGTATGTTTAGAGCTCTTCGGACTATAAGTACATTACCCCAAATTGGAGTCCCTTCAATTGTTTAAGACATAGTGAAGTATATGTGTGACTACCCAGTACCCGGTGGAGTAACAATTTCCGATAACAGAACAGGTATGAGTGCATAAAAGAATTATACAGAGGAAGAAAAATTCATCCCTTCTAAAAATCAATGTTCGTACACATCAAAGGCCAAGAAATTTACTAACAAATATATACAAACATTATTCTAGTCACTTCCATCATTATAAAAATAATTGTTCATCAGAGTACAATCATCCATGTGCACTCAAATATCCACTAGTAGTCCACAAACAGATCTAAACAACCTTCAAGGGGCAGCTCGAGGAACGATTTTTCACTTTTCTCATTGTCTGGGAAAATAGATTAGGGATGAGTTCCATAAAACTAAGTAAGGGAAATTAAAAGTTATATTTATTTTAAAAGAAAGTATCATTACCTCCATAATCGATGATATTTACCATCAGAGACCATTGCAATTTCGTCATATCGTTTAGTTCATTTAGAGTATTTGATAAGCAACAATTACCCATTGATTAAGATAAAATGATAGCAACGGTTACCCGTTGATTAAGATCGTTCAATGATGATCTAGTTCAACCAATCTTCAATCTTGGATGAACTCAACAACATTGAGCATATCAAACTCAACACCTTTGAATTACACAAAAAAAAAGAATTATGGAAATCTTCTAAGCAACCCAACCCAACCTATTTGAACCCAACAACAATAGGTATATTAAACCTACCAACTTTGAATCACAAAAAGGTAGAAAAATTGAACTACTATTACCCACCCCTAAATCTAATGACCAACAATAATAGGTATATTAAACCTATCACCTTTGAATCTCATAAGAGAAAGAAGAAAGGCCAAAGTGCCACAACTAGGAGGAAGAATCCTAGTTGATAAACCTAATAAGTTTTGTAAGAAACTTGCAAGACCCAAACTAGCTCAAAAAGACTAGCAAATTAAGGAAAACCCTTAACAAGTACGTAATTTCCATCTGTTTTCTACAAGTAGAATGCACCCCTACTTAGTTTGTCAAACGAATTCAAGACTAATTAATGACTTGGGATTCCAGTCTTCTTTGAATTCATTTTTTCCAGGCTGACTTCTCTTTACTCCATGCTGATTTTCCATCATCCAATGAAGAATTTTAATGCTTTTGAAGACTCTAATCTTGTTCAAAAATGATCAGATTTATTGATGTCCTTCAACTTCAAAGTCAAACCATTATTGTTGACTAGAATTGATAAAAGAGTACAGTCTTGAACCAGCCATGATTTTGCACGAATTTTAGGCCATCTTATGGGCCAAAATGATTGTCTTGATCAGTCCAATATGATCCATTATCCCTTATTGGCCCATGATCCGAAATGGTCATGAAATTCATAATTTTGGACTTCATATTGTGGGCTTTGGAGCATTCTAGTGAAAGACTTGTGCTAATCAAATTCTTCAAGGCTTCTTGCATTTTCTTTCTTCTTGAACGTGTCATTGGACCAACAATGTTGATCAAATTATCATCTTCACAAACTTGAGCTTCCTGATTAGCAACACTTGAGCTTTTGTGCATTTGATCGCTATTAGTTCCCTCCCCCTTAAAAAGATTCGACCTCGAATCATGTCCTGCATCATTTTCAAATAAAAAGAGATCAGAAACATTAAAATTATTACTAATTCCAAACTCACCGGGCAAGTCCAACTTGTAGGCATTATTGTTGATTCTTTGAAGGACTTGAAATGGACCATCTCCACGAGGGTGTAACTTTGTCTGTCTTTTGTTGGGAAATCTTTCCTTCCTCATATGAACCCAAACCCAATCTCCGGGTTCAAAGACAACTTCCTTTCGTCCACGATTGATCATTGTAGCAACTAGCTCACTTTTGTGCTTCAAACGTTCCTGAACTTTTTTATGCAAGCTCTTGACTATCTCAGCCTTCTTAACCCCATCTAGATTCAAATATTCCTTTATGGGCAGAGGAGAAAGATCTAAAGGAGTTAGTGGATTAAAACCATAAACAATTTCAAAAGGAGATAAACCTGTGGATGAATGCATAGTTCGGTTATATGCAAATTCAGCAATTGGTACACAATCCTCCCAACTCTTGAGATTCTTTTTGAGGATTGCCCTTAGGAGTGGACCAAGAGTTCGATTTGTCACCTCTACTTGTCCATCTGTTTGAGGATGACTTGTGGTTGAAACAGCAATTTGGTTCCCAATTTTCCCCAAAGTGTCTTCCAAAAGTAACTCAAGAATTTGACATCTCTATCGGACACTATGCCTCTAGGAATACCATGTAGTCGAACCATTTCTCTAAAGAACAAATTGGCAACATGCTTTGCATCATCAGATTTCCTACAAGGAATAAAATGAGCCATTTTAGAAAAACGATCAACCACAACAAAAATACAATCCATACCTCATTGTGATTTAGGCAGCCCTAGAATGAAATCCATGGATATGTCAATCCAAGGTGATTGAGGTATAGGCATTGGAGTGTAAAGTCCGTGAGGAAGGGACTTGGATTTTGCTCGTTTGCACTCAACACATCCTCCACAAAGCTTTCCAACGTCTCTTTTCACGTGTGGCCAGTAGAAATGTTCATTCAAGACATCAAGAGTTTTATGAATTCCAAAATGTCTCCTTAATCCACCACTATGTGCCTCTCGCACAAGTAACTCCCTTAAAGAACAATGTGGAACACACAATCTATTTTCTCTAAACAAGAAACCATTATTTTTGTAGAACTTGTTAAAAACTCTATTTTCACATGTTTCAAAAATTTGAGAAAAATCAGAATCATTAGCAAACAATTCTTTAATGTACTCAAATACCATGATTTTTGCATCTAAAGTAACAAGAAGTGTGTAACTTCGGGAGAGTGCATCAGCAACAATGTTTTCCTTACCCTTCTTGTACTTCACAATATAGGGACAAGTCTCAATGAATGCTATCCACTTAGCATGCCTCTTATGCAAATTCTTTTGTCCCCTGAGATACTTGAGAGATTCATGGTCAGTGTGGATCACAAACTCTTTTAGCATGAGGTAATGCTGCCATGTTTCCAATGCCCTCACAATGGCATAAAGCTCCTTATCATAAGTTGGATAATTCAAATGAGCTCCTCTCAACTTTTCACTAAAGTAAATGGTCGGCCTTCTTGAAGCAAAACAGCACCTATTTTAATTCCTGAAGCGTCACATTCAACTTCAAAAGTTTTAAAAAAATTTAGGCAAAGCTAGAACGGTTGCATTAGTCAAATCATGCTTCAATTGATCAAAAGCTTTTTGTTGTGAATTACCCCATTCAAACTTTACATTCTTTTTTACCAACTCATTAAGAGGAGTTGCTTTTGTTGAAAAATCTTTAACAAACCTTCGATTAAAACTAGCAAGCCCATGGAAAGATCTTACCTCAGTCACACTTATTGGAATTGGCCAGTCAAGAATAGCCTCAATCTTTGCTTCATCAACTCTCAAACCATTAGCACTTACCACATAGCCAAGGAAAATTACTTCTTCCACAAAAAAATACATTTCTTCAAATTAGCATACAACTTTTCTTCACGCAAAGCAGCAAGAACAAACTTAAGATGCTCAATATGATCACTCATATTCTTGCTATAAATCAGAATATCATCAAAATAAACAACCACAAATTTTCTAATGAAATGCTTCAGAACATGATTCATCAATCTCATGAAAGTGTTGGGGGCATTAGTTAAACCAAAGGGCATAACAAGCCACTCATAAAGACTAAATTTTGTTTTGAAGGCCGTCTTCCATTCATCACCTTCTTTTAATCTAATTTGATGATATCCAGATTTCAAATAAATTTTTGTAAAAATGCATGCACCATGTAACTCATCAAGCATATCATCTAATCTAAGAATTGGATGACGATACTTAATGGTGATTTTATTAACAGCCCTACAGTCAATGCACATGCGCCATGTACCATCTTTTTTTGGAACTAAAATCACAGGAACAGCACAAGGACTTAGAGATTCACGGATTTGTACTTTAGATAACAATTCATCAACTTGCCTTTAGAGTTCTTTTGTTTCCTTCAGATTTTCTCGATATGTTGAACGGTTTAGAATAGTTGCACTGGGCTAGAAATCAATTTGATACTCAATACCTCGAATTGGAAGTAATCCATCGGGCACTTCTTCGAGTAGCACATCTGCAAAATCATTCAAAACACTAACAATTTCTAAAGGCAAATCGTTAGGTAACTCATTAGTAACCAAACAAGTTTCATGGTACAAAAGCATCATCACTGGTTTGTGAGAATTCATGGCCCTATCTATATCTCTCATGCTAGCAAAGAAAACGCCTTTTTTCTCACTTGCTTTTGGCTTTTTCTCAACACTCCTTAGGCTTTTTTAGCTCACTTTCATATTCAAGCCTCTTTTCCCTCATTCTCATGTGATCTATATGTACTTGCTGGGGTGTCAAAGGTACAAGGGTATAAGCCTTTTGTTTGTGAATAATTCGGTACTTGTTGGATCTGCCTTCATGATTGGCTTCACGATTAAACTCCCATGGCCGTCCAAGTAGAATATGACCTGCATTCATTGGTACTACATCACAAAGAACTTCATCCTCATATTTACCAATGGAAAATTTTACCATAGCTTGCCGATTCACCCTTATTTCTCCATAATCATTGAGCCATTGCAAGCTGTATGGTATAGGATGCTTAATCATTGGCAACTCCAGCTTGTCTACAAGATAAGTGCTTGTACAATTAGTACAACTTCCACCATCAACTATAAGCATGCATACCTTATCTTACACTTTGCATCTTGCATAGAATATGTTGTGCCTTTGGGCCTCTTTTTTCTTGAACTTGCATATTCAAAGCCCTCATAGTAATAAAAACTTCATCACCACTGAATTCACGTTGATCACCTTCATCTTCACATGAATTGGCTTCCTTTTCATCTTCCCCTTCACTTTGACTCACATAAGATCCATCATCAAGCATAACCATGGTTCTGGAATTAGGACATTGAGAAGCAATATGCCCATTTCCCAAACATTTAAAATATGTGAGTTTAAAAATAGAAGAGCTCTTACTTGAATCACCCTTTGAAAAACTCTTTGGCTCAAATTTTTTGGATTCTGCCTTCTTCACATCATCCTTTTTATTCACATTATTTCCTTTCCAAGATGATTGACTAGAAGAAAACTTACTTGAACCACTCTTCCTCTTTAATTGCTTTTCTATCTTCTCAGCCATATGAAGCATTTCCTCCAAATCCATATAGTGCTACAATTCAACAACATCAGCAATCTCCCTTTTCAAACCACCCAAGAAATGTGCCATAGTAGCATCGAGATCTTCTTCAATATTGGCTCTGGTCATAGCCATGTCTAACTCTTAATAGTACTCCTCCACACTCCTTGATCCTTGAGTTATGCCTTGCAACTTATTGAACAAGTCTTTATAGTAATGAGGGGGCACAAATCTCTTCTTCATTACTGCTTTCATGTCCTCCCAAGTGCCAATAGGTCTTTTCCTATTTTTCCTTCTAGAGACATTCAACTTATCCTACCAAGTTAGTGCATAACCTTGGAATTCAAGAGGTGCAAGTTTTACCTTTTTTTCATCCAAGTAGTTGTGGATTGAAAAGACTTTTTCCACCTTTGCTTCCCACTCCAAGTATGATTCGGGATCATTTCTGCCTTGAAATATAGGAATGGTCATTTTGATGCTTTTGAGATTGTCATCAACTCTACCTCTATTCCATCTCCTCCTACTTCCTTGGGATATTTCGGATTGAACCTCTTCATCAGATTCATGCCTACTTGCATTCCTTTACAAATTTGCTTCGAGTTGATCTAGGCACTCCATCACCGTCTCCATTGTTTGATTGAATTGTCTCAACAATTGTTGTCTCCAAGCCTTTTGTTCAAAACTTTCTTGTGGTGGAACATTTCTGTTGTATCCATAGGAAATGAAAAGTTTAAATTCTCACACCCTTGTTTCCCTTCCTAAAATGTCACTCCCTAAATGTAACTCGGCTTAATATAGTGGGGGATAGATTCACTCGTTTCTTACCACTCTTTTCCTTGTTGCAAGCCTTTAAGAATTTGTTCAAGTCGTACAAATGCTAAAATAGCACTTATTAAGCAAAAACAACTAGAACAAAAAAAAAGGACAAAGTGAATAAGGAAAATCAAGAAAAATGAAAGAAAAAAAAGAAAAAAAGAAAGAAAGGAAGAACTTATTCAAAGGTGTTGAAAACTTTTGTAACTCTTTATTTTTCCAATGATGAAACCTTCAAAACAAATGATGTACTGCCAAAGATCAAATGAATCAATTTTTTTTCACGGCTATTTTTGATCGAATGAATCAAGAAAAACTTAGCTCTAATACTAAAAATGATAGCAACGGTTACCCATTGATTAAGATAACATGATAGCAACGGTTACCCGTTGATTAAGATCGTTCCTTGATGATCTAGTTCAGCCAATCTTCCATCTTGGATGAACTCAACAACATTGAGCATATCAAACTCAACACCTTTCAATTACACCAAAAGAAAGAATTATGAAAATCTTCTAAGCAACCCAACCCAGCCTATTTGAACCCAACAACCTTTGAGTCATAAAAATGCAGAAAAATTGAACTACTGTTACCCACCCCTAAATCTAATGAACCCAACAATAATAGGTATATTAAACCTATCACCTTTAAATCACATAAGAGAAAGAAGAAAGGCCAAAGTACCACAACTAGAAGGAAGAATCCTAGTTGATAAACCTAATAAGTTTTGCAAGCAACTTACAAGACCCAAACTAGCTCAAAGAGACTAGCAAATTAAGGAAAACCCTTAACAAGTACGTAATTTCCATCTGTTTTCTACAAGTAGAATGCATCCCTATTTATAGGTCATAGGAATCACGAAATTCAAAAGTAAATTACTTAAAATTAACTTTGAAAATAGAAACTAATAAATAAAAAAAAAAACAGTTCAATACTAATTAATGACTTGGGATTCTAGTCTTCTTTGAATTCATTTTCCCCGGGCTGACTTCTCTTTACTCCATGCTGATTTTCCATCATCCAATGAAGAATTTTAATGCTTTTGAAGACTCTAATAATATTCATAAATGATCAGATTTATTGATGTCTTCAACTTCAAAGTCAAACCATTATTGTTGACTAGAATTGATAAAAGAGTGTAGTCTTGAACCAACCATGCTTTTGCACGAATTTTAGGCCATATCATGGGCTAAAATGATTGTCTTGATCAGTCCAATATGATCCATTATCCCTTATTGGCCCATGATCTGAAATAGTCATGAAATTCATAATTCTGGACTTTGCATTGTGGGCTTTAGAGCATTCTAGTGAAAGACTTGTTCTAATCAAATTCTTCAAGACTTCTTATATTTTCTTTCTTCTTGAACGTGTCATTGAACCAGCAATGTTGATCAAATTATCATCTTCACAAACTTGAGCTTCCTAATTAGCAACACTTGAAGCTTTTGTGCATTTGATCGCTATCAGTATTGCTGAAAAACAATGTTTTTATTTGTTGAAATTCATTTGAAGTACAAGCCTCATATCATAAGTAATACGATGAAACATGAGAAACATATTTAGTATAAGTAAAACTATCTAAAACATGACATAACAAAATGAAATAGTGAGAAACATAACCGACACAAGAAAGCTATCTAAAACACAGATGGTCAAATAACAATCTTAGCATGCAATCCGATTATTCGGTTCCGTTACATTATTTATAAATCTTCACGCGAAGCCATTTTAACATATATAAACAAAGGGAAGAGGGCATTCCTGACCACCATTGTGAATGGGAATCAATTCAATTCGATTTATGGTAATATAGTTGGAGACTATGACCATGATTGTACTTCGCCACTATGGACCTGACAATCAGTCGTGACTTGCTCTCGTCAGAGGGAAAGCTAATACCATTCATGGGCAACTAAGGGTCCATTGACCAAACCTAACCTAATAAGGGCCCAACATACCTGACACAGACCCGATGGGGGTTCCTTGAACTGAACAAGACTCGGTGGGGTCCATTAGACCTAACCCGACTAAGTAGGGCTCCATTGACTGACCTAACCCAATAAGGGCCCAACATACTTAACTCGGACCTGATGGGGATCCCTTGAACTGAACTAGACTTGGTGGGGTTTACACACATCACTCGACATACTTGGGGGCCTGTAAACTTGGGTTGGGTTGTCGAGTTACCTTTTTGAGCCAAAGCCCAATTAGTGCAGGCGTAGCTCGCACGACTTGCTTAGCGTGCAGGCGTGCCAAGCAGGTCGTGTAGAATGGCATACCGCACGAGTGATGTGCCTTAGGCATGTTATCCATGTATGCAGGGACATGCCCTCATGTGCATTGTGCGCATATGCGAGTGTGCTCGACAGGGTAGCACAACACATCATGCTACGCATGTCAGCCCCTCGCTTCGCACAAACGTAGGCTTCTTGGCGTGTGGGCATGCCTAGCAAGCTGTATGCACATCCGCACATGGTAACATGCACACAAACACAAATGCAGTAAGCCCTTACGGCGTGCTGGCACACCTTGTGAGGTCTCTGCTCTTGTGCACGATTATTCCGCGCATGTAACACCCCTCCCATCAGTGTGCTTAATTCATTTGGAAAATCCTATTTATTCGGGCCTTTAGGCCGTATTGAACTCATTTAATTTACTCTACAAATTATTATAGTAATTCGTGAATTTTGTCGATTTTTAATTATTTTGATTTTATTTAATTTTAATTAATTTTATGTAATTTTAGTTTAATTGCTTTAAATTTATTTATTTTATTTCAGTATAATAAAAAAAATGAATTTCGAAAAAATGGCAAAATGGGAAAAATCCCGCGGGAAAAGGGAGCTACCCGCACAGGCGCCTGCGCATTGTACGCGCACATGCATGCACAGCTAGCGCGGGAGATGCACGCAGCGTGCACAGCTGACACGGGACGTGCGCGTGGCGTGGGGTCAACCCTGTGCGTGTCTGATGTGCGCATGCAGGCCATCTATGCATCACCTCGCGTGCAGACAGGTGCCACACACTGTGCACACGCTCTCCGTGCAGCAGACCTGCGCTAATAGGCCCATGTGCGCCTGGAGCCTGTGGGCAATAGGCTTGCGTGCGCAGCAGCAAGCACGTCTAGGCCTTGGCCACGCGGCAGGGAGGGCTGTGCGCCTACAGGCTAGCCTGCAGCGCACCGAGTGGGCCACTGCTGCCTCAAGCAATGCGCCACCATCACCTTGGGCGGCGCATTGCGGCCACTAGCGGAGGATATTTTTCTCTCTCATTTTTTCTTGCCGAGTATCTTTTTCCTCTCTCTCTTCAGTGAATTTTGCCACTTGGCGCGAATCCAACGACTCCTAATTTCTATAAATAGGGGCCCTTCCTTACCATTTTCTCCACACTTCCATTCTTCCACCTTTCAAGACTTAGAAAGAGAAAGAAAGATAGTGAATTAGAGAGAGAAGGAGAAGAAGAAAAGAAGAATGGTGTAGAAGAAATTATCAAGGTTTCGATAAGGAATTTAGTATTTCTTTAAACGTCTTAAAGGGTATTTTTAGACAAAAAAAAATTATTAAATTAATATTCTGTGATTTTGCCTTTTTTGCATGCTTTTATGTTTGTAGGTCTAATAAGCTGAATTGTTCTTGATTTCAAACATGCTATGTGATTTATAAACACTTGATAATTTGCACATAATAAAAATAATATGAAGTCGGTATTGTTACCTGGAAAATAAAAGAAAAAAAAAAGAGAAATGTGGAATGAAACATAAATGGTTCGAAGTATGTATCTTTAATAGCATGCATAATGCATCAAGTGTCTCGTTGGGTTTTTATCTCTGAGGGGTATCTATTCTTCTAATCCTATCTGGGGTATTTATTCTCCCTCCCCCATATGGTCTAGAAAGACATAAGAGGACCGTTTCCTATGGATGAGACGTACCTTTTGACAAGAGTGGTGACGTGAATATCTGTTAAGGGTCATATTTGGCCAAGTAATATCGTGACTATAGAACATCTGATATGACCATTATGATTGGTACAGTCATGGTCATAAATCGTACAATAATTTGGTAAGCCAGAAATATGCATGAGCAAATTGCTGTTATTTGTATCTGATCTAGTCATCCCATATGGGTAGTCAGAAATTTGTATATGCCTTCAGATATGGAAGTTGTAACGGCTTCACGAAGTAGGACACAAAAATTTGTGCATTTTATGATTTTTTTTTATTGTCTCTATTATTTAGTATGATGTGTGTTTCTTTTGATTATATTAACATGTTTTCTTTAATAAATAAATTATTTTCATAATGAAAGATAGGTCTATGAAGTAGTCAAATGATAAGTATTTATGTTAGAGTAATTCACCTTTAAAACTTTACGATATTATTTAAATATTATTTTTCTTACTAAGCATATGAAACTCACTTTTTCCATGCCCCCTAGATGAGGAAGAAAATGAGGATCCTGTGGATCCTTAAAACTTGATTGCATGATCGTTCTCACCTTCTGATGAGTCTAATAGCATAGTGATAGAAGTGGCCATCTTTTGTATTTTGACATTTGTATTTTGTATCAACTTCTGGTCTCAATTATATATATGTAATTGGAACTCGTATATATTTGTAAGGGATTTGTATTAATTTGTTCCGCTGCATAAAATTTTATCATGCATTCATGATCCTTTTTTTGTATCTGATATCTGCTTACCTTAATTAGCATTTGAGATATCACAGCACACGCAGCAGGCCGAGGACCGTGTCCTAGCACCTAGGCGTGCTAGGGTAGTGCTACTCGTGCATTGTCATGGCACAATTGCGAGCCGAGACCCATTTTGGCATCCTGGTGACTAAAACCACTTATAAGACCATTTTTACCTTCCAAATCAGTCCCTTTTCACATCTATAACCTTTATAAACATGCAGGATCATTTTTTTAACACTAAAACTTTTAAACAAAGACTCATATTTCATCAAACATTTGACATAAACATGACTCAAATAGAAAACAATTTCATACATGAAATAAATCGAAAACAAAACATGCAACTTGTTTTTAAACGGTTTAAAAGCCTAGAAAACTCATTAGGAGTGTGAGAAGAAATACCAAAACCCTTATCTCTTACTATCAACCTCTTGGGTTCCAAGAGGAATGAAGGTGCTTGTGATTTTTTGTGGGACTTGCAAAAGATTTTTGTGTAGCTAAGGAAGAATGCACGAAGGGATTTCACGGGAAAGGAGGAAGAAGACTTGAAGCTCTCGGGTGTTTTCAAACTCCTCTCTATTCAGTCAGGTGAAGAAGAAGAAGGGAAAAGAAGAAATGAAGAAACAAATAAGATGTTTGAGCTTTAAATACCCGAAGATGGACCCATGTGATCTATTAGATCACATGCAATCGTTTTTGGCTTTTGATCGACCTTAATGGTCG
The DNA here is from genome assembly GCF_054855325.1 of Carica papaya. Lineage (NCBI taxonomy): Eukaryota > Viridiplantae > Streptophyta > Magnoliopsida > Brassicales > Caricaceae > Carica > Carica papaya. The sequence goes on from NC_142315.1 coordinate 14,076,108, forward strand.
ACCGGCTAGTGAGGCATGGTGTGCATGCATGCCAGGTGGCAACTGCTACAGAAACACAACATGCTGCCACTGTAGTGGGTAGCTTTTTTCCCCTGCAAGTGCGTGCAGCACTGTAGCGGGCATGTGTACACGGTAGATAGTTTTCGCGAGGTTTGCCTGTAGACATGTTTCCCCTATTTTCTTATTATTTATTTTTTGTTTTATAATTATTTAATTTATTTATTCAGGTCAGAAAATTTCATAAATTAAATTACACTAGAAAATTCAAACCAAATTAAAATTTAAATTAAAAACAAGCATCAAACACTAAGCAGGTGTGTCACAATATGCAAAGAAAAAAGTTAAAAAATTATCTCCCTCTCTTTTTACTCGTGTTTACCTCACAGTCTCTTAACATTTAAGCTTTTTCCCTCAAGTTGAGGGTTTATAATTGAATCCTCTTAAATCAATACCTAGAGATTAGTCTTAAGAGACTTACACAGAATCCTATGGTGATCTCATTTCCAGAAGCTCAGAAATTAAACACACATATGAAGAAGTTGTGATGCTTTATTAATTAATATGCTAAGTGACAATAATATAATTCATTACTTTGATGCCTTACGGAATAAAAGCAAAATTGAAGAAATAAAAGTAAGTGTACAAAGAAACAAATATGGACTTAAAGAGTAATGGGTATGATCAATCCCGATGAAAATAATCGGAATGTTATTCTTAATTATTCTACATGATGACAGCTCGCTCTACGACTGATTTAAGTTTCTTTATATAAATGTTTATGTAGACTCAATGATGCAATGCTGATACTAGAATAAAGCAATGGTTCTCATGCACCTTTTTTTATGGGTGAGGTAATCTTACTTTGCTTTGTGGAAGTAGGAATGTAATGCTGAATGACAAATAAAGGTTTTTACATACCTTGTGTAACGACATACCTTCTCTGTTGAGAAAGGAGTGCTACCGCACATATAGAACTTAACAAATAGCACAAGAATATGCTAAAATCTAAATCTCAACCCTACGTCCCTTGCACAAAGTTATAGTTCATGAGGCTCACAAAATCTTTAATAATGTCTATACAGTAAATTTTAGATCTACTTTACAAACTCCCAAAATCATAAAGGATTCTTCTGAGTCTTCATTAACCACGAACTTGCTCTTGGTTTTCCTACTCTTGAATTGATAAAGAGGGAGTGAGCCACCACTTGCTTAACAAGAATAATTTAAGACTCCAATCTAAAGATCGGAGATAATATACTAATTTGAACCACTACCTTTACCTTAAGCTTACCAGGCACTTCACAACCATCTAATTTCCACATCCTACCACAGCTACATCGATCTTATCAATCACATATTTTCACTTTCATATACATCATTTCATTCAAAAGATATTCATAATTTCTCAATCTCAGTAGCATAACGTCATTATCACATTGATTGGACATATTCCATATAAAATATCTTTTCTTCTCATATATTTCAAATCATCCAGAAGATATCCACTATTACATAACTACATTCTCATAAATTACTTTTAATTTACTCACAATCTCATAAACACAATATCATATTCATATTAATTACATATATTTACACATAGAATATCATTCCTTAAACACATATCACACATATAATATCTTCCTTTCAACACGCAGAATACTAGGTCTCATATGCATTTTCACATAACAACATATTCTCATCATTCACCAATGTAGCCAATCATATATGCACATAGACTCATTATTGTATCACATAATATCATTCAGTCACAATCACGAAAGGAGATGATGATTTACACTATCAACATGGACCAAATCATAGCTTTCAAAAGTCATAGTTACAGTCATAGTTACGATTTACATCGTCCCCCAAGAACACAGTCATAGTTACAGTCATAGTTACAATTCACATCGTCCCCGAAGGACATAGTCATAGTTATGATTCATATCATCCCTCAAGGACATAGCCACAGTTACAGTCAATAAATGGTTCATGACATGGAATTCATAATCAATCCATACCGATCCTAGACTGCACATATATTCACATTTTAATAATAAGAAAAATCTTTATAGCTAATGCCAAGTATTCTCTATTATAATTTGCTTCACATAATACCTTGATATTGCTACTTAATTCATCTTTATTCTATTCTTAGGGTGAGTCCTAATTTCACACTTCTTCATGCGTAAATTATCTCCAAATTCTAGAATTCATCAACTTCTAAAATATCTTAATTTATTTAGGATATTAAAAGATGGATCACAACATTTAAACTCCAAATTATTCATGTCATGAATGATTTAGATTCCCCAATAATTGATAATCACCCAACAATTTCTATATTTTTCACATTGTACACATTGTTATCAAAATTTGATCAATCACAACTCCTCTATAATTTCATAAATAGCTTATTCACTCCATTAATTATGAAATTAAATCACATATCTAATATTTATTTAAGGTATTATATTCATTATTACCTTTTCAAAGTTGTAATAAATTTCCTCAACCAATATTCTAGATCTCTAGCTCATCATAATCATTCTTGTTCCCTAGCCCATCACTATTCATTGTTTGGAATGTAGTTGACCCTTTTTATTGGCCCTATAATCCTTAATTCAAATTTACTTTATTTGCTTCTAGGCTAGAGGCCCAATGAAATAATCCATTTGTTAATTTCTCAAGTATTACTAATTCTTTCCTATCTCTATTTGTTTTGAATTAATGTAACCCCTAAAACTAAATTTATTCTTCTCTCTTAACCCATTTATAATGGTTGGGCTCACTAAAATTTTAATTACTCTTATTCCCTTCCTATGGGGTAGGCCCACTAGATTTAACTTCATTTTTTTTTGCTTAATTTCTTCAGGCTTGGCCTAATTCATCACCAAAATTCCTTTATTCTTCCTACGAGCTGGGTCTTCCTTTCCCTCTTTGTTTATTTATGTATTCATTTTTATTTTCATTAGATTCAGTCCACTAAAATTTTGGACCCTCCTTAGGCCCACTTTACTAATGGACTTCATATACCCGACTCCCTTTCTAAGTTACACATTTATTATATATTTTATAGGTTATACATTTTATTATATATTTATGTATTCATTTTTCTTTTCATTAGATTCAGTCCACTAAAATTTTGGACCCTCCTTAGTCCCACTTTACTAATGGACTTCATATACCCGACTCCCTTTCTAGGTTACACATTTATTCTATATTTATATATATTTTTACCCTTTCATTTCATTTCCTCTTCCAAATTAATTACAAGCCTGGTCTACGAATTCTTATGGGCTCAAACCTGAGTTAGGGTAAACCAAGCCTAAGCCTCACGGATACAATCAACCTGACCCACATGAAGCTCCTTTTCCATCTTCTTCAACCTTTGAAAACCCTACTTGCACTTCATATTCAATTTCAGCCACTATTTTCATCACATAACACTCAACCAATACAAGTTTGACTCAATCATCACATAATCGATCAACTGTATTCACAACCATCAATCTTTATTACAATCCTATAACAAATAATGAATCTAAATCAAATATATTAGGTTAAATCTAGGGATTTAGAGTATAAATTACTCTTACATTTCCCCAGATCTCAAATTTTGTAGATCTCATTTGCAGGTTTGAATTCTTCTTGTTCCTACATTGTACACACATAAATCCCATGCCATATATTATTAAATCAAATCTAAATAATAAGGTATTTCAATTTGGGTTTAGGAAAAAAAAAGCACACTCACGACCACCTTCTTTGCGATGTGTCATTGTTCGCAAACGTCGGAGGTATTCAGGACCTTCTACCATTTATTTTCAATGTTCTTCCTCTCTCTCCCTTTCTCGACCTCCCTCTCCTGTTGATAGCCTCTCTCTCATCTTTTCTTTCTAATCAGTTTCCCTCTCTTGGGTGGTGGCTTGGTAAAGGTGACATGTATTTTTATACAGGTGAGACGAAAGGGGAACAGTTGGATGTAGGGACTAAACTGTGGCCGTCCAATGTTCTTCTTTTTAAGGGTTTCATTAAGAGCAATAAGGTAGTAAACCCCTATTAATATATTTGGGTTCTAAGGCCACTTGAACTTATTTAAATTTATCTCGTAATTTTCTATTGTATTTCCTAATATAATTCAACTATATCGGCAATTTCTCTATTCGTGATTTTGACCGTTGAGTGAGCCTTTGCAATTTCTAATGGAGCTCTTTATAGTAAAATGATGGAATAAACCTTTTTCTCATGATAACTTTCATTTGAGTCTAGGTGATGATGGGTGCCTCTCCATTACGTCTCCTAGAGATGAGCAACTGATGCCACCAACCCAAAGCATAATTAATAAATTCAATGGTTGCCAACTTCACCTTATTCTCCTCGGAGTAGTTATGGCATTTAAATATCAACTCCACTTCTTACTCCCGTTGTATATAAGTTTCAACATCATTTCTACCTTGAAAAGAAGGAATCTTCATCTGGATAAAATTAATGTTGTTGTACCTCCTTTTGGGTCTTCTTTGTACCGTTGACTCTTCACTATCTTCATCTACTTTTATTTTATCTCATCATCATTTAACATATTTCCTTTTCCCCTATTCTGCCTCCATTGATTAGGACCACCTTGTCAGCCTTGAAGGCTATCTATATCACCTTTCATGTTGTCTATGTCCCTATTATGCTTCTCAAACTACCTTTGCATAATTTCTAACATAAAGGTTATGTGATTCATGGTTATCTCAATCTTCTCACTTCTAAAATTTGATACGATGTAAAACCTGCAAGAAAAAATGTTAGTAAAGAATATTCCTCACAACACTCCCTTATGTGTTTGACACATGAATAAATTTTTCACTTTTCTCGTGTTTTCACTTAGAATTTTGGCTTTTATCCTCTTCTAAGCTCACACTCTCAAGCCTTTTACCACTCTATTATCTTCTTCAAGTTGTACTTTAGAATTAAAAACAACTTAATCAAGATAAATAAGTAGTTGTTTAGGTGACACTTCAAGAAATCCTAATAAAGAATTAACACTAGATGCAAATTAGATAAACAAGAACGTAATCTAAACACAGATTAAGATGGATGTGTTTTTTATAAATTAATTAAAGTAAACTAGGATGCAATTAGCTACTTTTAGTGTAATGGAAACAAGAGGTATATGAAGAAACGAAACTAAGAATATAAGAAAATGATTATGGACTAATGATAATAGAATTCAGATCACCCCTAATGAGAAATCTGAATATGTAAACTTATAATCTATTCCTAATGTAAGCTACGCTTTAGACAATAAAAACCTATGCTTTTGTGAGGCAATATATGTGAAATGGATGCACTATAGGTTTGAATTTGTAATAGAAGCTGATTATCATATTTCTTTTCTTTTTGTTCTCTTTTTTTTTTAAAAAAAAATCGACTAATAAGAATAGAATATGAAAAGATAAAAACACAAAATTAAAGAATAAAAATAAGGTACAACCAGAATTAAGAATAATAAGGATAAAAGTTAAACAATATAAACAAACAAGAATAAGCAGATGAACTTAGATAAATTAAACACAAAGAATACCTAGAGATTTATCCAATACCAAACCTCTGATACCAAACTAATGTGTAACCTGAGTACCAAAGATTACATCTAGAACTCAACATATACATTTAACATAAATAACTCAAAACCTTAAACAAATTCTCTATACGACACCCATAATTAACCTGTAATTGAGAACTTGGGTGATTGGGATGAAAGAAGCAAGAATAAATAAACGCCACAAGATAACTTGATAAGTTAATTGAATTCTTGATACAACAAGAAGAATAAGAATTCTCACTTGTTAAAGTTCTACCAAAGGTAATGAAATTTATTCAATAATTAAAATGTGTTATATTACATTGAAAAAGATATATTTAGAGCCTAAAACACCTAATTTTGCTAAAGGTTCATAATTAATACACACATGAATCTAGACATTTATGAACCTAGATATCTATGAAACTTTAAATGACCTAAGAAAACAAGAACATAATTTAATTATCTAGAAAATAACCTAGGAAAACATGATATTAAATGACCTAAGAAAACATGAAAAAAATTAATTATATAGGAAATGACCTAGGAAGACATGAGCAAAATTTAATTATAATGAAATAACTTAGGAAAACATGGTATTAAATGGCGTAAGAAAATATAAACATAATTTAATTATTTAAGAAATGTAAAAATGAACCTAGATATTCACTCTAAATTCTGCCCACACACTTGGATGAAATTAATGATCTTCTTTGGCTCATTTGACTCTTCAAACAGTCCATATGTACTAAGTTCTTATTGTATCCATCTTTTTACAATGTCTTGGAATACATGTTGTCACTTTTTATCTTAAAGTCTTGTTATTGGACCAGCTGACATTGTGATCTATTCTTCATGCTTCTCTTTGTGTGATCTACTAATGCCTTTTGAATCCATGTCTACATCAACTTCCCCTACATGTGATTTCTTAGAAATGTGAACAAGAACGCTCACATGCATGACATGTGATTCTTGCAGACTTCTGTGGCTGAATGGCCTTGCCATGGTCTTTTTTTGGGCCCCCTAAGTGAGCTCCTCACTTATCCATTCTTGAACTAAAAGGTTGAAAGCTTGTTGAAGCTTCTTGACTTGATTTCTTGTGATTGGGTCTATGGGCATTTGGATCTAGTTTCTTAATTCGACAAGCCCATCAGAATAAAAAAAAAAAAAAGAGCCACAAAAAAAGTTTAAGAAGGATCAACATCAAGTGCTAAAAGGTACTTGCTCACTGTAAGATTGAGGGTCATACAAAGAAGAAATGGTGGAAGTTACACCCAGAGTTGCACCCAAGGAAAAGACCAATAGGTACGATTGTGGTGGCAACAACTTATGACAATCAACCTATAGAAACTGATCATATTCAAAGAGTATATCCTAACTTATTTCTAATGGCAATGCCAAAAGTTATGAATTTGGAGTTACTTACCAAACTTGATGAAAGAAAAGAGTTGTTTGTCCTAAAAATCCAAGTAAAATAAGAGGTGATTCCATTTATAGTGGATAATGGAAGCCAAACAAATCTCATCTCTGAGCAGTTTGTACAAAAGTTATGATTTTTTACAACCACTCCTTAAATCATACTCGTTAGATTAGATTCACAAAGATGTGGAGCTTCGAGTTAACTGATAATGCACCTTTTAGTTTGCTATGACTAGTTGGTTTATCAATTAAGTAACCTGTGATGTAGTCCCCCTTGATATATGGCAAGTGATACTTCGAGGTTCTTATTTATGGAACCGAGATACCATTTATAAAAAATTCAGTTTACTGTAAAAGGAAAGATAATGTGAAATTAGATGGCTTAAATTTGGTGTCAAAGATGCCAATCTGCATCAAAGAGGACTCTAATAGGTCCCGATTCAAATAGAAAAGTAAGTTCCAATTTCCTAAAAGAGAAACACCCAGAACAAGAAAGTAATTTCATCCCTGACTACTTCCCTAATTGGGATTATTCCAAGAGATGGAGTAAGTTTGTTCAAGCTAGAAGACTTAAGGCCCAAGTAAGATTAATGGGCTTGAAGAACCAAAAGGAAGTCCAAGCTTTGGGCCCAACTCGAAAAGGCCTTAAGGCCTTATGTTCAAGATGGGCCACGACCCAAGGATGCTGCACCCATGGGTAGCCCACACCCAAGGAAGATGGCCCATATGCGCAGCCAAGTGAATATGCGCTGCAAGGCCTGCACGCATGCAAGTTTAGGTCGGGCAGTAGCCTCATCCACACGACCCAAGAGAACCGTGTGGGCAGGCCCTCGAATGGCCCAAGCCCGCCAGCCCATGACTCCCACGAGCTTTCTCCCGCACAACCTGCACAAACCGGTCGACACGGCCCATTCGGGTAGCCCAAACCAGCTAACCCCCTCATTTTTACTTTTTAAATTATTTAAATATTTATTTATTTTATTTTATTATTTTAAAACCTTTTAAAAAGGTTTGGGACCTACTTTTCAAAATACTTATGTGTTAAAATTAATTTTTACATGTGTTTTAAATGGATTTCACATGGGATAATTATTGATTTAAATTAATTATTATTTTAATGTAAGTCTATCTCTTAGGATTATTTAATTAATTTATTTGGGATAGAATAATTATTTTATTATGTGATTATCCTAAATTAAGATATAATTTTATCTAGGTTATTATTTTATTAATTATCTCAAGATTTTTGTACTCATCTAGATTGCCTGGAAAATGCTATAAGTAAACCTTTGCCCTTAGGATGTAGAGCATACTTTTGAGAATAAATTTAAGAGAATTCTTGAGAGTTTCGACTTTTCTTCTGTTAGTATTTTTGCTAAAATTAGCTTTTTCAAGTTCTTTGGGAAGCAAGAGTCTTCAGAAGTCTTATTGAGCAATGAGCGGGGATCAACTTATCGGTAAGTCAGTGGTATTTTTTCTTTCCTTGTTTATTTTTCCTGGTCTTTATTTTTACTTTCCTTTTAGGATTGTAGATTCAAATAGAGGGAGAGGTTTAATTCTAGGTGGTTATTGTTTCAGTATTGCATATGTTGAGTAGGTTTCAGGAGTGGATTCGATCCTCCCCATACCCTCCCGCATAAAATGAAGTACCTCTTTTCTAGTGAAAATATTGAACAAACTATTAACTCAATCACTGCATGTCAAGTGAAATAGATTATTAATTCGTCAAAGAATTTTGTATTACTATTTATACAACCTTCTAAAGAAGAGGGACACATAGAAGCAATTAATATTATTAATCCAACTCATGTACCTATTATTAGGCCATCTCAAAATAAAGAGAAAAATGAATTAATAAAGTTGTGCAGAGAATTTCTTAACTTATTTTCTAAAGAACAAGTTTTATCACCAAAGCAGGAAGTTAAACACGAGATCTAACTCATCTCAAATTCATTACTTTTGAATTTAAGCATGTATTGTTATTATATAGTAGATAATGAAGAAATAAAGAAATAAGTGTCTGATTTGCTTGAGAGTGGTGTTATAAAACTAAACAATTCATCTTGTGGATCACTAGTGATTTTTGTTTCTAAAAAGGATGCTGGTTGGCATATGTATATTGACTATCATGCCTTAAACAAAATCATAATGAAGAACTGGTACCCTTTTCCAATAATAGATGATTTTTTAGATCAATGGAAGCATGCTTATTATTTTACAAAGTCGGATTTAAAATATGGTTACCATCAAGTACGAATCCAAGAAGAACATTACGAGAATATGGCTTTTAAGACAAGGCAAGGTTTGTTCGAGTGGCTAGTCATACCATTTGGACTTTATAATGTTCTTGCTAAATCTATCCATTTGATGAATGATGCCTTGCGACCTTTCATCAATCAATTTTTTATTTTTTATTTTGATGACATTCTCATCTACAGTTGTTCTTGGGAGGACCACTTGGATAATTCGAGTTGTTATAAAAATATGAATTCAACTTTAATAAAAAGATGTGAGTTTGGGAAGAGATCATTATTATACGTTGGATTCATTGTTTGGGTAATGGTGAATTTTAAATAGATCTAGAAAAAATAAAGCCTATTAAAGAGTGGCCTCAGCCAACAAATGTCACTAAAGTTTGAAGTTTTATGGGAGCTTATAAGTATGTTAGAAAATTTATTTAGAATTTCTCTATGATAGTCGTTTCCTTACATGAGCTAACAAAGGCAAATTGAAAATTTGAGTGGACTTAGAAACTTGAGCACATGTTTCATTTTTAAAAAAAAAAAGATATGTGAAGTGCCTGTTTTAGTTCTACCAATCTACATAAGCCTTTTGAACTCCAAGTTGATACATCTGGATATGCAATAGGTGTTGTTCTGATCTAAGAAGGAAGAATTGTTGCTCACTACTCTAAATTGTTTAAAGAGTCTCAAAAGAACTACCCAACTTATGATAAAGAGTTGTTTTCTCTACACCAAGCCATAGAACATTAGCGTGTGTATCTTTTAGGTATAGAAATGGTAGTTTACACTGATCATCGACCTCTTCAATAGCTTTAAATACAATCTAATTTACAACAGGCTTGTCATATGAAATGGATGACCTACCTTAAACAATTTGACTTATTCATCAAGTACAAAAAAGAAAATTTATAATAAATTGGTCGATATGTTATCTTGGCCACCAATACCAACACTTTACTCATCTGATGTGATAAAGATTCAACGAAGTGTCCATGAATAATATGCCAACATGTATGACCATGATCCAATTTTTTTTAATATATTAAGTGAGGTGAAAATATAGAAACCATCAAAATTTACAGTGCAAGATGGATTACTCTATAAAAGATCATAATATGTTCCAAAGAAAGCAAATCGTATATAATAGATGTAAGAAGCTCATATTTCAAAAGTAGCAGAGCACTTCAGAGTAAATAAAGATTGTATAGAATCTTTAACATTATGTTCACTAGCCTCGGATACAACAAGATATATCATAATTTTTTAAGGCTTATGTGCTATGTAGCTCTTCAAAGTCATCAAATTGAAATATTAGGCTTTACACACCATTGCTAGTTCCAAGCAGACCATGGGAAAACATCTCTATAGATTTCATGGGAGTTCTACCTACCACTAAATGGGGATATAACTACCTATATGTAGTAGTAGATAGATTTTCCAAGATGATAATACTGATGCCATATAAGAAGACTATTATGGGAGAAGAAATAATGAAACTTTTCTTCAGAAATGTCTGTACACACTTTAGGTTACTAAGCTCTACTATTTTAGATCATGATAGTCATTTTTTTGGAAGCTTCTAGAGATCATTGTGGTCTATGATGGATACAAAGTTGAATAGAAATACAATTTTTCATCCCTAAACTGATGGTCAAATTCAAGTTGTTAACTAGATCATTGTACATCTTATGCGAGGTTACAATGCTCGACACCCTAAGAATTGAGATGAGAGTTTACCATATCTACAATTTACCTTTAACCAAATTATTTATAGCTCCACTAATAAATCACCATTTGAATTTTGTCTTGGGTACTTACCACAAAGCCCATTTGATATTTAGTTTACACTTAAGCCAACATCAAAGGAAGTGCAAGATGAGAATGGCCATAGAACGCTCAAAAGTTCTTAGAATGTATTTGATAGGTCCATGGTGAAGTAGAAAAATAGTTACATAAAGCTAAGCAAAAATATAAAGCTAGACATGATCGGCATAAAGTAAAAGGCAAATCCCAAGTAAGAGATTTAGTATGGCTACACCTGGGAAAAGAGAGAGTAAAAGGAGAAGGCAAGAAGTTTGTTATGGTCATTTTCATATCCTTAAAAAGATTGGTGATAATGCATCTCAACTAAAGTTACCTAGCTACATGAAAACATACTCTATAATAAATGTCAAAAATCTAAAACCTTTTAAACCATCAATGTTGGATAATGAACTTGGAGAAGTTATGCTGTTAATGGAGGATTTGCACACTTACAACGAGACCTCGTTACTGAAAGATAATATCACTAAAAGGAAACTCATAGAAACCCATAGGGGAACAAGAAAAGCATTTTGTATTGGAAAGAATGGACAAAAACCTAGTGCATTAAAGTGGTTCACTAGAGAAAGGGAAGAATCTATGTTTCCTAATCTCAAATTTTAAGATCCAACAGGAGTTAGATTCTTCTAAAAGAAATGGGAGCAATGATCAAGGGTGATCTTTAATTTTTTGTGTGTGTGTGGCCAAAATTTGGTCAAAGTGATTGATGGTGAACCCTATCACATGAACTGGAAATCAACTATGTTGTGACTATTACTGTTTTCATGGAGGATTGTGTGCTTGTGTGGCCAAAATTCAGTCAATTGGTGAACCCCATTCCATGAACAGAAAATCAATTGTATTGTTACTATTATTGTGTCCATATAGGGGTATTGTGTGTTTGGCCCAAATTTGGTTGATTGGTGAACCCGATCTTGTGGATGTAAAAATCAATCATATTGTTCTACTGTCATTGTCACTGTGTCCACATTGACAGTGGGGATCCCTACTGCTCTATTTGATAGTGATTAAAATAGTATCATATGATGAAATATGAGTGTTTAAGTGTAGAAGTGTGAACTATACTATTATTGTAAACTGTGAAAGTGAATCGTACTGCTACTGTATATTATAAAAGTGAACGTATTGTTATTGTAAATTGTGAAAGTAAACTATGCATGTAATCATAATTGTTAAACCATACTGTTAATTGTAATCATTAAAGTAAAAGACTGAAATCGTTTACAAATGAAAAAGGTGAGTAACACTGTTAAGATGAGTTGAACATAGAGTATATAGACATCTAGACTCAATGATTAAAGTTGAGAAAGAAAACATAATTTCACACTTGCATAATTCCACTATATTATAGGGAAGAAAGAAAGTATAAATTTTAATTACAATGTCTTGGCTTAGGTTATAGCACCCATCGTAAATGCTTTATTCTTATATCCTAATAAATAATTGAAACAAAACAGTCATGGTTAAATTAAATTAAAGGATCATTCCTATACACTATCTCCAGTTCTGTAGGTTAAGTTACTATTTTGTTCATACTAAGCATGTGAAACTCACCCAAATTCACTATTTTTAGATCCAAAAAATCAAATGCAAGTCAAAGACTTGCAAGAGCAATGAAGAGACTCTTATTTCATGTGGGAGTTGTATTGTTTACAGTAAGGTTGATTTAACTCTCGGACCTGGGTCTATTATTTTGTTTCAAACTAGTTGACGCCTCATGTAACTTGACTATCATTTTGATTTTTGTGTATTACAAGAGATGAAAATATGTCATTTTAATTTTCTGCATTCTTATTTTAATTTGGATATAAATTTATCTACGAATGGAATGTATTGACGTTTGTGACTCCCTCTAGAGCACAGGACGTTACAATGACAATATTTTAATAAAACTTTATATGACTGAACATAGAGAAACATACTATTTACACATAAAAAAATCATGATTTACTTATAGTTACAATTATAATGGGAGCAAATTACTCAAATATGATACAAAAGAAAAACCCAAACATGACTAAACTTTAACTATCGTGCTAACCTTACTCTAATAAAGTCTTTTAATTCTAAGAAGCCCAAACTTTTTGGCTAAATATTTTGGAATTTCTCTCAAAGTTATATTATTTATACAATTATATAGAAAATTACTTCACCAATACACCCCAACCTTTGTTTTTTTTTTTAGAACACCATATATAAAATAAAGATAGAATTGACTCTGGAAAACCATACTGGATGCAGAACCCCAAGACCCTTACTTGAACCTTAGAACTCTTCAATCGGTTTAGAACAAAATTTAGATCACAAGTAAAAAAAGAATCAAATTTGTTCAATCACCCAAATGGTAGAAGTTAAAGAGAACCCAAGAAAGATAAATGATATACCTTGAACCCAATCCAAACAAGCACCAAGAACAATTAAAATAGGAAATCAAAATTGAAATACAAGTGATAACAATTGTATTCCAAATCAACACCTTGTGCATAAAGTGAAAAGAAAGCCAAAACACTCTCAACTCAATTATGAAATGTTTGATTACAACTTTTGATGTCCACAAAGAAGATTTCTTTTGGTATTTATAGCCAAATAAATCAATGATAAGTTACAATACAATAACTACAATTGTAACTCCTACAATAACTAGGTTAATTATGTAGTAATTACAATTGTAACTCCAATAATAATTAGGCTAATTATAGGCATGTAATTGTTATGTAACTCCTTGTAACTCTAATCTTCTTAACCAACACCACTAATTGTTTGTGGTACTATATAGTTATGGGCTCATTCTTATAATAACACTAAGACAAGACTTAAATCCAAAATGAGTTATACTTAACTATATGAGCTTAATTAACTCAAACTAAAATAAACAATCCAAAATACTTAAAACAACTCAACTAATCCAGCCCAAACACAAGGCTTATTCATCCATTATCAATAAGACTCAAACAAGTCCAAATTATCCCAAATCACTTAAATCCAATTAAAGTTACGAATTTGGGCTGTTCAAAAAGCTCATATTTGAACTTTCCACAATTGGCCAGCCCATCATCCACATGTTTTTGAGTAAAAACTTGGAGCAACTCTTTAAGCTTCTTTGCCTTTGATCTTGTTACTGGTCCGCTGAAACTTTCCAGGTTTAGAACTATATTTGTGTTTACGTCATTTGAAATTTGCTCCAAGTCACATTCTGATGCTCTTTGAGTATCTTGAGTGTTTTTAGCCTTGTTTGCATCATTCTCCCTCCCCTCAAAAGGATTCGTCTTCGAATCAATTCCTGCATCAATTTCAAAAGGGGATAAATCAAATATGTTAAATGTAGCCGAAACACTATACTCACCTGGTAGGTCCACTTTGTAGGCATTTTCATTTATTTTGGCAATGATTTGAAATGGACCATCCCCACGAGCATCCAACTTAGATTTCCATTTTGATGGAAATTGTTCCTTGTGCATGTGAACCCACACCACACCCAATCTATGGGTTCAAATGAAATCTTGTGCCTTCCTTTATTGACATGGGATGCTACTTGTTCATTTTTCTTTTCAATGTTCTGCTTTGCTTTTTCATGAATTGCTTTAACCATTTTTGCTTTCTTATGTCCATCCAAATTAGAAATGTCACTTATAGGAATAGGCAACAAATCAAGTGGAGTTAAGGGATTAAAACCATACACAATTTCAAAAGGAGACAACCCAGTAGAAGAATGTATACTCCGATTATAAGCAAATTCAACAAATGGTAGCATATCTTCCCAAGTTTTAACATTCCTTCCAATTAAAATACGTAATAATATACCAAATGTTCTATTTACTACTTCAGTTTGACCATCCGTTTGTGGATGTGAAGTAGTAGAAAATAAAAGTTTGGTTCCAAGTTTGAACCACAAAACTCGCCAAAAGTGGCTTAAAAACTTAATATCCCTATCGGACACAATGGTTTTAGGAATGTCATGCATTCTAACAACTTCGCGGAAAAACAAATCTGTTATGTGTGTGGCATCATCTGTTTTATGACATGGTATAAAGTGTGCCATTTTGGAAAAACGATCAACAACAACAAATATTGAGTCTCGGCCTTTTTTAGTCCTAGACAAACCCAACAAAAAGTCCATAGAAATATCAACCCAAGGATGTGTAGAAATGGGTAATGGCATATATAATCCAAGTGGTTGAACTCTAAACTTAGCTTGCCTACATGAGATGCACTGCGCACAAATTTTCTCAACGTGTTTGCGCATATTAGGCCAAAAGAAATGTTCATGTAAAATGCTCAAAGTTTTGCCAATCCCAAAATGTTCCATTAAACCACCACTATGTGCTTCACGAACAAGCAACTCCCTAATAGAACTATTAGGCACACATAATTTTCCCTTTTTAAATAGAAAACCATCATGCCTATGAAAGTCTTGAAATACCGCATGTTCACAAGCCACATAAACATTTGAAAAATCACTATCATACACATACAATTGTTTGAAATGCTCAAATCCCAACAATTTTGTAGAAAGAATAGAGATAAGACTGTACCTTCTTGAAAGCGCATCAGCTACCACATTTTCTTCTCCTTGCTTATATTGGATCACATATGGGAAGGACTATGAATTCTACCCATTTTGCATGTCGTTTATTAAGCTTGCCTTGCCCTTTCAAATGCCTCAAAGATTCATGATCGATGTGAATCACAAATTCTTTTGGTAACAAATAATGTTGTCATGTCTCTAATGCTCTTACCAAAACATAAAACTCTTTGTCATAGGTAGAATAATTCAATTGTTCACCATTGAGCTTCTCACTGAAGTAAGCAATGAGTCTTTTATTCTGCATAAGAACAACACCTATCTCAAGCCCAGATTCATCACATTCAATTTCAAAAGTTGAATCAAAATTAGGCAATCTTAATTAAGGCGCATTACATAACTTTTCTTTCAATAAGGAAAATGCATGTTCTTGTTCTTTTTCCCAAACAAACCCCTTATCTTTTTTCATGATTTCAGTTAAAGGTGCAGCAACGACACTAAAATCTTTTACAAATCTCCTATAGAAACTTGTCAAACCATAAAAACTACGCACCTCACTTACACTTTTAGGTGTCGGCCACTCTTGAATAGCCTTTACCTTTTCACTATCTACCTCGATTCCTTTTGCACTCACGACATATTCTAAGAAAATGATGCGATCAATGCAAAATGTACATTTCTTCATGTCAGTATATAGTTAAAATTTGCGCAATGTATCAAACACTTGCCTCAAATGCATGACATGCTCATCAATAGATTTGCTATGCACAAGAATGTCATTGAAGTAGACAACCACAAACTTTCTAATAAATTTACGTAAAACATGGTTCATTAAACGCATGAAAGTACTTAGTGCATTAGTTAAGCCAAATGGCATAACCAACCACTCATATAACCATTGTTTTGTTTTAAAAGCAGTTTTCCATTCATCTCCTGGTTTCATTCTTATTTGGTGATAACCACTTTTAAGATTAATTTTAGAAAATACACAAGCACCATGCAACTCATCTAACATATCATCAAATCGAGGTATTGGGTGTCGATATTTTACTGTTATTTTGTTGACAGCTTTACAATCAACACACATACGCCAACTATCATCTTTTTTGGGTACTAATAAGACAGGCACTGCACATGGACTTAAACTTTCTCGAATGTGCCCCTTTTGTAAGAGCTCCTCCACTTGCCTTTGAAGCTCTTTGGTCTCCTCGGGTCGAATGCATTTGTCTTTCTTTTTCCTTTTGATCTTCATTTTTCCATTCTAATTTTCTCTCTCTCTCTTTTCTTTTCTCTTTTTCTTTTTCTTTTCTTTTTCTCTCGGTTTCTCTTTGTGCGAATTCATCATAGGACTTTTCAAGTTGCATTTGGTCTTCAAAAACTTGTTTAGGAGTTAAAGGAAGAAGAGTATACTTTTTGCCCTCTTTTCCTACCATGTTCCTATTGAGATACCCATCATGCATCACTCTCTTATTCCATTTCCATGGTCTACCCAGCAAAATATAACTAGCTTGCATAGGAACTACATCACATATCACCTAATCACTATACTTCCCAATAGTAAAAGGTCTTCACTTGCTTATTAACTCTCACCTCCCCACTATTGTTAAGCCATTGCAGCTTATAAGGTTTAGGATGTTTTGTAGTTTCCAAACCCAGTTTATCAATAAATAAGGTATTAGCCACATTTACACAACTACCCCCATCAATTATCATGTTACACAATTTTTCATTCACTAGACATCTAGAATGAAAAATGTTCTCTCTTTGTAACTTACTCCCTCATCATCATTCCTTACTTGCATATTCAAAGCACGTCTAGAAACCAATAATCTTCCTTCCATAGGCAACCCCCATCACTACAATCCTCCAAAGGAGGCATTTCATCATCTACATCATTCTCATCATCCGTTTCAACACCATCACCACGCATCACCATTACCCTTTTATTTGGGCATTGAGATGCAATATGACCAAAACCCAAGCATCTGAAATACTTGATATCTCTATTCCTAGGAGTTTGGGAGTTAGAAATACCTTTGTTTTTATTATCATTAGCATCTTTTGGCTTGGTTTTGTCATCTCTTTTAAATTGGACAACCTTGTTATCTCCCCTTCAATTCGGTCTCCAATTGGAATTTTGGGCCGAGTAAGTGTTCCCCTTTCTCTTTAATTGTCTTTCAATCTTTATAACCATGTGCACCATATCATCAATCTCCACATAATGTTGAAGCTCTACAATGTTGGCTATGTCTTTGTTAAGGCCATTTAAGAACCTTGCCATAGTAGCTTCCTATCCTCGTCAATATTAGCCCTTATCATGGCTATCTCCATCTCTTTGTAGTCTTCCACACTCTTGTTCCCTTGTATAAGGCCTTGCAATTTTTGATGTAAGTCCCTATAGTAGTGAGTAGGAATAAAGTGCCTTCTCATGCTAGCCTTCATTTCGGCCCAAATGGAAATAAATCTCTCTCCATTTCTCCTTTTATTTGTGATGAGTTGATCCCACCACACAATGGCATACTCTCCAAACCACGGCCGCAAGCTTTATCTTTTTCTCCTCCAAATAATTGTGGCACTCAAAAATAACCCCCACCTTGCGCTCCCATTCAAGATAAGCGTTCAGATCATTCTTGCCTAGAAACGATGGGATTTTCATTTTGATGCTCTCAATGTTCTTATCAAGATCGTTTCGACCCCTACCATAATTTCGACCTTCATTGACCAAAGTAGCTTGGTCATCAAATTCTTCCTCTAGTTCCTCATCAAAAGGTGGTGTTGGAAGTCTTCTTGCCCCTGGATTGGTTTGGGAAGTTTCCCCTCTCATGGAATTTAACTCACGTGTTGTTTCTCTAGTTTCTCATTCATGTTGCCAATAGCTAGTTGAATCCTCTCAAATTGTTGTTGCATTGCTTTGAGAATGAATTCTTGATCTTTTAATGTTCTTTCACTCCCTTGTGGCTCCATCTTCAAATCTGAAATTTTAATGAAAAACAAAATAGATTGCAACGTCACAAATCACTCCCTCACGTGTTTACTCTCGTAGTATGGGCACTCGTGTTTCACTCAATTTTGGTTTTTATCCTCTTTTGAGCTCACACTCTCTTGCTTTTTAACACTCAAGCAATCTTTTATAACTTTATACAAAATAGCCAATTCAAACAACAATTAATTATCACTATGTACTCAATTTTAATTAGAGATAACAAAGAATTCCTAAAGAAACAATATACACGAATTCAACTCTAAATGCAAACTAGAACAATCTAACAATAAAGAGCACACACTTGATAATTAGGCAACAACGAATCAATATTATTACTTCAAGATGTAATAAGTAGCAAATGGACAGAAATATTAAATGAAAACTAAAGATGCAAGAAAAAAAGATGGTGAATATGGAATTTAATGCATGAAACTTGTAATTCTCTAATAGAACCACAAATTATCACCCAAAATACTCAAATTAAGTGAAACAAACAGTTTTGGATGAAAACAAACTCAATTAAGGTGAGTTGTTTCCAAACAGCCCCAAAAATTACACAAACAAACTCAACCAAACAAACAGCATTGAAACGAGTTTTTCTTTTAAATTTTAAATGTATTTGAATGTTATATGAGATAAATAGAAGGGAAATAACAGCAGCTGTGTCAATTACACAAGGTAGAATATGTGGAAATGTGTTTTGCACAATTAAGCAAATTAGGCTAATCTGATTTTTTTTTTTTGAATGAAAATTTGTCTCTTTTTTTTTTGTAAGAAATAATGAAAATAAAGACAACAAAATAAGGATAGACTAATTTACTTGGTGAACCAATGCTCTGATACCAAACGATGCGGAACCCCAAGACCCTTGCTTAAACCTTAGAACTCTTCAATTGGTTTAGAACGGAATTTTGATCACAAGTAAAAAAGGAATCAAATTTATTCAATCAACCAAATGGTAGAAGTTAAAGAGAACCCAAGAAAGATAAACGATATCCCTTGAACCCAATCCAAATAAGCACCAAGAACAATTGAAATAGGAAATCAAAATTGAAATACAAGTGATAACAATTGTATTCCAAATCAACACCTTGTGCATAAAGTGAAAAGAAAGCCAAAACGCTCTCAACTCAATTCTGAAATGTTTGATTACAACTCTTAATGTCCACAAAGAAGAGTTCCTTTGGTATGGCAGCCCCCGAAATGAAATCAATTTGATGCTCAATCCCTCTCAAAGGTGGTAAACCTTGAGGTATATCATCGGGAAAAACATCACTAAATTCCTACAAAACTTCAACCATAACACTTGGCAAAGAAGGGTCAAGTTTGTTAGTTGAGAAACAAGCTTCCTTGTACATGAGTACAATAATTGGCTTGTTAGAAAATAAAGCTTTCCTCACATCTCTCATTTTAGCATAAAAGCTCATTTTCTTTCCCTCATTCTTTTCTACGGCTTAATTAACTCAAACTAAAATAAAACAATCCAAAATACTTAAAACAACTCAACTAATCCAGCCCATACACAAGGCTTATTCATCTATTATCAATAAGACTCAAACAAGCCCAAATTATCCCAAATCACTTAAATCCAATTAAAGTTACGAATTTAGACTGTTCAAAAAGCTCATATTTGAACTTTCCACAATTGGCCAGCCTATCATCCACATATTTTGAGTAAAAACTTAGAGCAACTCTTTAAGCTTCTTTGTCTTTGATCTTGTTACTGGTCCACTGAAACTTTCCAGGTTTGGAACTGTATTTGTGTTTACATCATTTGAAATTTGCTCCAAGTCACCATCTGATGCTCTTTGAGTATCTTGAGTGTTTTAGCCTTGTTTGCATCAATATTATACATTATCATTCTCATCCAATCATCAAAATTAATCATAATTTACATATTCGATGCATAATTGAATAAATCCACTCATATATTTAATGCTACAACTATTAATTTCTATCACATGTCAATGAAGTAATTAAAAAATACCCCCCCAAGATGAGCGATTTCGAGTGCAAAAGGGGGGGAGGGGGGAATAGTGACCATAAGATAAGAGGGGAGGTTTGCCGTGAATGACTAAGGGTTGAGAAGGGAAATCGAGTAAGGATGGAAGCTTAAGAGTGAAAAATGACCAGAGAAGAAGACTGATTGTCAGAAAAGACTCCAACTTCGATAAATATTCTTTCGTCTTACATTTTTTATTTCCTTTTTTCTTAATCCCTTAATCATATGCATGCAATTATTTAAGAAATAGAAAGTAGAAAACTAAAAAGGGAGCTTGGATATGGTGAAACTCGAACCCTTAAGGAATTTCTAACTCGTTTTCCATTTGAAATTTTGATAAGAATGGGTTAGTGTTTTGTTTCTAAGACCGAACATGTTTTCTCCAAGTTTTCTAACAATTTCTTCAAAAATTGCGTAACTTATTTTGGGATTCCTTGCATGTGTTTTCTGCATTTATTTAACTTGGTTTTTGTATGCTTGAATATGTGTATTGTGTGTATTTATACATATATTACCATGTGTGTTGTAGAGTGATTAAAATTTAAGTAGTTATATAGATGGTTAAATATTACCGTGTGTGTGAAAGTATATATAAAAACAATTCATGAGTATGTGGATGTAATTATATATATATATATATATGGTTACGTGTATGAATGTTTATATATATGATGATGTGTGTGCGAGTACATATAAATATATAATCTGTGTGCTAATATATATATATATATATATGATGTGTTTGTGGGAGTGCATATGATATATAATCTAATATGTGTATTTAGTAAATTAAATATTGAATTTATTAGCAGTTGGAGTGTATTTTTATTTAAGTTTCCATCATATTAATAATATATTTTCATTCTTATTTTTAGAACTACGGTTTAAACTATATTTAACATTAACCATTTTTATTGTCATTTTGAAAGAAGTACAAACACCTTCATTTCGCATATTCTATTTTTATAAAGATTATTATTATTATTATTACAACATTCAGGCCCAAGTAAGTAACCTAACCCATCTGCTTCAAAACGACACCATTTTGAAGCTGGGCACTAGGAGCTCAAAAAACAATGTCGTTTTGAGAAACATCAAAATGATGCTATTTTAATAAAAAAAATAAATCAATGGTGAGGATTCACTCTCCAATTTCAATGAGCATGATTAGATCTGCTTGGTTATAAATAGGATTAGGGTTTTAAAAAATTAAAAAGAAAAACCCTAGCCTCTATTTGATTAGGTGAAAAGAGACAAGAGGAAGGGTATCAGCAAAGGAGAGGGAGATCAAGAGAGAGAGAGAGTCGCGAAGGTCATCGGGGTGTTTGAGGTGAGGGAGTCAGTTGGTATCAAAATGCATGTAGGGTTTTTGGGGTTAAAAACGATGGAGTGGTTTTGATGTCGGGTCAGGTTGAGTAACCCATAGGGTCCAGATCTAAGCACGTGGTAATATTATTAAACCTAAGCCCAATAAATCTTTTGAATGGGTCTGTTAGTTAAAAAAAGAAAAAAGAAAAAGGAAAGATTAGTGTAGATGAACCGAGTCCAAACCCAAGTGGGTATGTATATGTATTAAGCTTAGTAATAAGTTGTGTGATGGGCTTAAGAAAAAAAGAGTAAAGGAAAAGAGAAGGGAAGATAAATTTTTAGGTGGACTAAGTCCAAGCCCAAATGGAGATACACTACGTTCAAGAATCAATATGTTTGATGGGTCTAATATTTAAAAGAAGAATTAACAAAAACAAAAAACAAAAAAGGATGAAATGAAGAGAGTCCAGTCTCAAATGGGTTGATTAATTCAATAAACAATAAATATAATATTCATTAATTCAAAACAAATGGTGGTACTAAGGAATTAGTATTATCGATAAATTAACAAAATGAGTTGTTTCATTGGGCTTCTAGCCTAAAAGCAAATAAAGTAAATTTAAATTAAGAATTATATGGCCTCCTAGTTTGTAGCCAAATAAACAGGGTCAACTACATTGTAAGTAATGAATAGTAATAGGCTAGGGAACAAGAATGATTATGATGTGCTAGAGATCTAGAGTATTGGTTGAGGAAATTTGTTACAACTTTGAAAAAGTAAATTATATAAAAGGAAGCATTATTAATGAATATAAGACCTCAAATAAATATTAGATATGTGATTTGGTTTAATAATTAATGGAGGGAATAAGATATTTACGAAATTATAGAGGAGTTGCGATTGATAGAATTTTGATAATAATGTGTACAATGAGAAAAATATAGAAATTGTTGGGTGACTATGAATTAGTGGGAAATTAAAATTCATAATGTGAATAATTTGGAGTTCAAATATTGTGATCCATCTTTTAACATCCTAAATAAATTAAGATATTTTAGAAGTTGATGAGTTCTAGAACTTGGGGGTAATTTACACATGAAAAAATGTGAAATTAGGACTTGCCCCAAGAATAGAATAAGGATGAATTAAGTAGAAATGTCAAGGTATTATATGAAGCAAATTATTATAGAGAATACCTGACAATGAAGATTTTCCTTATCGTTGAAATGTGAATATGTATGTCATCTAGGATCGGTTAGGAATGATTATGGACTCTATCTAATGGACCATTTATTACTTTGAAAATGTGATTGTAACTATGACTTGTGTCCCTAGAGGACAATGTGAATCATAACTATAATTGTGACTATGAATGTGACTATGACTATGACTATGACTATGACTATGACAGTAATAATTACGTATGAATATGTTACTATGACTAGGTTCATGTTGATAGAGTGCATATCATTTCCTCTGTGATGTTGACTAAATACTATCATATGAAACAATACTGTTTATGCATGTGTATTGATTGTGTTTGGCGAATGATGAGAATTTATTGTTATGTGAATATGTGTTTAAGGAATGATACTTTATGTGTAAATATGTGTTTAAGAAAGAGTATTCTATGTGGGAATATGTGCTTAATGAAGGGTATTCTATGTGTGAATATGAGTAAATAATAGAAATACAATATTGTGTTTATGAGATTGAAAATAAACCAAAAGTAATTTATAAAAATATAGCTAAGTAATTGTGGATACCTTTTGGATGATTTGATAATATATAAGAATAAAAGATATTTTGTATGTGAATATGTGCAATTGATGTGAATATGACGTTATGCTATTGAGATTAAAAAATTATGGATATTCTTTGAATGAAATAAGGCAGACGAGAAGTGAAAACATATGATTAGTAAGATCGGTGTAGTTATAGTTGGGTGTGGAAATTAGAATGCAAGGCGTGGTAAGTTTGAGATAAAGGTACTAGTTCGAATCAATATATTATCTCTAATCTTTGGATTTGAGTCTTAAATTATTCTTATTGAGCAAGTGGTGGTTCACTCCCTTTTTATCAATTCTAGAGTAGAAAAACCAAGAGCAAGTTCAAGGTTAAAGGAAGACTCGGTAGAATCCTTTTATGATTTTAGGAAATTGTTCTTGTAAAATAGATCTAAAAATTTACTA
Organism: Carica papaya; assembly: GCF_054855325.1. Classification (NCBI taxonomy): domain Eukaryota; kingdom Viridiplantae; phylum Streptophyta; class Magnoliopsida; order Brassicales; family Caricaceae; genus Carica; species Carica papaya. The sequence continues at coordinate 14,100,174 of NC_142315.1, forward strand.
TAATAATGTTATTAAAGACTTTGCGAGCATCATAAATTGTAATTTTGTGCAAGGAAAATATAATTGAGTTTTAAATTTAGCACATTGTTAAGTTATTTATTAAGTTCTATATGGGTGATAACACCATTTCTCAGTAGATGAGGCGCGTTGTTATAGTTAGTATCAGAGCACTTGTTCCTCATAAACATCCCTTGTCACTCGAGGTTTAGTATTCATATGAGGTTTATAGTCAAAGGAGATCTGGTAGTATGCATTTTAAGAGATGTTTGAAACTTTCTTTGAAAGCATATGTTAATGTGAGAAAGTAAGATTATGGTTCTAAAAGTCCAAGGAGATGGGAATTGCATGGGTTCAAAGTGTACTAAATTTAGGAAATAAAATGTTGGGGCTTCATTCTAAAGCTAATTAGATATGGCAAATAAGTAACAACCATAATCAATCTTAGCAAATGAAACCTTAGCAAGCTTAACTATTACTGAAGAAAGCACCCAATAGGAGCAAGTGAATAAAAAAGGTTTTTGGGAAGACAATGAATTTTCCTTGAGCTAGGAAAGAAATCCTAAAAGGGGGAAGATTCCCTAAGTAAGGAAAAAAAATTTCCCCTACATGGGAAAAAAGACAAAGCCATAGTGGAAACTAAAGAGTGGCATAGAAGTTCTTAAAATACTTGATAACCCTACGACAGGATATTTGCCTAAGTTTACCAGAGAACAGCAGCCAGTAGTGGAATTGTAACACCTTGCCCATCACTGTGCTAAAATGATTTGGAAACCCTATTTATTCGGGCCTTTTGCTGCATTAAACTGAATTAATTTATGCTGTTTGATGTTTATCGTAATTTATAAATTTAGTTGATTTTTTTATTTATTTAATTTTTATTTAATTTTATTTTAATTAATTTTATTTTAAATGATTTGATTCTAACCCATTTAAATTAAATAGGAAAATTGAGAAAAAAATTTGAAAAATGGCAAATCAGAAAGAAAATCCCGCGGGAAAATTCCTATGGGGAGTCAGGTTGCCTACGCGGGTGCTGGGCACTTTGTGCGCGCACATGCGCACCCAGTTACTATAGGACGTGCACTCAGCACGCTCATCCCTTCCGCAAAGGACATGCGAACAACGCGCACATCCCCTCTATACGTAGGCATGCACAGGACGTGCGCACATCGTGCACATCAATTCTGCGCGCACGACGCAGGGTCAAGACCTGCTCGTGTCCCCTCGCGCGCAGACAGGTTGTGCGCCTAGGGCCTACGTGTAGTAGGCCTGCACGCGCGGCGCCTAGTGCACCAAAACCTTGCACAGGCAGCAGAGACCTGTGCCCCTGCAAGCTTACCTGCAGTGCGCCATCGTCAATGGAGGAGGCCCTCTTCCCTCATTTTTCGTCCTGAGCATCTTTTTCTCCTCTCTCTTCATTGAATTTTGCCACTTGATGCAAATTAGATGGTTTCAAAACTCTATAAATTGCCCTCCCCCTTCCTATCCTCTCCACACTTCCATTCTTTCATTTTTTTAAAGGTTTAGAGAGAGAGTAGTAGTCTAATGAGAGAAGAAGAGAAAGAACAGAGAACGGTGAAGGAGAAAATATCAAGATTTTGGTAAGGAATCTATTATTTTTTTCGATGCCTTAAGGAGTATTTTTAGATAAGCTAATTTAATATGATTGTAATTTTGTATGTTTTGTATGCTTCTGTGTTCAGATGAGTCAAATAGTTTTTTTTTTTCAAGCATGCTATGTGAATTGTAGATACTTGATGAATTGCATGTAATAAATATAATACATAGTCAGTAAAAGTAAAAAGTATAAAAAAAAAAGAGAAAGTAGAATAAAGCCTGTATGGTCCGAAGTGTATCTACATTGACATGCATATTGCATTAAGTATCTCATTAGGCTTTTTATCTTTGAGGGGGTATCTGTTCCATTTCCCTTCGAAGTATCTATTTTTCCCTCCCCTATCTGGTCTAGAAAGATGTAAGAGGACCACTCCAAGTGGATAATGGCATACCCTCTAACGAGAGTGATATCGCACTATTTGTACAGGTCACCCATGGCTTAAAAATATCGTGACTATAGATATCTAGATGTTAGGGCCACTATGGCTGGTACTACCGTGGTCATGGATCATACCATGGTTTGGCCAGTCGAAAATGGGCTTGAGCAAATTTTCGTATCTATATCAGATCTGATCATTTCACTTGGGTAGTTGGAAATCTATATATGCCCTCAAAGATGGAAGTTATAATGAATTCGCGAAGCATGACACGAGAATATGAGCATTTCATAATTTATTTGATTTTTTCTATTATTTGGCATGATGTATGTTTGGTTGTCTGTATTAATTATATCGTTTTATTAACAAATAAATGTTTTTCTATAATGTGAGATAGGTAAGCGAGGAAGTTAAATGGTAAGATAAAATAATTAACTTTTAAAATCTTACAATGTTAATTTAATACTATTTTCCTTGCTGAGTATATAGAGCTCATTCTTTCCATGCCCCCCTCAAATGAGGAAGAAAGTGAGGAATCGCAGACTGACCTACCCTTGGAAATCTATGAGGATCCCGTGGATTTACAAGTCTGAGTGCAAGACTTTTTCTGCACTCTGATGAGTCTAATGGCATAGTGAAAGAAGTGACCCTTATGTTTTGTTTTTTATTTCGCTGCCACTTCTGGCCTCAGTTTATGTATGTATTGGAACTCATATGTATTTGTAAGGAATTTGTAATATTTTGTTCTGCTGTCTGAATCTGTATCTGACACCCATTTGACTTAATTAGCACTTGGGATGTCACAAGAACAACTATCAAGACCAACTTCCCATTCCTAGTTCGAACCAAATGATCATACATTTCTCACGATCCTACCTAAACTATACTTTTATGTTTCCTAGATATTCTAAACGAATATAAGTAAGAACAAGGTAAGATAAGGGAGATCACTGATGGGTGTTGAGTACACCAAAAATAAAATCCTAATTAACAAATAAAACTGAATTGTAGTAGTGTTAAGAAGGGTCAAATCCATAGGGAAATTGGAAACTAATTTTTTTCCTTGACCCACGAATGAAAAGTAAATCAGAGGTTTTTTTGTAAAACACAATATGTAAAATATAAAATAAGTAATAAGCAAAATAATATTAAACAAATTCTTGGTTGTAAGTTAAAACTAAAATAATTATAAAAAGAATTCCTTGTTGATGAAATAACTAGCTCCAATAACGTAATTGATCATAGATGTGATGATTTATTTTATTTAAATTATAACAAACCAATTATAGTTGTCGGAAATGTTCTGACAAATAACTCTTCCTTATTTTTAAACCAACCAAGAAATGTTAATTAATTGGTTTTTCGTTGTCAAATAGTCTTGGAAATGTCCATAGGATGTACTTGCAAACGACCTTAAAAACTAGAAGAACCTGATTCAAGTTGCCGAATTCATCAACGTGAACCAATCAACCATATTATTTATCTCATTAATGCAATACTGATCGCTTCTAGGTGGCAGAACAACCCAAAAAATTATGGATTTGAGTGGTTCGGCTAGCTGCTTGCAACTTTAACACGCGTTCGATGGGACCTATTCAAACATATTCAAAAAGCAAATATATGTAGGTGTAGGAAGTAAATAAATACCAATATTTAAACAAAATATAAATTAACTCAATTCAATCTCATAAATACATCACTGGAGTTCATCAAATCTCAATTAGGAAAAGAAAAATAAATCAACCACTCATGGTGGACTTTTTAAGACCAATGAGTTCTTGGAGAGTAAAAGAAAAATGAAGAAAAAAATGCAAAAGTAGCAGAAGTTATTGTGTGTAGTGTCGGGAAGAAGAGAGAGGATGGTTCTACTTGGCAACCGTAATTTATATAGCAAAAGGGGGCTAGGGTTTCTTCTTTTATTGATTAGGATCTTTTTCCTTGATTTTTGGCTTATCCCTAGCTTTACAAAATAATATCTTCTTGATTTTCAGCCCCAAATCTGAGTTGGAAGGAGATCTTTTCTAGATTTAAAAAATGTGCATTTTAATTTAAATCTACTGTTGTGCCCAATTCTTAGCCTTGCCCATGGCTAAGTTGTCTGTCTGTTGGACCCAATCCTTGTCCAAGGCTTGTTTATAATTGATGACTCTTTTCATAATCCTCTTTTCATGTTGTTTTTCCTGGTTTTGTCCTTATATCCTATCATGCAATAAAATATAGAAAATAACTTGGATTAGATAGCATACCATCACGTTTAACAACCCAAAAATGGGTAATAATGATGTCGTTTTAAGGTACTATCAAACTCCCCCACACTTATCTTGTGCTTGCCCTCAAATACCACAAAATACACCACTAATTCTCATCTCGTCACCTTTGAACAATCCCAATCATTTTGCCATAACTCGCATGTGATATCTCAACCTTCAAATTGCAAAAATAACTATCACTAGTAATTTGTAAGTTTGAGCTTCATGGACCCACACCAATGAATAGTTAATTTGACTAGTACCCAGACACAACTTGAGAGAGTTTTGTAATTTTTCATTATAAAAATAAGCCAAGAGGAACAACCAATACATAGTAGAACAACTACCGAACTTGTCTAGATATAGAGGTATCATGCAACTGGTTCATGCGAAAAATAGGAAGCCTATTTATAACTAACTTGAGCACTTATTGCTTACTTGAAATGTCACCAGCCTTTTGATGTGAGTACAAATATTTGTGATGAATGAGCTCGGTTACTCAGTTGGTCACAGTTTCAAGTGAGTACTAGCACTACTCATAGTGCTTTGGGGTCTCACTAACCTTTTGACGCGAATGCAAATATTTGTGATGAATGACCCCGATTACTCAATTAACGTCCATTTAAAGTGATTAAAGAGTAGATTATTATGCATGCTCTTTTTTTTTTCAAGTACTATGCATGAACTATAGAATTTTAAACATGCAAATTCAGATAAGTTGTAGTAGAGTTTTTTTCTAGACATTGCTATTCACATCAAAGATAAGAACAATTCAATTTTGAATAAGTAATCCTCAAGCACGTCATGCTTAAAATACATAACCGAAGATAACAAATCCAAGTGTGAAAAAAATGAACAATAAACTACAGTTCCTAGGAGATAGTTATAAGTGTAAATCGATTTTTAAAATACCCTATTTGAGTTGTTTAAAAATAATAGGAAAAGTTGTAAAGTTTGGAGTCAGTTGCGTAGGCATGCTGATGTGCACCCAGTTTGGGTGAGCAGCTGTGTCAAGGAAAGAGGGGCTGGTGCCACTGAAAGTGATGAGTGGGGGTGTTCGGGTTTTGGGTTTTAGTTTTAAAAGGTTAATATGGGCACCAAGTGATATAAGCTTTAGGGAAGGCTTATGTGGGGAATGACACACGGTCGTGCCTCCCTTGCAGAAACATCGTGATGATACCGCACAACCACACCTTATGAGCAAGGCATGTGTGTTGACATCACGCAGCCATGCTTCCCTTACAGAAGCATCATGATGATATTGCACAGTCGTGCCTTATGGGTTTGACACTAGCCTTGGGCAAGGCTTATTCGGCTATTCTAGAGTTTGGCTTTTTTTTTTACTCCAACACTTGAATTCCCTATTCCTGCACTCTAATCACTATAGAACTCATATTAATCAAAGAAAAATGTTGTAGATAAATTGAAATCACTAATGCAAATAATGAAAATTAAAAAAGAATTAAGAAAAATGGATGGGTTGCTTCCCATCAAGTGCCCTTGTTTAATGTCCTAGGCTAGATATTGTCAATTTTTAGGCACTCTAATAAGTTTATCTTCTTGTAGCCAGCTTAGCTCGTTAGAATTTATCACTGGAAGGGTCTTCTAACCCCCACACCCCCCCCCCCCCCCAAAAAAAAAAATACATATTTTAAATGTTTAGGAGGTGGTTTAAGCTCCAATTTTGGTACTTACAAAACATAATATAAAAGTTTTGTCTCAGAAATAGGAAGGTCAGCACACGATGCTTTACCCCTTTGAGGTTTAAGTGACTCTAATTCAAACATCACATCTTATGGATTCTCTTCAGCAACAAGATCCTCTTCTAAAATTTTTAAGCTGTCCGCATCAAAATCATTAGAAAACACAATGTTCAGCTTATCATCATAGCTTGAATCAAAATATTTTTGACTAAGAGGACCTACAGTATCCACTCCATACACACAAGACATATCATTAGGATACTTCATATCATCATAAACATTAAATTTTGTCATTTCTCCATCAAATTCTATAGTGAGTGTACACATCCTGCATATCTATCTTCATTTTGGTCGTACTAAGGAAGGGTCTCCCTAGCAAAATATCAAAGGGATTAGATGATTTATCATCTTCCATTTTTAACACAAAAATAAATAGAAAAAATGAGATTATCAACTTTGATAAACACATTCTCTAGAACTCCTTCAGGATAAACAATTAATTTATTGGCTAGCTGAATTATAACACTTGTTTTATTTTATGGATTAGCATTCACTTTCGAGTAAATAGACAATTGCATAACGTTTATTGATGTTCCTAAATCACACATGGGTTTTTTATGCCTAAAGTGCCTGTTTTACAAGAAATAGCAAACATTCGTTGATCCTTGCATTTGGGGGTAGTTTCCTCTGAATTATAGATTAAATATTTTCCCTCACACTTACCCTTTCATTGCAATTCAGTTTTTTCTTGTTGGTGTATAGCTCCTTTAAAAACTTGACATATTGAGGTATCTATTTAATTGCATTGAGTAAAGGAATGTTTGCCTTAACCTTGCGGAAAGATTCTAGGATGTCTTTCTCTTCTTTTTCCTTCCTTAATTGGGAAAATCTTTATAGAAATGGTGGAGGGATCTTAAATGGTGCTAACTGGTCATAATCTAGGTTTGTTTTGTGTGTCTTGCTCTCAACTATGAATTTTGTTTCTATGTTTTTTTGTAAGCCTTGCCCAAGGCTAGAATTTTTCAATAATTCCTTACCACTTCTCAATGTGATATCACTTACATTTTTCCTTTAATTGATCTCGATTTGAGATGGTAATTTTCCTTGGGATTTGAGCCTAATCATAGAAGTCACTAATTGGCTGGTTGTTGTTGTGCAGGTAGTCTTTGTTGATATTGTTGGAAATTTTATTGCCTTACTCCATAGCTAAAGTTGGGATGATCCTTCCATCTCGAGTTTTAAATGTTGAAATAGGGGTCATATCTCCCTTGCAGGTGGCTAGAAAATCCTCCAATCATATTAACTTGCTACTGGTCATCATCTTAAAGTGTAGGACACATGTTTGTAGGATGTCCAGGATATGCATAAATTCCACAAACTCAGCCTCGCTGGTTTTCTTCTGTAGCCACCTTTTTTACTAAATGAGTTAGTTCAAATATTTGAGACTCAAAGGTTGAGATACTTACCTCATTCACTCTTTAAGGGGTGTCCTAGTTGGATCCGAATTGTTGGGAGGTGGTGGCCATGATCGTTATCAATTCTCTAGCTTCTCGAGGTGTTTTCCTCACTATAGCACCACCGCTTGATGCATCTAATATTCTTTTTTCTATGGACAACAGTCCCTCATAATGATAGTGTATGAGAGATTTTTTTGAGATATTATGTTATGGGCAACTTGCACATAAGGTTCTAGTAATCATATAAACTCTCAGAATCTCTTTAACAGATTCCATATATTTCTCTTCTAATGTTGGTTGCATGTGATGCTAGGAAGAAATGATCTAGAAAGGTTTTTACCATCTCTGTCCAGATTGTGATCGATCCTGGAGATACGTAAAACAACCAATCCTCAGCTGCATCATCCAAAGAAAAAGGGAATGTCCTCAATTTTATCTGTTCTTTAGATACTCCATGCGGCTTCCTTCTTTAGTACACAACATGAAATTCGTTGAGGTGCTTACGCGGGTTTTCATTCTCTAAACCTCTGAAATTAGGCAACAAGTGAATTACGCCAGATTTTAGCTCGAAAGCTACGTTCAAATCTAGCTAAGTGATGCAAAGGGGTTGCTGGTTAGTAGGTGCTGCTGCCAGCATCCTCAATATGCCCTCTTGTTCCATACTTTCTATCTCGGGTGTAGTAAATCGTGTGTTATCTTGATGTATCGGCCTTCTTTCTCTGGTTTACTTTCTTAAACTTTTGGCAATCTTCTCAATCCCTGGATCGTAAAGGAGGGGTCCCTTATTATTAGACATGCTCATAAAAAAAGGGAAGATAATCAGTTAAATTCAACTCCCCAACAAACGTGCCAAAATTTAATGGGTGTCGAATCCACCAAAAATAAAATCCTAATTAACCAATAAAACTGAATTATAATAGTGGTAAGAAGGGTCAAATCCATAGGGAATTAGAAACTAATTTTCTTCTTTGACCAACAAATGAAAAGTAAACAAGGGGAGTTTTTGTAAAACTCAATATGCAATATATAAAATAAGTAATAAGCAGAATAATATTAAACAAACTCTTAGCTGTAAGTTAAAACTAAAATAGTTATAAAAATAATTCCTAGTTAATGAAATATCTAGCTCCAATAACGTAATTGATCATAGATGTAATGATTTATTTTATTTAAATTATAACAAACTAGTTATAGTTGTCGAAAATGTTTTGATAACTAATCCTTCCCTATTTTTAAACCAACCAAGAAACATTCATTAGTTGGTTCTTCGCTACCAAATAGTCCTGGGAACGTCTACAAGATTTAACTTGCCAGCGGCCTTGAAAACTAGAAGAACCTAATTCAAGTTTCCGGATTCATCCGCATGAACTGGTCAACCAGATTACTTACTTTCTCAGTGTGACACTGATCACTGCTAGGTGTCAAAACTACTCAAACAATTACGGATTTAAGTTGTTTGGTCAGCTGCTTGTAACTTTTACACGCGTTCGCCATGTCCTTTTCAAATGAATTCAAAACAGCAATAGGTACAAGAAGTAAATAAATACTAAGATTTAAATAAAACATAAATTAACTCAATCTAATCTCGCATACACATCATTGGAGTTCACAAAATCTCAACTAGGAGAAGGAAAATAAATCAGCCACTCATGGTGGACTTTTTAAAACAAATGAGTTCTTACAGAGTAAAGGAAATAAGAAAGATAAAGAAGAAAAAATTACAGAAGCAGTAGAAGCTACTGCGTGTGGTGTCAGGAGAAAGAGAGATGATGGTTTTTGTTGGGAGCCGCGATTTATATAGCAAATGGGGGTTAGGGTTCCTTCTTTTGTTGATTAGGATATTTTTCCTTGATTTTTGGTTTATCGCTAACTTTCCAAAATAATCTCTCATTAATTTTAGGCCCTAGATCTTAGCTGGAATTCTCTCTTTTCTATATTTAAAAAATGTGCATTTTAATTTAAATCTACTGATTTATGCGACTCTTAGCCTTGCCCAAGGCTAAGTTGTTTGTTTGCTAGACCCAAGCCTTGCCCAAGGCTTGTTTCTGGGCTGATGACTCTTTTCATGTTATTTTTCCTCGTTTCATGTTATATCCTATCCTCCAACAAAATATAAAAAATAGTTCGAATTAGATAGCATACCATCAAGTTTAACGACCTAAAAGTGGGTGATAATGATATCATTTTAAGGTATTATCAATCACTCTGGAAACTTAACATTTATTAGTCGTTGTGACAACCCAAGTGCTAATCTTAGTAAATGGGTGTCAGATACAGATTCAGAATTTATTTCTTTTTCAGAGATCGTAAGGTTACAATTTTACTTTCACAGTCTATTATAGCTCTATACTTTTCCAACCAGTCCATTCCTAATATTACATCAAATCCTACAATATCTAATAGTATCAGATTTACACATATCTCTATCCTTGAAGTTTTTATCCTATAGTCCTTATATACACAATGAGCACTTGGGTAGTCCTTTAGAGGGAGTTTCCACCAATAGTGTTTTTCCTAAAGCTTCTGGTCTAAACTCTAGATTATAAGTAAATACTTAGGAAATAAAAGAGTGAGTTGCACCCGTATCGATCAAAGTCTTGGCAAAAGTATTATGAATAGAAGTATAGCCTGGATGAGGACAGGAGCAAGAAGGGCATCAAATTCATTTAAATGGTACACTCGACCTTGTGCTACAGGTCGAGCTACAATCTTTGGTCGCTGAGGGCAGTCCTTTACAAGGTATTGGTTGTTTTGGCACTGATAACAGGCATTATTGATAGGACAAGTCACATTGCAAGTGATCACAATGCTGACAGGGTTGGTTAGCTCGAGTAAGTGGAGCTGTAGGTGGGGGCAAGGCAGGAGGAAGGGCAACTATGGTTCGTTTATCTGGAGGGTTACTTATTGGGTCAGACAATCTTCTTCTAAGCTGTTGGGGTTGTTGTTGGGTACGAACTCGAGCAATACCTTGGTGTTTGGCCGAGCTAAGATCTTCAGCCAACTGGGCATGTTCAAGCACCTCTGCATAGGAGTTGGGTCTCAATATTGTGACTTGATCATAAATGTCAGCACGAAGGCCCTTGAGAAACTTCCTAGCTTTTCAATTTTCGGAGGTGACCATCAAAGGGGCAAACCTAGACAGTTGAACAAAACGGGCTACATATTAGGCTATTGACAGGCTTCTTTGGTAAAGGTCCTAAAATTCCTCCTCTTTCTTTTTTTAAACATAGGCAGGGAAGAAGTTATCAAAGAAAGAATCAATGAAAACTTCTCTGGTAGTAAGGTAGGTAGGACTTCTTTCTTAAGTCACCACTAGTGTTTGACTTCACCGTTTAACATGAAAGCTACAAGAGATACTTTTTGTTCTTCGGTTAGGTCTAGGATAGAGAAGAGCTTCTCTATTTGTAGGATCCAAGCTTTGACTACTAAAGGATCAGGGCCACCTTTAAAGTGTGGGGGTTAAATTTCCTAAACTCCGCTATATTATGGGAGATAGACCGATCTGTGTTTCAAAATTCAGGGGCAGGGGATGAATAAGGGTTAGCCTAGTTTTTTCCTACGACTGCAGTTAATCCTTAGATAGCTCAAAAGGTTAGCCTAGTTTTTTCCTATGACTGCAGTTAATCCTTAGATAGCTTAAAAAAGTTATGTAAATTCAGCCCTGATCGGATGATCTAGGGCTTGAGGTCGCTCAGTACGCTCTACGGAAGGTCTTCTTCGTGTCATTCCTATAAAAGAAAGCAAAACACGATTTGGAGGTTTAATCTTGAAAAGAGGACTTATTTCTTTCCTAGGTATTCTAAAGGGTTCATCTACCTAAGGCCTCAGTGCAAGGGATTTCATTCACAAAATTCTGCTCTGATACGATCTGTGATATCCCAAGTGGTAATTAAATCAAAAGGGTGTCAGATATAGATTCAGAATAAGAAGTGCATGATAAAATTTATGCAGCGGAATAAAATCATTACAAATCCCTTACAAATATATATGAGTTCTAATACATACATATACTGAGGCTAAAAGTAGCTGAAAAATACAAAACAAAACATAAAAGCCACTTCTTTCACTATGCTATTGGACTCATCAGAGTGCGGGAACAGTCATGCACTCAGACTTGTGGATCCACAGGATCCTCATAGACTTCCAAGGATAGGTTAGCCTGCAGTTTCTCACTTTCTTCCTTATCTGGGGGGGGCATAGAAAGAGTGAGTTTCATATGCTAAATAAGGAACACAATATTAAATTAACATCGTAAGATTTCAATAGTTAATTATTTTATATTACTATTTAACTTCATCGGTTACCTATCTCACATTATGAAAAATAATTTATTTGTTAAGAAAATGATACATTAATATAGACAACCAAACATACATCATGCCATATAATAGAGAAAATTAAATAAATTATGAAATGCTCAGATTTTTGTGTCATGCTTCGTGAAGTTGTTACAACTTCCATATCTGAGGGTAGATATAGATTTCCAACTACTCAAGTGAAATGACCAGATCAAATACAGATATGACAATTTGTTCAGGCCCATTTCCAGCTGGCCAAACCATAGTATGATCTATGACTACGGTCATACCAACCATAGTGGCCCTAAGAGATATCTTCAGTCACGACATTACTTAGTCACAGGTGATCCCTAAAGATAGTGTGATATCACTCTTGTTAGAGGGTACGCCGTCATCCATTGGGAGCGCTTCTCTTATGTCTTTCTGGACCAGATAGGGGAGGGGGAAACAGATACCCTGAAGGAAAAGAGAACAGATACCCCGAAGGAAAAGAGAACAGATAACCCTTAGAGATAAAAAGCCTACCAAAACACTTGATGCAATATGCATGTCAATACAGATACACTTCAGACCATACATGCTTCATTCGACTTTTCTCTTTTTCTTTCCTTTTATACTGTTTACTATTACCGATTACATATTATATTTATTACATGCAAATTCATCAAGTGTTTGCAATTCAAATAGGATGCTTGAAAACAAGAACAATTCGATCTATTTGAACACAGAGGCATATAAAATAGGCAAAATCAAAATCATCATATTTAATAATATTAGTTTATCTAAAAATGCTCTTTAAGACTTTGAAAGAAATACTAGATTTCTTATCAAAACCTTGATGATTTCTCCTTTACCTTTCTCCTTTCTTTCTCTTCTTCTCTCACTAGACTACCATCTCTCTCTCTCTCTCCTTCTCTCAACCTTTGAAAAATGGAAGAACGAAAGTGTGGAGAGGAAGGGAAGGGGGAGGGCAATTTATAGAGTTTTGGAACCGTCTTGGCAAAATCCAGTGAAGAGAAAGGAGAAAAAGATGCTCGGCATGAAAAAATAGGAAAGAGGGCCTCCTCCACTGGCGATGGCAGTGCGCCATCAGAGGCAGCGATGGCACAGAGCCCGAGGTGGCAGTGCCTCGACCAGCGCACTGCAGGTTAGCCTGCAGGTGCACAGGGGCTAGCCTATGCGCGCACAGGCCTACTTCATGTAAGCCCCAAGCACACAGGGCCTATTCGCGCAGGCTTGCTGCGTGGACGGCGTGCACACAGTGTGCGGCGCTTGTCCGCGCGTGAGGTGACACTTGGATGGCCCGCCTGTGCACGAGTTGATGTGCAGATGACTTGTCTGCTTGAGGTGATGCACAGATGGCCCGCCTGCGCACAACAGGATGGGCACAAGTCTTGACTACATGTTGTGCGCGCGAATGGGACATGCACGCTGTGCACATGTCCCGTGCATGCGTGCATCGTGCGCTGTGCGCACGTCCCGCGGCTACTGTACATGCATGCACGCGCACACAGTGTCTAGCACCCCCTTTAGGTAACCTTACTCCCTGGGAGATTTTTTCCGCGGGATTTTCTTCCTGATTTGCCATTTTCTGATTTTTTTTTCAATTTTTATATTTAATTTTAATGAGTTAGACTTAAATTTAAATAAAATAAATTAAAATTAAATTAAATTAATAAAAAATCAACCAAAATTACGAATTACAATAAATATTAAGCAGCGTAAATTAATTAAATTTAACACGGCGAAAGGTCCACATAAATAGAGTTTGCAAATCATTTTAGCATAGTGATGGGTGGGGTGATACATTGATGTCATTTTAAGGTATTATCAATCACTCTAGAAACTTAACATTTACTAGTCATGCCCTCTAGGAATGATCATTTGAAATCTTTGGGAGGGTATGGCATTTAATATTGGAGAGATAGAATCAATTGTTGAGTGTTGCTTACCTTAAACCTTAGTGGACCCCATTTATGAAAGTCCCAATGATAAGGAATTCCATACTTAATTACTTTAGAAGAACCAAATCAATGATTGAGATTTTGGAATCACCCACATTTTGACAAGTTTTGAGGTTAATATAATAACTTCGTTGAAAAGCTTTGTAAAGTAAAATAAAGAGTTTTGGATTATGTTACAATCATACCACTTAAGTTTTGAATTTATGAGATTAGAAGACAAAAAAAATGAACCACTTTGGAAGTATACGTGAGTCTTAAAAAATTGTAAGCTTGAGGACGAGATTTAAAAGAGATCAAGGAGTCATGGAAAAATCTTAAATTGACAAAGAAACTGTCTCAAAAATTAATCAAGTCTCAAGACATACATGGTTATTAGTGGTTCCCCAAACCATCTAAGGATTAGTGTAAGTGAACCAATTATGATATGAAACCTATGATCAAACCTACTGCTACTACAGACAGGTTCTAATACAATAGCATCAAATCTCATTACTTGCATATCTGGAAAAGACCTTAAATTTACCTTCAATAGTCACTAGCCATAACGTCTCGTTCCTAACTCATAATCGAGCCTCTGAAAAAAATAAGTATACCCGAATAAGACTCTCTATAAAAAGACCTTACCACTCCTAAAGTAAATCCCTAAAGAGAGAGGATTCTTGGCAATAGACTCTAACAATAGTGTCTTTAGTGCAATCATCCTTGTATATTTTTTTCCATACCCCAAGATTTGAATGTAAAAATTATATGTAATCCCCTGACCTAGGAAAAATAGAATCCAACCCATATGCTTCATTAGAGGTAGAAAAAGTCAAAATGACGTTGTTTCGATATAAAGAAAAGAAAAAGAGAAGGGGGTCAAAATGATATCATTTTGAGAGCATCAAAATGATGCTATTTTGATGATAGAAAAAGAAAAATGGGGAGTTGCAGAGGCAAACATGCCTTTGTAACAAGAAGAAAAACATGAGGAGTATACACCTCTAAAAATCATCAAAGAAGGAGGAGGAGAGGCTGGAGGAGTCTTCTTATTCCCGCTCATAAAAGGGAAAAAGAAAAAAAAGAAAGAGAAATCAGTTCAGAGAGAGAAAGAGAAAGAGAGTCGCAAAGAGAGAAGAAAATGTGGGGGATCTGGTGAATATTGTGGGTGACATGTAGCGATTGGATTTGCGTGTCAGATGGCCACGTGAATCTAAAGAACGAAGAGTCGTGGCGCATGGCCAAAAAAGATGAGGATCTGTAGTGGATTTGCCCAAAGAAGTAGAACTCACAGTGGCAGTGGCTAGGCACAATTTTATGATTTGTTGTGCATCCTCAGCATGATTTCATTAAATCTGTTCTAGGTTTGGGTGTGCGGCTTATTATGTGATGATTTTACAGTAGCACGTCGTGGTTCGATGGTGGTCCAGTGGTAGCAGTTCGATGGCAGTGCGTGGTGAACGAGGGACACGCGCATGGTAGTGTGTGGCGATTCCGATGACCAAGATCGTGTGTCTATGGTAAAATCTCGATCCGCTTTTCTATTCTAATTATTTTCACAAGTGTCTGTCATTTAACCCACATATTTTATGTTCATCAATGGGGGAATTATCTGAACAATGTCGATTTAGAGGAGAGCGTAGACCCGAGCCAATATGGATTCTAACATTTTTCCGATTCGACTGTATAGTCTCATTTAGAGGCATCCATATTTTTATAAAACTTGTTTTTTAGTTAAAATGAATTATTTACAGACCTTATAAATTATTTAAGTTTTCTAAAGTGATCTCTACAAACTCATCTTGCGTTGGTATAATTACATATGATTGGAGATTATGATGTTGTATGATTTATGTTTATGTATGCATATTGCTACTAGTGTGTATATGCAGATTTTATGCAATCTAGTTACTAAATTATATGTGTGCATAACACTTATATATATATATATTTAATTTGTATGTTATATGACGTATGTATGTATAATGTTAGTGGACGTGAATGAATAACTTGTATATGCATGCTATGGAATACATATATGCCTTGTGTAAATATGCAATAATACCTATATTGTATGTGTTGCATTATATATATATATATATTTTTAAGTCGATGACTGCGCATAAAATGTATATATTGTGCTTATTTTGTCAGCATGTTTATGTGTAATATATATGATGTATATGTAGGTGCATGCTTGAGTAGGTCATCTATTGATGGATTTGATTAGTAAAAGAGTAACATAAGAATATTTAAAAGACGAGAAAATCTGTTTAACCTATCAATGGGGGGTGTGTGTGTAGCCATTTTGGGAAGTAAAGTGTGGTGAACCCTACCTATGGATACGACCTCAGTCCAATGTGGTTAGGAAGTCCCATAGATAACCAATATGTGTTCGGGTGTATTTAAAAAATTATAAGTGATACTCAATGCATAATCGTTCAGTGTTCGGATGCACTGGAGAAGTGATAAATGATAAGTGACAAGTAATGTATCTGCATAGTGGAGGGAATCCTTAGTGCTTTCATTGATGTCAGCAGAAACGACATTATGCGATGAAACTTTTAAAAGACAAAAAAATAGAAATTATAGATCTTAATAAAAATGTAACTAAGAATAAAAGTATAACTAAAAAGTCATAAGTGAACAATGCAAAGTGAAAGTTATACTAACACATGCAATGATAAATAACTCAGTGACAAGTGCAAGTGTTATGAAATCAATGAATAGTATTACTTGTTTATGTAAATGTGACTTTAGAATATCTGTGATGTCTATGAAATCATATGTGAATTAGGAAATTATTGAGATATTTGAAATTATGGTTATTATATTGCTTAGGAATTGATTTTAAAGAAAATATGCATATGTTTTATAAATCTTGTGTGATTGAGTGTGTGCATGTCTTTGTTATGGGCACTGCCCCTTTTCCTTATTGAGTGCGTGAAGCTCACCCTAATTCACACCACCCCAATGCATACTAGTTTAGATCAGGAGTAAGTTGACGATCAAAAGAAAACTCTAAAGAACCTTATGTGATTGTTGGGAATTTATTTATAAAATAGACTTAAATATATTATACTAATGTAATATTCATTACATATTATAGTAATGTAATATCCAGCCGACCACCTTCTTCCAATTTTAAATTATTTAGTATTCATTTATTTTATTATTTTAAATCTTTTAAAAAGACTTGGGACCAACTTTTCAAATACCCATGTTTTAAAATTAATTTCCACATGTGTTTTAAATGGATTTAAATTAATTATTATTTTAATTATAACTCTATTCCTTAGGATTATTTAATTAATTAATTTATGATAGAATAATTATTTTATTATATAATTATCCTAGATTAAGATAGAATTTTATCTAGGTTATTATTTTATTAATTATCTCAACATTTTTGTACTCATCTAGATTGCTCGGGAGAGGTTATAAATAGGTTTTTGCCCCTAAGATGTAAAGCACACATTTGAGAATAAATTTGAGAGAATTCTTGAGAGTTTCGTCTTTCTTTCTTTTAGTATTTTTGCTAAAATTAGCTTCTTCAAGATCTTCGGTAAACAAGAGTCTTCGGAAGTCTTGTTGAGCCAAGGAGCAGGGATCAACTTATCGGTAAGTCCATGGTATTTTTTCTTTTCTTATTTTATTTCTCTAGTCTTTGTTTTTACTTTCCTTTAGTATTGTAGATTCAATTAGAGAGAGGGGTTTAATTCTAGGTAGTTATTGTTTCAGTATTGCATACGTTGAGTGGGTTTCAGGAGTAGATTCGATTCTCCCCATACCCTCCTACGTCACTCAGTAAGTAAAATAATATTTAAATAATATTGTTAAGATTTTAAAAATAATTAATTTAAAAATAATACTTTATTCGTTTACCATCGAAGAACGTGCATATAGGATCATTTCTATAGTAAAGAAAATATTTTATTTTATTTAAAAAAACATCAACACTAAATCAATCATATCAACATATAATCATGTCATGTAAATAGAGAAGTCATATCATATCATGCTTTCATTTCATCTTTTACTTATTCTTCATGCGAAGCCGTTCCAACCTCTATCTACTGAAGGTAATACAATTTTTTTACTACCAATGTAGAATGACCAATTCATTTAATATTATTTTTCAGCACATTTATAGCTTGTCAAACCACAACACATTTACGACTTGCCAAACCATGACACGTTCTATAATCACAGCATGCCAACTACAGTTGTCCTACATATAAATTATAGTCACGGTCGTACGTTGTCAAAGGGGACCCCTACGATCATATTCCATCACCACTCTCATCAGAAGATATACCGTCATTCATAGGGAGTGATCCTCTCACGTCTTTTCAGACCAGATGGGAGAGAAACAAAACCCCTCATAGATAAAAAGTTTAAAGGGTCATATTAATTTAAGTGCCATCATATTCATCATGTTTATTTATCCACTTGTTAGAACGATACAAATCAGGAAATATCAAAATATTTACATAAATAAATTAGAAACATAACAATAATCAAACATATACTAAGCCATCTCATATTCATGTTGTAACACTCTGCCCATCATTGTGTTAAAATGATTTGGAAACTCTATTTATTTGAACATTTGGCCGTTTTGTACTTAAATAATATACGCTGTTTAACATTTATCGTGATTTGTAATTTTGATTGATTTTTATTTATTTAATTTTTAGTTAAATTTTATTTTAATTAATTTAATTTTATTTTATTATAAATGATTTTAATTTAATTAAATTAAATTGAAAAAGAAAATTTTGAAAAAAAAAGGCAAAATAGGAAAAAAATTCATGCAGAAAAAATCCTACGAGAAGGTTGGTTGCCCGCGCAGGTGCCGGGCACTGTGCGCACATGCATGCGCACACAGTGGCTGCGGGACGTGCACACAGTGGTCGTGGGATATGCGCACAACGAGCACATCCCCTCCTCACGCATGCACGGGACGTGCGTACAGCGTGCACGTCCTTCTCGTACGGATGCACGTGACGTGCGCACCCTTCCGTACGCATGCACAGGACGTGCGCACAGCGCACACGTCCCCTACACACGCTTGCCTGCAAGGGATGTGTCCACAGTGCGCACATCCCATCCGTGTGCACGACGCAGGGTCAGGACTTGTGCGGGCGTCCTGCTGCGCGCAGGTGGGCCGTCCACGCATCACCTCGCACATGGACAGGTGCTGCACAATGCGCACGCACTATCTGTGCAGTTGGCCTGCACGGATAGGCCCTGTGTGCCTCGAGCCTGCACGCACGATGCCCATTGTGCCTAGGCCCTACGCATCGGCCGGAGCATTGTCACCTCGGGCAGTGCGCCGCCACCGGTGGAGGAGGCCCTTCTCTCTTCACTTGATTTTGCCACTTGGCACGAATCCAACAGTTCTAAAATTCTATAAATTGCCCCCCTTCTTTTCCTCTTCACACTTTCATTCTTCTATTTTTCAAAGGTTTAGAGAAAAAAGAAGAGATAGATAGTAGTCTAGTAAGAGAAGAAAAGAAAGAAAGGATAATGGTGAGGGAGAAAATATCAAGGTTTTGGTAAGAAATATAGTATTTCTTTCAACGTTTTAAGGAGTATTTTTAGATAGGCTAATTTAATATGATTGTGATTTTGTCTATTTTGTATGCCTCTGTATTCATATGAGTCGAATTATTCTTGTTTTCAAACATGCTATGTGAATTGTAGATACTTGATGAAATTGCATGTAATAAATATAATATGTAATCGGTGAAAATAAAAAGTATAAAAAAAAAAAAAGTGGAATGAAGCCTGTATGGTCCGAAGTGTATATGTATTAACATGCATATTGCATCAAGTGTCTCGTTAGACTTTTTATCTCTAAGGGGTATCTGTTCCCCTTGCACTTCGAGGTATCTATTTTCTCCTCCCTTATTTGGTCTGGAAAGATGTAAGGTGACCACTCCCACTAGATGACAGCGTACCCTCTGATGAGAGTAGTGTCGCACTATCTGTAGGGGTCACCCGTGGCTAAATAATGTTGTGACTATAGAAAATCTGTTAAGGCCACTATGGTTGGTACGACTGTGGTCATAAATTTTACCATGGTTTGACCAGTCGAGGCCTGAGCAAATTGTTGTATCTGTATCTGATCTGGTCATTCCACTAAGATAGTTGGAAATCTGTATCTGCCCTAAGAGATGGAAATTGTAATGACTTTGCAAAGTATGACACGAAAATCTGAGCATTTATGATTTATTTGATTTTTTCTATTATCTGGCATAATGTATGTTTGATTGTCTGTATTAACGTATCATTTTCTTAACAAATAAATGATTTTTCATAATGTGAGATAGGTAAGCGAGAAAGTTAAATGATAAGATAAAATAGCTAATTTTTAAAATTTTACAATGTTAATTTAATACTATTTTTCTTATTAAGCATATGAAACTCACTCATTCCATGCCCCCCAGATGAGGAAGAAAGTGAGGAATCGCAGGCTGACCTACCCTTAGAAGTCTATGACGATCCTATGGATCCACAAGTCTAAGTGCATGACTGTTTCCGCACTCTGATGAGTATAATAACATAGTGAAATAAGTGGCCCTTATATTTGTTTTGTATTTTGTAGCCACTTCTGGCATAAGTATATGTATGTATTGGAACTCATATATATTTGTAAGGGATTTGTAATGATTTTATTCTGCTGCATAAATTTTGTCATGCACTTGTTACTCTGAATCTGTATCTGACACTCATTTGTCTTAATTAGTACTTGGGATGTCACACATGCAATATTCTTTTTATTAATATAGAAATTCTCCTTACAACATGTAAAATAAATACCAAATTTCCTTACTGAATGCTTGAAGTCTTTCCTATGTTTTTCTTCTTCCTATTCCTTCTATAACACCCCGCTAACCTTCGTGCTTAATATGTATTTGGAAACCTCTATTTTTAGGCTCTAAAGCCACTTGAATTCTTTATATTATCTCGTAATTTTATATTGCATTTCATAAAATTGAATTCGTATTTTAATTTTATTTCAAAAATTATGTTTTATGAATTTTGTTATTTTTTTTTTTAAAAAAAAATTATCAGGAGAAAAGATGGAAAAAAGGGGCAAAATCACAAGGAAAAATCCCCACAGGAAAAACCCGCCTGCGCAGGCATCGCACGATGTGTCCGTGTGCATGCGCCCTGTGCGCGCGCCGACCATGCAGTAGGCCTGCACGAAGGCCTACACGTAATGGCCTACGCGCAGATGACGGCTTACAGTGTCCAGGCCCTGCATGCAGTAGGATAGACCGACGCACCTGCAGGCTAGGCCTGCAACTCACAACTGACTTGTGGAGGCACGCTGTTGCCTCGGGCAGTGTGCCCCGCCCCTTGGGCGCCGTGTGCTGCCTTAGGTAGTGTGTCGCTGTCGTCTTGGGCGATGTGTCGCTATTGGTTGGGAGATTCTTCCTCTTTTTTTGTGCCACCATCGTGTCGCGTCACATTGCTCTTTCCCACTCCACTTTCTCTCTCATTAGATTTTGCCACTTGGCGCAAATCTAATGGTCCCCATTTTCTATAAATAGAGACTTGTCTCTTCCATTTTTCTCATTACTTCCATTTCATTCTTCCATCCTCCAAGAGCTTAGAGGGAGAGAATGATTTAGAGAGAAAAAGAAATGAGAAGAAGAAGAAAGATGTAGGAAAACTTAAAGGTTACAGTAAGGAATTTAGTATTTCTTTTAAATATCTTAAAGAGCATTTTTAGAGTCAAATTATGAAGCTTGAAATTTGAAATTTATGATTTATATGATTTATGTTTAATTGTTCAAATGAAGTAAATTTTACTTGATAAAGTATGTTATAAGATCATATAGGCACTTAGTTATTTGTATGTGATTTAAATGACATGGTTTTTGTGATAATTTTCTGAAATATGAAAATGTGATTAAGCATTAAATGGTATGAAAAACATGTATCTGTATTGACATGCATAATGCATCAAGTGTCAGTTTTCCCCTCCCTTATCTTGTGTGCAAAGATGTGAGAGGGCCACTCCATGTGGAGGACATCATGCCCTCTAACAAGGCTAGTGACGCAAATTATCTCTTAGGGGTCACCTTTGGCTATTTACTATCGTGACTATAACTTATCTGATAGGAGCACTGTATTTGACACGGACGTGGTCATAGATCATGTCATGGTTTGGCAAGCAGAAAATGTGCCATGAATAAATTATTGATATATATCTTATCAGATCATTCCACATGGGTAGTCAGAAATCTATATCTGTCATTAGCAGATGGAAGTCGAAACAATTTCGAGAAGCATGACACGAAAATCTAAGCATTTCATGATTTATTTAATTTTTTCTATTATTAGCACGATTAATTTGATTGTTGTGACTATAACATGATGGATATGATATTTTCTTTAATAAATGCATTATTTTTATAAATTAAAAAAGGATCCTGACGTGACCCCTGATGGTAAATATTGATGACATAATTATTCACTTTTAAAATCTTACGATGTTATTTAAATATTATTTTCCTTATTGAGTATATGAAACTCATCCTTTTTCATGTCCCCTCAGATAGGAAGATAGTGAGGAACCGATCACTGACCTACCCCTTGAAATCTATAAGAATCCCGTGGATCCACAAACCTTGAGTGCATGACTTGTCCCGCACTCTGATGAGTCCATTCACATAGTGAAAGAAGTGGCTCTTTTTGTATTTTGATAATTTTTATTTTGTTGACACTTCTGGCCTTAGTTATATATGTGTAATTGAAACTCATATATTTTGGTAAAGGATTTGTAATAATTTCCTCCACTGCATACAATTATTTATTATGCACTCGTAATCTATTTCTGTATCTGGCACCCTTATGCCTTAATTAACATTTGAGATGTCACACCTTCATTCGTTCTCACTCTAGCTCTATTTCTCTCTCTAGAATTACTTTTGAGAATAGAAGAGTGAAGATGGAGTGATGAAGGAGTGGTGAAGGACGTCCCTATTCATAGAAAAAGGGAATCGTTGCATTTCTGCTAAGTGGCACAAATTTGTGAGGAGAGAGGGAGGGCAAAAAGTTACCAACGCGATATGATGACTGACAGACGGACGACGCGACGACGATGATGTGATGACAGCGCAAAAACTAAAGGCAAGTCGCTCGTTAGTGCAGGGCCCCCATGCCATTACTGTTTTCCTTCTTCGCCTTTCCTGAGATTTTTAAAATTAGAAAAATAAAAATAAAATAAATAACAATTACATAATTAAAAAAAATATGTTAGTTCATAAAAACATAAAAATTAGCTTTTAAATCTGATTTCATTTGAAATTAAAACATAATTTAAAGAGTTTAATGGCCTTAAGGCTCGAATGATTTTGATGCGAAACCCCAAGACCCTTGCTTGAACCTTAGAACTCTTCAATCAATTTAGAACAGAATTTAGATCACAAGTAAAAAAGGAATCAAATTTGTTCAATCACCCAAATGGTAGAAGTTAAAGAGAACCCAAGAAAGATAAATGATATCCCTTGAACCTAATCCAAACAAGCACCAAGAACAATTGAAATAGGAAATCAAAATTGAAATACAAGTGATAACAATTGTATTCCAAATAAACACCTTGTGCATAGAGTGAAAAGAAAGCCAAAATGCTCTCAACTCAACTCTGAAATGTTTGATTACAACTCTTGATGTCCACAAAGAAGAATTCCTTTGGTATTTATAGCCAAAAAATCAATAATAAGTTAAAATACAATAACTACAATTATAACTCCCACAATAACTAGGTTAATTATGTGGTAATTACAATTGTAACTCCAACAATAACTAGGCTAATTATAGGCATGTAATCGTTATGTAACTCCAATCTTCTTAACCAACACCACTAATTATTTGTGTCACCATATAGTTATGGGCTCTTATAATAACACTAAGACAAAATTTAAGTTCAAAATGAGTTATACTTCACTATATGGGCTTAATTAACTCAAACTAAAATAAAACAATCCAAAATACTTAAAATAACTCAACTAATCCAGTCTATACACAAGGCTTATTCATCCATTATCAATAAGACTCAAACAAGCCCAAATTATCCCAAATCACTTAAATCCAATTAAAGTTACGAATTTGGGCTGTTCAAAAAGCTCATATTTGAACTTTCTACAATTGGACAGCCCATCATCCACATATTTTTGAGTAAAAACTTGGAGCAACTCTTTAAGCTTCTTTGCCTTTGATCTTGTTACTGGTCCGCTGAAACTTTCTAAGTTTGGAACTGTATTTGTGTTTACATCATTTAAAATTTGCTCCAAGTCACCTTCTGATGTTCTTTGAGTATCTTGAGTGTTTTTAGCCTTGTTTGCATCATTCCCCCTCCCCTCAAAAGGATTCGTCCTCGAATCAATTCCTACATCCATTTCAAAAGGGAATAAATCAAATATGTTAAATGTAGCCGAAACACTGTACTCACCTAGTAGGTCCACTTTGTAGGCATTTTCATTGATTTTGGCTATGATTCAAAATGGACCATCCCCACGAGCATCCAACTTAGATTTTCGTTTTGATGGAAATCGTTCCTTGCGCATATGAACCCACACCCAATCTCCGGGTTCAAATGAAATCTTGCGCTTTCCTTTATTGACATGGGATGCTACTTGTTCATTTTTCTTTTCAATGTTCTACCTTGCTTTTTCATGAATTGCTTTAACCATTTTTGCTTTCTTATGTCCATCCAAATTAGAAATGTCACTTATAGGAATAGGCAACAAACCAAGAGGAGTTAAGGGATTAAAACCATACACAATTTCAAAAGGAGAAAACCCAGTAGAAGAATGTATACTCCGATTATAAGAAAATTTAACAAATAGTAGCATATCTTCCCAAGTTTTAACATTCCTTCCAATTAAAGCACGTAATAATGTATCAAGTATTTTATTTACTACTTCAGTTTGACCATCCGTTTGTGGATGTGAAGTAGTAGAAAATAAAAGTCAAATTTGGACCACAAAACTCGCTAAAAGTGGCTTAAAAACTTAACATCCCTATCGGACACAATGGTTTTAGTAACGCCATGCATTCTAACAACTTCGCAGAAAAACAAATCCGCTATGTGTGTGACATCATCTGTTTTGTGACATAGTATAAAGTGTGCCATTTTGAAAAAATGATCAACAACAACAAATATTGAGTCTCGGCCTTTTCTAGTCCAAGGTAAACCCAACAAAAAGTCCATAGAAATATCAACCCAATGATGTGTAGGGATGGGTAATGACATATATAATCCATGTAGTTGAACTCTAGACTTAGCTTGCCTACATGAGATGCATTGCGCACAAATTTTCTCAACATGTTTGCGCATATTAAGCCAAAAGAAATGTTCATGTAAAATGCTCAAAGTTTTGCCAATCCTAAAATGTCCCGTTAAACCACCACTATGTGCTTCACGAACAAGCAACTCCCTAATAGAACTATTAGGCACACATAATTTTTTCTTTTTAAATAGAAAACCATCATGCTTATAAAAGTTTTCAAATACAGCATGTTCACAAGCCACATAAACATTTGAAAAATTACTATCATGCACATACAATTCTTTGAAATGCTCAAATCCCAACAATTTTGAAGAAAGAGTAGAGATAAGACTGTACATTCTTGAAAGCGCAGCTACCACATTTTCTTTTCCTTGCTTATATTGGATCACATATGGGAAGGACTCTATAAATTCTACCCATTTTGCATGTCGTTTATTAAGCTTGCCTTGCCCTTTCAAACGCCTCAAAGATTCATGATCGATGTGAATCACAAATTCTTTTGGGAACAAATAATGTTGCCATGTCTCTAATGCTCTTACCAAAATATAAAACTCTTTGTCATAGGTGGAATAATTTAATTATGCATCATTGAGCTTCTCACTGAAGTAAGCAATGGGTCTTTTATCCTGCATAAGAACAGCACGTATCCCAAGCCCAGGACATCATATTCAATTTCAAAAGTTGAATCAAAATTAGGCAATCTTAATACAGGCGTATTACATAACTTTTCTTTCAGTAAGAAAAACACATGTTCTTATTCTTTCCCCCAAACAAACCTTTTTCATGATTTCAGCAGCAACGACACTAAAATCATTTACAAATCTCCTATAGAAACTTGTCAAACCATGAAAACTACGCACCTTGCTTACACTTTTAGGTGTCGGCCACTCTTGAATAGCCTTTACCTCTTCACTATCTACCTCGATTCCTTTTGCACTCACGACATATCATAAGAAAATGATTCAATCAATGCAAAATGTACATTTCTTCTTGTTAGCATATAGTTGAAATTTGCACAATGTGTCAAATACTTACCTCAAATGCGTGACATGCTTATCAATAGTTTGCTATACACAAGAATGTCATCGAAGTAGACAACCACAAACTTTCCAATAAATTCACGTAAAACATGGTTCATTAAACGCATGAAAGTACTTGGTGCATTAGTTAAGCCAAATGGCATAACCAACCACTCATATAACCCTTATTTTGTTTTAAAAACAGTTTTCCATTCATCTCCTGGTTTCATTCTTATTTGGTGATAACCACTTTTAAGATTAATTTTAGAAAATACACAAGCACCATGCAACTCATCTAACATATCATCAAGTTGAGGTATTGTGTGTCGATATTTTATCGTTATTTTTTTTAGGTACTAATAAGACGGGCACTGCGCATAGACTTAAACTTTCTCGAATGTGCCCCTTTTGTAAGAGCTCCTCAACTTGCCTTTGAAGCTCTTTGGTCTCCTCGGGATCGTTCCTATAGGCTGGTCTATTTGGTATGGCAGCCCCGGGAATGAAGTCAATTTGATGCTCAATCCCTCTCAAAGGTGGTAAACCTTGAGGTAGATCATCAGGAAAAACATTGCTAAATTCTTACAAAACTTCAACCACAACACTTGGCAAAGAAGGGTCAAGTTCGTTAGTTGAGAAACAAGCTTCTTTGTAGATGAGTACAATAATTGACTTGTTAGAAAATAAAGCTTTCCTCACATCTCTCATTTTAGCATAAAAGCTCATTTTCTTTCCCTCATTCTTTTCTATGGTCGAATGCATCTCTCTTTCTTTTTCCTTTTGATCTTCATTTTTCCACTCTAATTTTCTCTCACTCTCTTTTCTTCTCTTTTTCTTTTTCTTTTCTTTTTCTCTCAGTCTCTCTTTGTGCGAATTCATCATGGGACTTTTCAAGTTGCATTTGATCTTCAAAAATTTGTTTAGGGATTAAAGGAAGAAGAGTATACTTTTTGTCCTCTTTTCCTACCATGTACCTATTGAGATACCCATCATGCATCACTCTCCTATCCCATTGCCATGGTCTACCCAGCAAAATATGACTAGCTTGCATAGGAACTGCATTACATATCACCTCATCACTATACTTCCCAATAGTAAAAGGCACCCTCACTTGCTTATTAACCCTCACCTCCCCACTATTGTTAAGTCATTGCAGCTTATAAGGTTTAGGATGTTTTGTAGTTTCCAAACTCATTTTATCAACAAATAAGGTACTAGCCACATTTACACAATTACCCCCATCAATAATCATGCTACACAATTTTCCATTCACTAGACATCTAGAACGAAAAATGTTCTCTCTTTGCAACTTAACCCCCTCATCATCATTCCTTACTTGCATATTCAAAGAACGCCTAGAAACCAACAATCTACCTTCTATAGGCGTTTCCCCATCACTACAATCCTCCAAAGGAGGCATTTAATCCTCCACATCATTCTCATCATCCGTTTCAACACCATCTCCACGCATCACCATTGAAACACTTGATATCTCTATTCCTAGGAGTTTGGGAGTTAGAAATACCTTTGTTTTTATTATCATTAGCATCTTTTGGCTTGGTTTTATCATCTCTTTTGAATTGGACAGCCTTGTTATCTCCCCTCCAATTCGGTCTCCAATTGGAATTTTGGGCTGAGTAAGTGTTGGCTTGCCTTGTGTTTCCCTTTCTCTTTAATTGTCTTTCAATCTTTATAGCCATGTGCACCATATCATCAATCTCCACATAATGTTAAAACTCTACAATGTTGGCTATGTCTTTGTTAAGGCCATTTAAGAACCTTGCCATAGTAGCTTCCCTATCATCTTCAATATTAGGCCTTATCATGGCTATCTCCATCTCTTTGTAGTAGTCTTCTACACTCTTGTTCCCTTGTATAAGGCCTTGCAATTTTTGATGTAAGTCCCTATAGTAGTGAGTAGGAACAAAGCACCTTCTCATGATAGCTTTCATTTCGGCCTAAGTGGAAATAGATCTCTCTCCATTTCTCCTTTTACTTGTGATGAGTTGATCCCACCACACAATGGCATACTCTCCAAACTCCACGGCCACAAGCTTTATCTTTTTCTCCTCCGAATAATTGTGGCACTCAAAAATAAGCTCCACCTTGCGCTCCCATTCAAGATAAGCATTCGGATCATTGTTGCCTAGAAACGATGGGATTTTCATTTTGATGCTCCCAATGTTTTTATCAAGATCGTTTCAACCCCTACCATAATTTCGACCTTCATTGACCAAAGTAGCTTGGTCATCAAATTCCTCCTCCGGTTCCTGATCAAAAGGTGGTGTTCGAAGTCTTCTTGCCCCTAGATTGGTTTGGGAAGCTTCCCCTCTCATGGAATTTAACTCACGTTGGTGTTTCTCTAGTTTCTTATTCATGTTGCCAATAGCTAGTTGAATCCTCTCAAATTGTTGTTGCATTGCTTTGAGGATGAATTCTTGATCTATTGATGTTCTTTCACTCCCTTGTGGCTCCATCTTTAAATCTGAAATTTTAATGACAAACAAAATAGATTGCAACCTTACAAATCACTCCCTCACGTGTTTACTCTCGTAGTATGGGCACTCGTGTTTCACTCAATTTTGGCTTTCACCCTCTTTTGAGCTCACACTCTCTTACTTTTTAACACTCAAGCAATCTTTAATAACTTTATACAAAATGGCCAATTCAAACAACAATTAATTATCACTATGTCCTCTATTTTAATTAGAGATAACAAAGAATTCCTAAAGAAATAAGATACACGAATTCAACTCTAAAAGTAAACTAGAACAAGCTAAACAATGAAGAGCACACACTTGATGTAGAAATAAGTGTATGACGATTTTTATGTTACTTAGGCAACAATGAATTAATATTATTACCTCAAGATGTAATAAGAAGCAAATGGGCAGAAATATTAAATGAAAACTAAAGATGCAAGAAAAAAAAATGATTAATATGGAATTTAATGCACGAAACTTGTAATTCTCTAATAGAACCACAAATTATCACCCAAAATACTCAAATTAAGTGAAATAAACAGTTTTGGATGAAAACAAACTCAATTGAGGTGACTTATTTCCAAACAGCCCCAAAAATTACACAAACAATCTCAACTAAACAAACAGCCTTGAAACGAGTTTCTCTTTTAAATTTTAAATGTATTTGAATGTTACATGAGATAAATAAAAGGGAAATAACAGCAGCTGTGTCAATTACACAAGGTAGAATATGTGGAAATATGTTTTGCACAATTAAGCAAATTAGGCTAATCTGATTTTTTTTTTTTTGGTTGAATGCAAATTTGTCTCTTTTTTTTTTGTAAGAAATAATGAAAATAAAGACAACAAAACAAGGATAGACTAATTTACTTGGTGAACCAAGGCTCTGATATCAAATGATGCAGAACCCCAAGACCCTTTCTTGAACCTTAGAACTCTTCAATCGGTTTAGAACGGAATTTAGATCACAAGTAAAAAGGAATCAAATTTGTTTAATCACGCAAATGGTAAAAGTTAAAGAGAACCCAAGAAAGATAAATGATATCCCTTGAACCCAATCCAAATAAGCACCAAGAACAATTGAAATACGAAATCAAAATTGAAATACAAGTGATAACAATTGTATTCCAAATCAACACCTTGTGTATAAAGTGAAAAGAAAGCCAAAATGCTCTCAACTCAATTCTGAAATGTTTGATTACAACTATTGATGTCCACACAGAAGAGTTCCTTTAGTATTTATAGCCAAAGAAATCAATGATAAGTTACAATACAATAACTACAATTATAACTCCCACAATAACTAGGTTAATTATGTGGTAATTACAATTGTAACTCCAACAATAACTAGGCTAATTATAGGCATGTAATCGTTATGTAACTCCAATCTTCTTAATCAACACCACTAATTGTTTGTGTCATCATATAGTTATGGGCTCATTCTTATAATAACACTAAGACAAGATTTAAGCCCAAAATGAGTTATACTTAACTATATGGGCTTAATTAACTCAAACTAAAATAAAACAATCCAAAATACTTAAAACAACTCAACTAATCCAGCCCATACACAAGGCTTATTCATCCATTTTTAATAAGACTTAAAACAAGCCCAAATTATCCCAAATCACTTAAATCCAATTAAAGTTACGAATTTGGGCTGTTCAAAAAGCTCATATTTGAACTTTCCACAATTAGCCAGCCCATCATCCACATGTTTTTTGAGTAAAAACTTGGAGCAACTCTTTAAGCTTCTTTGCCTTTGATCTTGTTACTGGTCCGCTGAAACTTTCTAGGTTTGAAACTGTATTTGTGTTTACATCATTTGAAATTTGCTCTAAGTCACATTCTGATGTTCTTTGAGTATCTTGAGTGTTTTTAGCCTTATTTGCATCATCTTGGGTTCTGTATCAGTAAGGATAGTTGAAAAGAAGTTCAGGACACATGACATATAACCTACAAGTCTCAAGGAACCTGTAAGGTTCAAGAATCTCACAGGATTAACACTTGTTCCTGCGAGATAAAATATTCCCATTTCCTCAAGGACTACCGCAACCTTGAGTGAAAAATAACCAAGAAAGACGACCAAGATTCAGCATTAAAGATTCAAGAAGCATGTGGCTTTATGCAATTCAACTGGAAAGAGAAAAAAGACTCATTTCCCATAAAGGAGATCTCCTCTCAATAGGAGTCTACCCTAACCCACAGTAAGAGAGAGAATTTGTGAAGGAGTCGGATTTCCTCCTAAGTGTCACTAGGATTGTGGCATGAGAAAAAGAAAGCCAAGAGGGAGAATGTGAGTTCTACACAGATTTCCTTTCAGATTTTATGGTGGAAGAATTAGAGAAGAGAAAGAAAACACCAAGGGAGAAGGATTTCTTCTCTTACCTGAATTCCTCATTAGAATTCCATTTCAAGAAGATGTGATTCCTACTCAAAGGAGGATTCTTGAATATCTTCAACACCAACTCTTCACATTAAATTAATTAAATATTTACAAGCACAATCTGATCACAACATGGAGAGATAGTTCGACTGCAACTCAAGTTCTTCCCAAGAGAGAAAAGTTATGTTTTTTTTTTAAATTCTACTCTTTTAATTAATATTTTTATACTTTCCTAGATAAGGTAGAAGTAAGTACTTAATTAGGATTTTAATTTCTGAATTATAGTAGGAGTATTAAAGTTTATGCCTATATAAAGAGACTTAGTCCTAAGTTGTATTCATTCAATTCCAATCAATAAAAATATTCAGTTATTACTTTTTGCTCTTGCTAATTGTGAGTGTTCTATGAAGGTTCTCTAACCGTCGTATTAAGCTAAGAATTTATTGAGGTAAGCTTGTGGCATCTTTTTATTTTCAAATTTTTTATTCGCAATTCCCTTAATTCGTATTCACAATATTGATTGCAGGTTAAGTAGAGAGAGTTTACTTAGGGATTAAGTTTTTGCATGATGATGTTCTATGTGGGATTTTGGATTATATTATTAATCCTGGGTTCCGTATCATTGTTGCTGCAAAGTTTCTGCAACTACAAGGAAAATACAACAAACAACAAGTGAAGGCTATAAAAATAATAATTAATCTAATAAAAATTTAATCAAATATATAGTGAACATGAACTGTTGTTGGAATTTTAGGTTGTAATAGTTGTTTTATTCGGCAACAATAAATGCCTTCAAATAGGATTTACAAAGTAATTGAAAGCAATAAAATAGCAGAATAATATGGCACTAAATTAAAGAGCTACAATTACTAATAAAAAATCAAAAATTAAGGAGAGAAAATATCTCAACAAATTAAGACTTGATCAAATACCCAGCTGGAAATTTTGAATCAGTCTTTAATACTTCCCCTTGATTCAAAGTTGCAAACACAAAATAGGTTTATGAGTAAACATGTTGGTTACACGGGAGAGATTTTGTGAGAATGTCAGCCACTTGTTCATTTGAACTATAGTACTCCAATTTGACTAAATCATTTGCTACAAAATCTCTAATAAAATGAATTTGAATATCCATATGCCTTATTCTTCCGTTTGTTCTTGACAGTACTCCAATTGTAGTCTAGTTATCGCACAAGATTTCAGTTGCTCTAATATGTTCTAGACAAAGATAAAAAACAAATTCGTCTTAACTATACTCTTTAACATGCTGATGATGTAGAAGCTTCACATTTTTTAGCTTATGATGTGGATAAGGTTGTTACTGTTTACTTCTTCAAACTTTAACAAATAGTAGCTGACCCAAGATTAGAAACATAACCAGATGTGCTCTTTTGATCCTCCAAACAATCAACCAAACCTCTATAAGTGGAAGTAGCCAATTTGAACTCTGAAATATGACCATACCATAGCCCAAAATCAATTGGTCCAGCAACATATTGCAGTATTTATTTTATAGCTCCAAAGTGATGCTTTGATGAACAATGCATAAACCTAAAAATAACTCTAACTGAGAAAGCATTATCAGGTAAGGTATTAGTTAAATAAATTAGGCCGCCAACTAGACTTTTGAAATCTCTTGCACTTACTTGTTCATTACCATCATCAACTTATAATTTCTCATTCAAATTCATTGGTATAGCTGTAGTGATGCGGAACCCCAAGACTTTTGCTTGAACCTTAGAACTCTTCAATCGGTTTAGAATGAAATTTAGATCATAAGTAAAAAAAGAATCAAATTTGTTCAATCACCCAAATGGTAGAAGTTAAAGAGAACCCAAGAAAGATAAATGATATTCCTTGAACCCAATCCAAACTAACACCAAGAACAATTGAAATAGGAAATCAAAATTAAAATACAAGTGATAACAATTGTATTCCAAATCAACACCTTGTGCATAAAGTGAAAAGAAAGCCAAAACGCTCTCAACTCAATTTTGAAATGTTTGATTACAACTCTTGATGTCCACAAAGAAAAGTTCCTTTGATATTTATAGCCAAAGAAATCAATGATAAGTTACAATACAATAACTACAATTGTAACTCCCACAATAACTAGGTTAATTATATGGTAATTACAATTATAACTCCAACAATAACTAGGCTAATTATAGGCATGTAATTGTTATGTAACTCCAATCTTCTTAACCAACACCACTAATTGTTTGTGGCACCATATAGTTATGGGCTCATTCTTGTAATAACACTAAGACTCTTAAGCCCAAAATGAGTTATACTTAACTATGTGGGTTTAATTAACTCAAACTAAAATAAAACAATCCAAAATACTTAAAGCAACTCAACTAATCCAGCCCATACACAAGGCTTACTCATCCATTATCAATAAGACTCAAACAAGCCCAAATTATCCCAAATCACTTAAATCCAATTAAAGTTACGAATTTGGGCTGTTCAAAAAGCTCATATTTGAAATTTTTCACAATTGGCCAGCCCATCATCCACATGTTTTTTGAGTAAAAATTTGGAGCAACTCTTTAAGCTTCTTTGCCTTTGATCTTGTTACTGGTCCGCTGAAACTTTCTAGGTTTGGAACTGTATTTGTGTTTACATCATTTGAAATTTGCTCCAAGTCACCTTCTGATGCTCTTTGAGTATCTTGAGTGTTTTTAGCCTTGTTTGCATCATGTAGCTTTATAATTTAGAATGTTAAATTTTGAAGTACATCAGTAGCATATTTTCTTTTTGATACAAAGATGTCAACTTGCTTCATTTCCAACCCAAGAAAATAGAGTAGCTCTCCTAAGTCTGACATTTCAAAAATTTTCCTCCATGCAAGCTTTAAATTCATTGATGAGAGAAGAAGAAGAACCTATATAAATCATATCATCCACATAAAGGCAAATAATCAGAATATCATTTTTACCTTGTTTCTTCACATAAAGATTGGGCTCATTCTTACTTCTCTCGAAACAATTATCAAGAAGGTAAGAGTCTATTCTATTGTACCATGATGGGCATATTCGCAAATGCACAAAATCGTTCAAGTAATAAAGTGATGAACATAATATCATCTCACAAGAATTGTGTATCAAATACTAAAATTATTGAAATTCTATTATTATCTAGAAATCAAAATTTAATTTATAAAAAAAAATGGAAGAAAAAATTAAATTAAATCAGAATAATTAAATTGAGTAAAACTTATTAATGGAGATGGATCAGAGTAATTTATTTCACTTAAATGTTGGGTAAATTCGCACTTTAATTTCACAATCAATTTAATCCAGTCTACAATAGTCGAACTATCATGATGTACTTTCGATTTCCTTCCTAATATTTCCTAGGTCTATCAACTAATATTCTATGATAATTATTAATTTAATTTAATTAAATATGTGATAATTTGGTTAATCCACATTAATTCGACTATATTACTCCCGTTCAAGTCTCTTTAATGCTTAACAGTACATGTCTAATTGATAGAATTTCATTCTCGTTACTCTAAAACCATCAATCACGAATAAAGTTATGAGTTTACTAATTCTCACAATCTAATTAAATACAATATTGCTAAATTGCAACATAAAGAAAGCTAAAAATTAAATCATAAATTTACCTTTAATTCAGGCTACGTCAATTACTCCAGCAAAGAAAGTTTAGTCGAATATGGTGGATTGAGCAACAACAATTATATTTGAGAGAAATACAATCATGTAATAATCAAGAATAAATTTATAAAAAATGCCAATCACTAACATTTGGTTTCATTAAAAAAATCTCTAAAAATTCCAATCCAAAAAGTATGTTAATTAAAAATTAAATAAATAAATTACTTGATTTTTTTCAGCTTTTCTCCCTTCTGCTTGGTTCCAAGTCAACTTCTGCTTTCTAGTTCTCTCTTTTTGCTTAGCTCACTGTGTTTTTGCTTCTTCTCTAGCAGCACGTGACTTCGCTTCTGCAAGTTTCTGTAAACTTCTCCAACCTTTCTCTCTCTAACTCCCCTCTCGCTCCTCCAAATCCATCCTTTTGGTTTTCTCTTCTTCTTCTTTTTATAGGTGACTAGAAGAGAAAAGATCTTCTTTGGCACGTCTCCTTTTTTTCCTTTTTAGCTCCCCCTTTTCTTTTTTAGTTGATTCTTCTTCTTTTTTTCCTCTTTAACTGCTCCTTTGTTTTCCTCTTATGCTTTATACAATTTTTTTCCTTCTTTTCTTTGTTTGATGTGGCTACTGGGATGGGTTGTTGAATATTTGGGCTTGAGCTTTTGGCTGCTTCTTCTCTTTTCAGCTTCTTTTTCATCTTTTCTTTAACAATATCGCTTGCATCAAAATTTTACTAATTACTTTATTTTCAACTCAAAATTGTTTAAAAAATTATTCCAAATTTAAGTAAAAATGATATTAAAAATATTATAAAAATACAATACATTATACCACGCTCGCGAAGCTTGCTTCAATTTGTAGGCCACTTTTCATAGTTTGTACACTTTTTCCTCTTTACCTTTAACTATGAATCCTTTGGGCTAGTTGACATATGTGAGTCTTGTAAGTCGCCATTTAAAAATGGAGATTTAACATCAAACTGAAACATTGGCCATTATAATTGTGCAGCCAATGCTAGAATGGTCTTCACCGTTTCAAATGGTGTCATTATAATTTACACCTTGTTGCTACAAATAGCCTTTCACCAAAAATCGCGCTTTATATCTTTATATGCTACCATTTTCTTGATATTTTGTTCTAAAGACCCATTTAACTCCAATGATTTTCTTGTCTTTAGGAAGATCCACCAATTCCCAAATATCATTCTTCTAAATTGTTGCAGGTTACTCTTTCATTGCATTTCACCATTCTTTTTTTTTACTGCTTCTTCAAAGGTTGTTGGATCAATAACAAATAAAGCCTATATGGGCTCATAATTTCAGCCAATGACCTGAATTTTTTTTGAAGAGTTTCACCTTTGAATGAACTTTTGTTTCTAGAACTTGACAAGGTGGAGCTTGGTGAAGTTGATGAAGATTAACCAGGTGTTTTTGGAGGAATTGGCTGTTGTCCAACAGTTGATGGAGCATTATTTTCTGTTCGTATTTTAAATTGAATGTCATATGATTTCTAAAGCCAACTCCATCTTGCTTCTTCATCAAATACAACATTCCCACTAATAATTACCTCGCCACTCGTAGGATTATTAAGTACCGTGACCAACAAAAGTACATTTCATGGATTTTTCATCAAGTTTGCTACAATTATGTGAATCTACCAAAGAATAGGCAATGCAACCAAATACTTTTTACCAAACCTTTTTTGTATGTCTGATGTATATTTCTTTTGCGAAACAAATGCTCCACCTTCTCCTTGCTTCACCTTAATCACAAGGAAATAATGCAATAAACCCAAATATGTTATCTCAAAACTTATTAAATAAACTAGACTTGAATTTGGCTATAATAGAGTGAGATGAACCCATATAAATTATGTCATTACCATAAAGTCATACAACATGAGAATCATTGTTACCTTGCTTTCTCAAGTAGAGATTAGGCTCATTTTTACTCACATAATCATTTCACAAAAAATAGCAATTGATTTTGCATACATTGCGCATGGTGCTTGCTTTAACCCATAAAATGCCTTTTTCAGCTTGTATACCTTTTCTTCTTCATCATTGATCACAAAACCTATAGGCTGAGCTACATACACCTCCTCTTCAAGCTCACCGTTCAAGAAGGCTAACTTAACATCAAGTTGATAAATGGCCATTTTAATTGAGTGGCCAAGATTAGGAATGTTCTCATTGTTTCAAATCGCGCAATAGGAGAAAATGTCTATTTATAATTAATACCTCGATACTACAAGTATCCCCTTGCTACAAGTCTGGCCTTGTGCTATTGAAAACTTTCATCTGTATGGTATTTTATGTAACGCCCCATTTTTTTTTTCGTCATTTCACGTTGGGCGTAATTAACAAAGCAACCAATTCCATAGTCAATCGGTCAAGCACAAGGAAACACTATCATAATCCCTTATTCAATGATCAAGGTAAATCTACAATCATGCACAAGACATCGAACACAATATAACCGTACTCAATGTCTATGCTACCATCAATTTACACATTCTATTCGGTCAAAAGAAACGAAAATCTTTATCATGTTACTCTACACACTAGGTTCGGACGCCAACAACTTCGATCCGGACTCTGTCCCTACATCATTTGTAAAGAGGAAAGAGTGAGTCCATTTAACTCAGTACGGTACAAATCAAAATACAGGTGTGAGATACAACAATATAAACCCCAAGTCCCTACCAACAGTTCACTACCGAACCCCAGTCCCCCTCCTGTATCCCACAATCCCACCTACCCAGGGTTTCCATCCCCCGACGGCACCCCAAGCGTGCCAGTGATACCACCCACCACCAAGATCGGCGACCATTAACCACTTATCGATCCCTACTAGGCCACGCACGCACACTATTTTCCTTTATTTTCGTCACCAACATCGGCGACCACCATCCACCTACCGACCCTTATCGGGCCATACACACACACTCTAATCATTCTCTCCTGTCACCAACATCGGCAACCATTAGCCACCTCTCGACTTATACTAGGCCACACACACACACACTTTGATCATTCTCTCCCATCACCAGCATCGGCGACCATTAACTACCTCTCGACCTATACCAGGCCACGCACACACACTCTGATCATTCTCTCTTGTCACAACATCGGCGACCATTGGCCACCTCTCGACCTATACCAGGCCACACACACACACGCTCTGATCATTCTCTCCCGTCATAGCATCGGCGACCATTAACCACCTCTCGACCTATACAAGGCAACGCACACACACTCTGATCATTCTCTCCCGTCACCGACATCGGCGACCATTAGCCACCTCTCGACCTATACCAGGCTGCGCACGCACACTATCGACCCCTATCGGCCACACACACACACACTACTCATTCTCTCCCACTGCCCCTCTTTGCCCACTACCTGCGACATACTCTAAGTGTCCCTACTCACACCGTCTTTCCCCCGCTGCCACGAGCTCTACTCACGCTGCCTACGCTTTCTCTCTCTTCCCCCCGGTCCCGCTCTCTCCCAAAGCTCCAGTAACCCCACTCCACTCCCTCAAGCACCTCACTCACCCCGCGGATCCTTCCCTTCCCTGGCGTTCACTCACTTCATTTCCTTATCTCTCCCTCGGACCACATCCTCACCGCCACATCTTTCTTTCTCCTCCTGCGTTGCTCACACAACCCGTTCCCTCTCACACAGTTCACACACATCTTCCTCTCTCCCGGCCTCCACTCACTCCACACGTCTATCTCTCTCTCGGCCCATATCCTCAATGCCACAACATCTTTCTCTCTCCTCCCGCGTTGCTCACACAACCCGTTCCCTCTCACACAGCTCACTAATCTCACACAACATGCTCCCTTTCACACAGTTCACACACATCTTCCTCTCTCCTCTCGTGTTGCTCACACAACCCGCTCCCTCTCACACAGTTCACACACATCTTCCTCTCGCCCGACCTCCACTCACTCCACCCCTATCTCTCTCTCGGCCTCGCCCGTACTGTCATCTTCTCCCTCTCTCCTTCCGCGGTTCTCACGCGACCAACTTCCTTCTACACGCCTTATTGCACACACTCACCCTACACAGCCTCCTCCGTACACCGCTACTTCCGTAAGCAATCACAACGCACACCACACCTCCAAAATTCCCATAAATTTCAAAGGTTTCCCCATATAAATACTGTTACCACAATTTTAGCTCATAGACTACTGCAGCCAACTGTAAATCATGTGTTGGATAATTCCGTTCGTGTGTCCTTAGCTGTTGAGACCCATATGCTATAACTTTCCCCCGTTGCATTAATACACAACCCAACCCCACATGTGATGCGTCGCTATACACTGCAAAATCACCTTCCCCTGACGGAATGGCCACTATTGGGGTAGTAGTCAATCTGCGTTTCAACTTTTGAAAACTGCTCTCACACTTCTCATCCCACTCAAACTTCACATTCTTTTTTGTTAACTTGGTAAGAGGTGCCGCAATACTCGAGAACTCTTGCACAAACTGACGGTAGTATCCTGCCAACCCCAAGAAACTTCTGATCTCTGTCACAATCTTAGGTCTTTCCCACTTCACCACTGCTTCTATCTTTGCTGGGTCCACCGATATCCCATCTCTCGACACATTGTGGCCCAAACATGCTATCTGATCCAACCAGAACTCACGTTTACTGAACTTTGCATACAATTTGGCCTTCCGGAGCATCCCTAGCACAGTTTTTAGATGTTCTGCATGTTCCTCCGAATCCTTCGAATAGATCAATATGTCATCTATAAACACAATGATATAGCGATCCAATAGGGGTCGGAACACCCGATTCATCATACCCATAAACACTGCAGGCGTATTCGTTAGCCCAAAAGGCACCACCAGGAATTCATAATGTCCATACCTAGTTCGGAACGCCATCTTAGCAATGTCTTCGGCTCTTACCCGTAGCTGATGATACCCCGAACGCAGATCTATTTTTTGAAAACACTTGTGCTCCTTGTAACTGATCAAATAAATCGTCGATCTTGGGTAACGGATACTTATTCTTAATTTGCTCTAATACCAACTGTAACGCCCAGTTTTTTTTTCTTCTTTTCACGTTGGGTGTAATTAACAAAGCAACCAATTCCATAGTCAATCGGTCAAGCACAAGAAAACACTATCACAATCCCTTATTCAACGATCAAGGTAAATCTACAATCATGCACAAGGCATCGCACACAATACCACCGTACTCAATTTACACATTCTATTCGGTCAAAAGAAACGAAAATCTTTATCCTGTTACTCTACACACTAGGTTCGGACACCAACAACTTCGATCCGGACTCCGTCCCTACATCATCTGTAAAGAGGAAAGAGTGAGTCCATTTAACTCAGTACGGTACAAATCAAAATACAGGTGTGAGATGCAATAATATAAACCCCAAGTCCCTACCAACAGTTCACTACTGAACCCCAGTCCCCCCCCCCCCTGTATCCCACAATCCCACCTACCCAGGGTTTCCGTCCCCCGACGGCACCCCAGGCGTGCCAGTGATACCACCCACCACCAAGACCGGCGACCATTAACCACCTATCGATCCCTACTGGGCCACACACGCGCACTATTTTTCTTCATTTTCGTCACCAACATCGGCGACCATCATTCACCTACAAACCCTTATCGGGCCACACACACACACTCTAATCATTCTCTCTTGTCACCAACATCGGCGACCATTCGCCACCTCTCGTCCTATATCAGGCCACACACACACACACCTTGATCATTCTCTCCCGTCACCAGCATTGGCGACCATTAGCCACCTCTCGGCCTATATAAGGCCACGCACACACACTCTGATCATTCTCTCCCGTCACCAACATCGGCGACCATTAGCCACCTCTCGACCTATACCAGGACACACACACACACACACACTCTGATCATTTTGTCCCATCACCAGCATCGGCGATCATTAACCACCTCTCGACTTATACCAGGCCACGCACTCACACTCTTATCATTCTCTCCCGTCACCGACATCGGCGACCATTAGCCACCTATCGACCTATACCAAGCCACGCACACACACCCTCTGATCATTCTCTCCCGTCACCAGCATCGGCGACCATTAACCACCTCTCGACCTATACCAGGCCACGCACACACACTCTGATCATTCTCTCCTGTCACCGACATTGGCGACCATTAGCCACCTCTCAACCTATACCAAGCCGCGCACGCACACCATTTTCATTCACTTTCGTCACCAACATCGGCGACCCTCGTCCACCTATCGACCCCTATCGGCCACACACACACACGCTACTCATTCTCTCCCACTGCCCCTCTTCGCCCACTACCTGCGACATACTCTAAGTGTCCCTACTCACATCGTCTTTCCCCCGCCACCACGAACTCTACTCACGCTACCTACGCTTTCTCTCTCTTTTCCCCCCCGGTCCCGCTCTCTCCCAAAGCTCCAGCAACCCCACTCCACTCCCTCAAGCACCTCACTCACCCCGCAGATCCTTCCCTTCCCCGGCGTTCACTCACTTCATTTCCCTATCTCTACCTCGGACCACATCCTCACCGTCACAACATCTTTCTCTCTCCTC
Source organism: Carica papaya (assembly GCF_054855325.1). Lineage (NCBI taxonomy): Eukaryota > Viridiplantae > Streptophyta > Magnoliopsida > Brassicales > Caricaceae > Carica > Carica papaya. The sequence continues at coordinate 14,141,221 of NC_142315.1, forward strand.
CCGCGTTGCTCACACAACTCGTTCCCTCTCACACAGCTCACTAAGCTCACACATCTTCCTCTCTCCTCCCGCGTTACTCACACAACCCGCTCCCTCTCACACAGTTCACACACATCTTCCTCTCTCCTCCCGTGTTGCTCACACAACCCTCTCCCTCTCACACAGTTCACACACATCTTCCTCTCTTCCGGCCTCCACTCACTCCACCCCTATCTCTCTCTTGGCCTCGCCCGTACCATCACCTTCTCCCTCTCTCCTCCCGCGGTTCTCACGCGGCCAACTTCCTTTTACACGTCTTATTGCACACACTCACCCTACACAGCCTCCTCCGTACACCACTACTTCCGTAAGCAATCACAACGCACACCACACCTCCAAAATTCCCATACATATTTTAAATCTCAAATCAACACACGTATTTGAAATATGTGACCGTACCTCCCATTTCCATCTTCCTTCTTTCGGCCGATCGCGTTATCGCCGTCTGCGGTCTCTTCTTCTCTTCGCTCCGCTTCCTTTCTCTCTCCTTCTGAAACCTTCCTTCCTCTCCTCTTTCTCTTTCCCGCTCCTCTTCTTCCTCTGTTCTTTCTCTTCTTTTTTTTCCTTCTTTTTCTTTCCTTTTCCTTCCTTCCCCCGCCCCCTACTTATATCACCCCAGTTTTCTTAAAACGGCGTCGTTTTTCCTCTTGCAGAACGACGTCGTTTTTTCCTTTCTAAAACGGCGTCATTTCCCTCCCCTCTCTCCTTTCTTCTTTTTTTTTTCCAGTCATTTCATATACTTCCCCCCCTAAAAAAAATTTGGTCCCTCAAATTTTGTTATCTTGCCTTCGAACAATCTTGGATAATTTGGTCTCATCTCGTCCTCTCGTTCCCATGTTGCCTCCTCCGCCGCATGATTCCTCCATTGTACCTTCACCATAGGTATCACCCTGCTTCTCTACCTTCTTTCTTGTCGTTCAAGCACCCGGATTGGCTCCTCTTCATAAGACCAGTCACTTTCTAACTGTAATGATTCCCACCTTAAAATATGGTTCGGGTTCGGATGATATTTCCGTAGTAAGGATATGTGAAACACATTGTGAACCCCAGTATACTGAGGAAGGAGTGCTACCCTGTACGCAACCACCCCCACCTTCTCCAAAATCTCAAACGGCCCTATGAAGCGGGGACTTAACTTCCCTTTCTTCCCAAATCTCAATAAACCCTTCATGGGAGATACCTTTAGGAACACATGATCCCCCACTTCAAAGCTCAAATCTCTCCCGTGATTGTCTGCGTACCCCTTCTGTCTGCTCTGAGCCGCTTGTAAATTCTGCCATATCACCAGCACCTTAGCCGTAGTTTCCTCTACCATTTCCGATCCTAACAACTGTCTCTCCCCCACTTCACTCCAACACACTGGTGACTTATAGGGTCGACCATACAGAGCTTCATAAGGAGTCATTCCAATGCTGGCGTGATAACTATTATTGTATGTAAACTCTATTAAAGGCAACATGTCCTCCCAATCTCCCCCACATCAATAACACAGGCTCTCAACATATCTTCCAATACTTGCATCGTTCTCTCAGTTTGCCCATCCGTTTGTGGGTGAAAAGCTGTACTAAAATTTAAATTGGTACCCAAAGCCTGTTGCAACCCTCTCCAAAATCTGGAGATGAATCGGGGATCCCGATCGGAAACAATCGATATGGGAATGCCGTGTAACCTCATCACCTCCTTGACATACAGTCTGGACAACTGCTCCACTGAATCCGTCACCTTCATCGCTAAAAAAGGAGAAAATTTAGTTAGACGATCAACCACCACCCAAATATTATCATGTTTCTTACGATTACCTGGCAATCCGGTCACAAAATCCATAGATACATGCTCCCACTTCCACTCGGGTATGGGCAATGGCTGTAATAAACCCCCAGGCCTCTGATGCTCTGCCTTCACTTGCTGGCATATCAAGCACTTAGACACATACTCAGCCACATCTCTCTTCATGTCTCGCCACCAGAAACTTTTCTGTAGGTTTTTATACATCTTAGTACTTCCCAGGTGTATGGCAAACTTGGTATCATGTGCCTCACTGAGTACCTATTCTCATATTGCCCGATCCCTGGGCACGCACATTTTGGTTTGAAACCTGAGTATGCCATCATCTCTCACACCAAAATCTCGTACTGTCCCCTGTTCTATCCCCTTCCGCATCCTCTGTATCTCGGTGTCCACCAATTGTCCCTCTCTTATTTTTTGCACAAAGGTCGATTGTGCCCTCAAACTAGCCACGTACCTTCCATTGTTCCCATCTTAAATACACAGGTGTTGCATGGCTTCCCGCAAACCCCACTCAGACACCATCAAATGGGCTAGTACCCCTGTACTCTTACGACTGAGAGCATCTGCCACCACATTTCCCCGTCCAGGGTGATACCGGATCCTACAGTTAAAATCTTTCAACATATCCATCCATCTCCTCAGTCGCATATTCAATTCCCGCCGTGTGAACAAGTACTGTAAACTTTTATGATCTGTATAAATTTCAAAGGTTTTCTCAAATAAATAGTGTTACCACAATTTTAACTCATAGACTACTGCAGCCAACTGTAAATCATGTGTTGGATAATTCCGTTCGTGTGTCCTTAGCTGTTGAGACCCATATGCTATAACTTTCCCCCGTTGCATTAATACACAACCCAACCCCACATGTGATGCGTAGCGATACACTGCAAAATCACCTTCCCCAGACGGAATGGCCAATATTGGGGTAGTAGTCAATCTGCGTTTCAACTTTTGAAAACTGCTCTCACACTTCTCATCCCACTCAAACTTCACATTCTTTTTTGTTAACTTGGTAAGAGGTGCCGCAATACTCGAGAACTCTTGCACAAACTGACGGTAGTATCCTGCCAACCCCAAGAAACTTCTGATCTCTGTCACAATCTTAGGTCTTTCCCACTTCACCACTGCTTCTATCTTTGCTGGGTCCACCGATATCCCATCTCTCGACACATTGTGGCCCAAACATGCTATCTGATCCAACCAGAACTCACGTTTACTGAACTTTGCATACAATTTGGCCTTCCGGAGCATCCCTAGCACAGTTTTTAGATGTTCTGCATGTTCCTCCGAATCCTTCGAATTGATCAATATGTCATCTATAAACACAATGACATAGCGATCCAATAGGGGTCGGAACACCAGATTCATCAGACCCATAAATACTGCAGGCGATTCGTTAGCCCAAAAGGCACCACCAGGAATTCATAATGTCCATACCTAGTTCGGAACGCCATCTTAGCAATGTCTTCGGCTCTTACCCGTAGCTGATGATACCCGAACGCAGATCTATTTTTTGAAAACACTTGTGCCCCTTGTAACTGATCAAATAAATCGTCGATCTTGGGTAACGGATACTTATTCTTAATTTGCTCTAATACCAACTGTAACGCCCAGTTTTTTTTTCTTCTTTTCACGTTGGGCGTAATTAACAAAGCAACCAATTCCATAGTCAATCGGTCAAGCACAAGAAAACACTATCACAATCCCTTATTCAATGATCAAGGTAAATCTACAATCATGCACAAGGCATCGCACACAATACAACCGTACTCAATTTACACATTCTATTCGGTCAAAAGAAACGAAAATCTTTATCCTGTTACTCTACACACTAGGTTCGGACACCAACAACTTCGACCCGGACTCCGTCCCTACATCATCTGTAAAGAGGAAAGAGTGAGTCCATTTAACTCAGTACGGTACAAATCAAAATACAGGTGTGAGATGCAATAATATAAACCCCAAGTCCCTACCAACAGTTCACTACGGAACCCCAGTCCCCCCCCCTGTATCCCACAATCCCACCTACCCAGGGTTTCCGTCCCCCGACGGCACCCCAGGCGTGCCAGTGATACCACCCACCACCAAGACCGGCGACCATTAACCACCTATCGATCCCTACTGGGCCACACACGCGCACTATTTTTCTTCATTTTCGTCACCAACATCGGCGACCATCATTCACCTACCAACCCTACTCACACCGTCTTTCTCCCGCCACCACGAACTCCATTCACGCTGCTTACTCTTTCTATCTCTTTCCCCCCCGGTCCCGCTCTCTCCCAAAGCTCCAGCAACCCCACTCCACTCCCTTAAGCACCTCACTCACCCCGCGGATCCTTCCCTTCCTCGGCGTTCACTCACTTCATTTCCCTATCTCTCCCTCGGACCACATCCTCACCGTCAAAACATCTTTCTCTCTCCTCCCGCGTTGCTCACACAACCCGTTCCCTCTCACACAGCTCACTAACCTCACATATCTTCCTCTCTCCTCCCGCGTTTCTCACACAACCCGCTCCCTCTCACACAGTTCACACACATCTTCCTCTCTTCCGGCCTCCACTCACTCCACCCCTATCTCTCTCTTGGCCTCGCACGTACCGTCACCTTCTCCCTCTCTCCTCTCGCAGTTCTCACGCGGCCAACTTCCTTCTACACGCCTTATTGCACACACTCACCCTACACAGCCTCCTCCGTACACCGCTACTTCCGTAAGCAATCACAACGCACACCACACCTCCAAAATTCCCATACATATTTTAAATCTCAAATCAACACACGTATTTGAAATATGTTACCGTACCTCCCATTTCCATCTTCCTTCTTTTGGCTGATCGCGCTATCGCCGTCTGCAGTCTCTTCTTCTCTTCACTCCGCTTCCTTTCTCTCTCCTTCTGGAACCTTCCTTCCTCTCCTCTTTCTCTTTCCCGCTCCCCTTCTTCCTCTGTTCTTTCTCTCTTTTTTTTCCTTCTTTTTCTTTCCTTTTCCTTATTTCCCCCACCCCCTATTTATATCACCCAAGTTTTCTCAAAACGGCGTCGTTTTTTGCTCTTTAAAACAGTGTTGTTTCCCTCCCCCCTCTCCTTTCTTTTTTTTTTCCAGTCATTACATTTTATGTTGATATGCACTTTAAGACAACAACATTTTTTCCATCAAGCAAGTCGATCAGTTTCCAAGTTTTATTTTTCTGTATTATCATTACCTCTTCTTTCATTGTGTTTAGCCACTCCTTCATTTTTGTTGCTTCTTTAAATGTTGTAGGATATGCAACAAGCAGCAAATGCATAAAATTCATAAATTTCTTTTAAAGATCTGAATTTCTTCAGAAGTGTTTGATTGAATTACTCATTTGACCTCATGAGCTACTTATCTTTGGAGTTGATCTTGGCAAACTTATTAGGCTGCTAGTATTTAAAGTTGAGGAAAAGGAATTAATTGAATTTATTGATATAACATCTACTACTTCACCTTTTGAAGCTTCAAGTTGAGTTTTAACATTGCTGCTACTTTAATTTTAGCATTCTTCTTCATTAAATATGATATTTATGCTAATTATCACTTTGCCACTAAGAGGGTTATATGACATGTATGCTTCATATTCAAGATAATAACTTATGAAAATACATTTTTCTAGTTTTTCATCTAGTTTTGGTGAGTTTGAGAGTTAACCAAAGCATAAACAATACAACAAAAAATTCTTAAGTGGCTTACCAAAGATTTTCTACCTTTTCAAGGTTCACACGATGTTTGATTCAATACAACCTTATGGAGGATATATTCAGCAAATACACTTGAGTAGCCATTTTGCTCCATTTTGCTTCATAAAAGTGGTTGAGTTCATTTGACAAGAACTCACTACATTTGTCCGAATGGAGAGCTTTAATGCATAACCCACTTTGTTTCTCCACCAAAGCCTTGAATTTTATAAAATACACCCAGCTCATGACACTGAAATCATCTATAAAGAGTATAAAATATTGATTGTCACCAAAAGATTTTGTGTTCATTGATTTTATAAATCATCTATAACATGAATTAACTTAAGACAAGTAGCTGCTCTCTAAGCCTTTCCAATAGGAAACAAATTTCTACTTTATTTCCCATAAATGTAGCCTTCACATAAATTAAAAAAAAAATCAATTTTTGACAAGCCTAGAACTATACCTTTCTTACCTAGCAATTGTAGCCCCTTGTAATTAAGATGGCCATACCTTGAGTGCCACAATTCGGAGTTATTCTTTGCACCAGCAACCAGAGAAAAAATTTTCACATTTGATATGCCTTTTTATCTTTAATAACACAAGCTCTATCATCAAATAAAACCGAATAGCCACAAGCCACTAATTGCCTATCACTCAATAGATTATGTACCAATCTAGGAATATATTGAACATTATAGAGAAGTTTTACTTTACCACTGTTGGTTTTAATTACTACCGTATATTTCCTTTTAACTTGAATGTCTTTATTATCTTCAAGCTTGATAGTTATTTTCTATGTTTCATGAAGCTTTGTTACATATTGCCTTTATGCTTGATATATGGTTGGAGCAGCCACTATGTACAAACCATATATCACTTCCAACTTCATTAGTATCATAATAAGCCATTTATAACTTATTTTTTTTATTAATTGTCTCTGCATAGTTGAATTGTTTCTCCTTATACCAGCAATCCACTTTAAAATGCCCATATTTTTTACACTGATAACATTGGACTTCACTCTTGCTACCTCTTTGTTTATTCGTTGAATGCCTTCGCTCAGAACCTCTGCCTCTTTCTCCACCATGGTTCTTTGCACCTCTTCCCCAACCTCTTCCTACTTCTATCTTTTCAAATTCTCTTGAATTGGATGCCTCCCCCTTCACTTGAAATGCTTTCTCTTCATGTTTTTGGGCTGATATCTTTGACCTTTCCTCATAGGCTTGCAGAGAACACAAAATTCAAATAATGAAAAATTAGATGATTCTTTGAACTCCTCAATTGCAGCTATAACATGATCAAACTTGGGAGTTAAAATCCTTAAAATTTTTGTAACAATAGTTTGATAAGTTATTCTATCTCTATGTGTTCTCACTTGACTAACTACTGGTAAGCAATAGACAAAAAATCTTACATTGATTCATTGCCTTTCATGATTAAAGTTTCAAGCTCTAGCAAGATTTTGGGGTTTCGCGGCTATTACCTTTAATGAACCTTGAACTGAGTTTGCAGACTTGTCCATGTTTGCTTCGAGGTTGTAGCTGTAGTAATTCTTGAGAGAAACGTGTAGACAGCTTGTTGGATGAAGAATAATGTTTTAGAGTCCTTTTTCCTGTTATCCTTCAACTGGGTCTCCTCATCTGGATCAACAAACCTCTCCTCTGCCAAGTCCGAGAGGCCTTGAGACTTGAATGTAGTCTTCATTTTGATTATGTAAAATTCATAACTTTCTCCTTTAAAAAAGGGAATGGCTGGTTGTAAAATACTCAGTGAGTCCCCATTTAAAGTCATGGTGTTTCCCTTTTTCTCATAAGGTTTCTCGATGCTCATCCTGCTCTGATACCACCATTAGAGAAGGAAAAAAAAAACTCAAACACTACAAAAGAGAGAATATAACAACCAACAAGTATGAGAATTTTAGAAGAGGAATTTTATCAAACATTTGGTGGGCAGAAAGTGAACTGAGACTATCTATTGCATTCCATTATTTTTCATAACCAAGGATGCCTTTTTGTAGGCATTATATCTCAACCAAACTCCAAAAAGAAGCGAAGATACTTGGCAATACTACAAACGTGCTTAAACTAAAAGTAGAAAATCATGCACAAAATAAAAACTAAGTTAGACTAAGTAAAAACATAGTAAAAGTAAAAAATAACTACTGTCAATTTTGAATCATATATTCAAAAAAATTGAGCTCTCCTTTTTCCAAAAAGACTTATCCCCTTCACCGAAAGTGTAATACCCGCATCGGAGCCACCACCGACCGCAAAAAAAATGTAAAATTCTCCCCTACCCGCTTGAAATTCGCTTTCAAGTCTCCCCGTAGTCATATCAGAGTAAAAGGGATGGCGAGTGAGCCGAAAATCGCGGGCAAAGCCCAGCGGAGCCACCACGGCCGAAACCTTAAAACCCCTCCGATGAGCCCTTTCCCCTTTCCCATTTCATAAAATTTTTTGATCATTGTGTTCAACATCCTTTTCTGTGCAGTTTAACCGAAGAAGAAACCCCAGCTACTAAGGATACGTTTAAAACTGGCCAACCGAGGCTCCCAGGGGCCTATAGGTTCAGTTTTTTGTGATTTTCTAGCCAACCGAGGCCTCTTAATGTATTTTTTCGTAGGGATACGTTTAAAACTAGCTAAACTGATGTGAACTGCCATTGTGGTTGGCAAAGCTGGCACCAGAGCATGGCGGCACTGCCATGCCGGAACCCTTAAATTGGCAGGAAGGGTTTTTGACACCGATTTAGGGTTTTTGAAGGTATTTTTAGTTACGTGACGAGTATTTTGGATTCTCGTAGAAAAATTTAGAAAACTCGAGGCCTGTTAGAAGATAGTGCGACGTCTTGAAACACCAATCTGGGTAAGGATCCCTCACCTTATTTTCAGTTACGGTAAATTGAGGATCAATAATCGATAATTGTGTATTTTGTGAAAAATAAAAAAATTCTAAAAATATTACAGGTTGCTAGTGGAATTGGAACTGGTTAGTTCACATTTATTATGACTCCCTATTTATGTTCCTATACTGCCTATATTTGCTTACTATTATACTATGCGTAATTGAATTAATGGTTTTTATCCAGTATTCTGGTTATTGGTTATTTAGCTATGCTAAACTATATCATTTGTTTAAGTGTCATTTTAATTAATATGTGAATATGAAATGAGATGTTGGTATGCTATTGTGGTTGCTTGGATGATAAAAGTATAAATAAATGAAAACTTACTGGCATCCTAGGAAATAGTGGATGGACCTGGTACATAGGGAACCCTACTGTGAACATTATTATTTCATCAAATTAGACTGAGAAGTCTCATACCAGAAGGGTTTTAGGAGATATGATTTACCCTCATATCACACAGGGCATCGAGACGATGGTGTTATTGGGTACCCATTACCAGACGGGGTGTGGGGACAATTGAGTTAATTGTCAATCTTGATATTGGGTTTACGAGTAGATGGATATCCATATGGACCCCTAAGGGTCCTAATAAGTAGGTTGAAAAGGAAGGATTGCTGATCCTATGCATGAGATTGAAATATCATTTGGTTTATTGTTTATATAGGTTGATTTTGAAAAAAAAAAAACTGTAACAATAAGTATCGAATAGAAAGTTTTAAATATAAATGTACTTACTTAAAGTAAAGACTCTATTAGTTGTTTTCTGATTTTTACCAACCTTCAGTTTTTCATATCAGAGATTAATCTAATATTCTTATTGGGTTAGAGTAGCTCACCATTTCATTAACCATTTTAGATTAAGAAGACCAAGATCCAGAGCTCGATTAGTAAGAGGGTTGTGACTAGTCCACCTCTTGGATTCCCTTCAAGTGATAGTGAAAGTTACCCTAGAAAACTTATTTATTTATTTTTCTTTAATTACCATTTGTCTTTTATGAACTACATAGAAGGGACATTCTTGTACCCCTATTGGGCATCCTAATTTATTGTATAAGCAATGTAAACCCTAACATTATTATTTACTTCCGCATTTAAATTATAAATTCATTTCTTTTAAGGTTGCGGGCATTTACAAACATATAAGGTTCATCTAACATTTAAGAACTAAAAGATAAGTAAGATAAATATGCGTACCATGTATCCTCTCTACGTCCATTAATGATGTCAATGTTGTACTATCCACCAACTGCCTAGTTTTCAATAAGAGCAACAGAATTTTGTACCTAGATCCATTATATAAAGTAAATAAACATGGATAAGTCCTTGGAAAATGTCACCTTTATTATTGAGAAGCACATGCTAGAAGCACAAATCGATGAAATGAACCCAGTCTTTCAACTATGGAGAAGCACTCTAGCTCCATAACCCAATAGATAATATTAGGCAGCATCAAAATTTGAGGGCAAACCTGTAACACCCCTAAACCTAATCAAATTAATGTATTCAAATATCTATTTCTTTTAAAAATTATGTATAATTTTCTATATATGTGTTTATTTTTAAATCTTAAATTTATTCAGGTCTATATATATATTTGCATTAGAGAATAAATTTAATGAAAATATAAAAAAATAAAAGAAATTTACAAAAAAACACCTATGGGCAACCCACAGAACTGCCTTATGGTCATGCATGCCTCGTGGCCAAAGGAGGCCTCACTTGCGTTCGAGCTTGCTAGCCACACGCGGTGAACAGTGATCGGACGTGACCGGCCACTATCTTGAACTGCCACCCCTCGCCAGATAGCACGAGGGCAGTTGATGACCATCACGCCAGTCGATTATAATGCCGATCAACGATGGAGAATGGATACGCGTGATCCAACATATCACACGCATCCTTTCAGTCTTTAAAAGGCTGATCAACCCTCCTTATCTCCCATTTCTTCTCCTTTTTCATTTCTGCAAACCAAGAGAGAGAAACCAAATAAAGAAACCAGGAGATGGGCTAGCCAATTGTAGAAAGTTCAAATATGAGCTTTTTGAACAGCCCAAATTCGTAACTTTAATTGGATTTAAGTGATTTGGGATAATTTGGGCTTGTTTGAGTCTTATTGATAATGGATGAATAAGCCTTGTGTATGGGCTGGATTAGTTGAGTTGTTTTAAGTATTTTGGATTGTTTTATTTTAGTTTGAGTTAATTAAGCCCATATAGTTAAGTATAACTCATTTTGGACTTAAGTCTTGTCTTAGTGTTATTACAAGAATGAGCCCATAACTATATGGTGCCACAAACAATTAGTGGTGTTGGTTAAAAAGATTGGTGATGCAAACAAGGCTAAAAACACTCAATATACTCAAAGAGCATCAGAAAGTGACTTGGAGCAAATTTCAAATGATGTAAACACAAATACAGTTCCAAACCTGGAAAGTTTCAGTAGACCAGTAACAAAATTAAAGGCAAAGAAGCTTAAAGAGTTACTCCAAGCTTTTACTCAAAAACATGTGGATGATGGGTTGGCCAATTATGAAAAGTTCAAATATGAGCTTTTTAAACAGCTCAAATTCATAACTTTAATTGGATTTAAGTGATTTGGGATAATTTGGACTTGTTTGAGTCTTATTGATAATGGATGAAAAAGCTTTGTGTATGAGCTGGATTAGTTGAGTTGTTTTAAGTATTTTGGATTGTTTTGTTTTAGTTTGATTTAATTAAGCCCATATAGTTAAGTATAACTCATTTTGGACTTAAGTCTTGTCTTAGTGTTATTATAAGAATGAGCCCAAAACTATATGGTGCCACAAACAATTAGTGGTTGTGGTTAAAAAGATTGGAGTTACATAACAATTATATGCCTATAATTAGCCTAGTTATTGTTGGAGTTACAATTGTAATTACCACATAATTAACCTAGTTATTGTAGGAGTTACAATTGTAGTTATTGTATTGTAACTTATTATTGATTTCTTTGGCTATAAATACCAAAGGAACTCTTCTTTGTGGATCATCAAGAGTTGTAATCCAACATTTCAGAATTGAGTTGAGAGCGTTTTGGCTTTCTTTTCACTTTATGTACAAGTTGTTGATTTGGAATATAATTGTTGCCACTTGTATTTCAATTTTGATTTCCTATTTCAATTGTTCTTGGTGCTTGTTTAGATTGGGTCCAAGGGATATCATTTATCTTTCTTGGGTTCTCTTTAATTTTTACCATTTGAGTGATTGAACAAATTTGATTCCTTTTTCACTTGTGATTTAAATTCCGTTCTAAATCGATTGAAGAGTTCTAAGGTTCAAGTAAGGGTCTTGGGGTTCCACATCATTTGGAATCAAAGCATTGGTTCACCAAGTAAATTAGTCTATCCTTATTTTGTTGTCTTTATTTTCATTATTTCTTACCAAAAAAAACGAGACAAATTTGCATTCAGCAAAAGAACAAAATCTGATTAGCCTAATTTGGTTACTTGTGCAAAACACATTTCCACATATTCTACCTTGTGTAATTGACACATCTGCTGTTATTTTCCTTTTATTTATCTCATATAGCATTTAAATAAATTTAAAATTTAAAAGGAAAACTCGTTTCAAGGCTGTTTGTTTGGTTGAGATTGTTTGTGTAATTTTTGGGGCTAGAAACAACTCACTTCAATTGAGTTTGTTTTCATCCAAAACTATTTGTTTCACTTAATTTGAGTATTTTGGGTGATAATTTGTTGTTCTATTAGAGAATTACAAATTTCGTGCATTAAATTCCATATTCACCATTTTTTTCTTGCATCTTTAGTTTTCATTTAATATGTCTGCCCATCGTTTCTATGCAAGAATGATCCGAATGCTTATCTCTAATGGGAGTGCAAGGTGGAGATTATATTTTTGTGCCACAATTATTCGGAGGAGAAAAAGATAAAGCTTGCGGCCGTGGAGTTTGGAGAGTATGCTATTGTGTGGTGGGATCAACTCATCACAAGTAAAAGGAAAAATGGAGAGAGATATATTTCCACTTGGGCCAAAATAAAGGCTATCATGAGAAGGTGCTTTGTTTCTACTCACTACTATAGGGGCTTACATCAAAAATTGCAAGGCCTTATACAAGGGAACAAGAGTGTAGAAGACTACTACAAAGAGATGGAGATAGCCATGATAAGGGCTAATATTGAAGAGGATAGGGAAGATACTATGGCAAGGTTCTTAAATGGCCTTAACAAAGACATAGCTAACATTGTAGAGCTTCAACATTATGTGGAGATTGATGATGTGTTGCACATGGCTATAAAGACTTAAAGCCAATTAAAGAGGAAGGGAAACACAAGTCAAGCCAACACTTACTCGGCCCAAAATTCCAATTGGAGACCGAATTGGAGGGGAGATAACAAGGCTGTCCAATTCAAAAGAGATGACAAAACCAAGCCAAAAGATGCTAATGATAATAAAAACAAAGGTATTTCTAACTCCCAAACTCCTAGGAATAGAGATATCAAGTGTTTCAGATGCTTGAGTTTTGGTCATATTGCATCTCAATGCCCAGATAAAAGGGTAATGGTGATGCGTGGTGATGGTGTTGAAATGGATGATAAGAATGATGTGGAGGATGAAATGCCTCATTTGGAGGATTGTAGTGATGGGGAAACGCCTATGGAAGGTAGATTGTTGGTTTCTAGACGTGCTTTGAATATGCAAGTAAGGAATGATGATGAGGGGGTTAAGTTGCAAAGAGAGAAAATTTTTCGTTCTAGATGTCTAGTGAATGGAAAATTGTGTAGCATGATTATTGATGGGGTAGTTGTGTAAATGTGGCTAGTACCTTATTTGTTGATAAACTGGGTTTGGAAACTACAAAACATCCTAAACCTTATAAGCTGCAATGGCTTAACAAAAGTGGGGAGGTGAGAGTTAATAAGCAAGTGAGGGTGCCTTTTACTATTGGGAAGTATAGTGATGAGGTGATATGTGCTGTAGTTCCTATGCAAACTAGTCATATTTTACTGGGTAGACCATGGCAATGGGATAGGACAGTGATGCATGATGGGTATCTCAATAGGTACATGGTAGGAAAAGAGGGCAAAAAGTATACTCTTCTTCCTGTAACCCCTAAACAAGTTTTTAAAGACCAAATGCAACTTGAAAAGTCCCATGATGAATTCGCACAAAGACAGACTGAGAGAAAAAGAAAAGAAAAAGAAAAAGATAAAAGAAAAGAGAGTGAGAGAAAATTAAAGTGGAAAAATGAAGATCAGAAGGAAAAAGAAAGAGAGATGCGTTCGACCATAGAAAAGAATGAGGGAAAGAAAATGAGTTTTTATGCTAAAATGAAAGATGTGAGGAAAGTTTAATTTTCTAACGAGCCAATTATTGTACTCATGTACAAGGAAGCTTGTTTCTCAACTAACGAACTTGACCCTTCTTTGCCAAGTGTTGTGGTTGAAGTTTTTCAGGAATTTAGCGATGTTTTTCCCGATGATCTACCTTAAGGTTTACCACATTTGAGAGGGATTGAGCATCAAATTGACTTCATTCCCGGGGCTGCCATACCAAATAGACCAGCCTATAGGAACAATCCCGAGGAGACCAAAGAGCTTCAAAGGCAAGTGGAGGAGCTCTTACAAAAAGGGCACATTCAAGAAAGTTTAAGTCCATCGCAGTGCCCGTCTTATTAGTGCCCAAAAAAGATAGTAGTTGGCGTATGTGTGTTGATTGTAGAGCTGTCAACAAAATAACGGTAAAATATTGACAGCCAATACCTCGACTTGATGATATGTTAGATGAGTTGCATGGTGCTTGTGTATTTTCTAAAATTGATCTTAAAAGTGGTTATCACCAAATAGAATGAAACTAGGAGATGAATGGAAAACTGCTTTTAAAACAAAATAAGAGTCATATGAGTGGTTGGTTATGCCATTTGGCTTAACTAATGCGCCAAGTACTTTCATGCGTTTAATGAACCATGTTTTACGTGAATTTATTGGAAAGTTTGTGGTTGTCTACTTCGATGACATTCTTGTGTATAGCAAATCTATTGATGAGCATGTCATGCATTTGAGGCAAGTGTTTGACACATTGCGCAAATTTCAACTATATGTTAACATGAAGAAATATACATTTTGCATTGATTCGAGGACGAATCCTTTTGAGGGGAGGGGGAATGATGCAAACAAGGCTAAAAACACTCAAGATACCCAAAGAGCATCAGAATGTGACTTGGAGCAAATTCCAAACCTGAAAAGTTTCAGCGGACCAGTAATAAGATCAAAGGCAAAGAAGCTTAAAGAGTTGCTCTAAGTTTTTACTCAAAAACATGTGGATGATGGGCTGGCCAATTGTGGAAAGTTCAAATATGAGCTTTTTTAACAGCCCAAATTCGTAACTTTAATTGGATTTAAGTGATTTGGGATAATTTGGGCTTGTTTGAGTCTTATTGATAATGGATGAATAAAGCTTGTGTATGGGCTGGATTAGTTGAGTTATTTTAAATATTTTGGATTGTTTTATTTTAGTTTGAGTTAATTAAGCCCATTTAGTTAAGTATAATTCATTTTGGGCTTAAAGTCTTGTCTTAGTGTTATTACAAGAATGAGTCCATAACTATATGGTGCCACAAACAATTAGTGGTGTTGGTTAAGAAGATTGGAGTTACAAGGCGTTACATAACAATTACATACCTATAATTACCCTAGTTATTGTTGGAGTTACAATTGTAATTACCACATAATTAACCTAGTTATTGTGGGAGTTACAATTGTAGTTATTGTATTGTAACTTATCATTGATTTCTTTGGCTATAAATACCAAAGGAACTCTTCTTTTTGGACATCAAGAGTTGTAATCAAACATTTCAGAACTCTTCTTTTCACTTTATGCACAAGGTGTTGATTTAGAATACAATTGTTATCACTTGTATTTCAATTTTGATTTCCTATTTCAATTGTTCTTGGTGCTTGTTTGGATTGGGTTCAAGGGATATCATTTATCTTTCTTGAGTTCTCTTTAACTTCTACCATTCGGGTGATTGAACAAATTTGATTTCTTTTTTACTTGTGATCTAAATTCCATTCTAAACCGATTGAAGAGTTCTAAGGTTCAAGCAATGGTCTTGGGGTTCCGCATCAGGACTTCTGGGCAAAGTTGGAGCATCCTGAGCTTTGAGTCTATCTATCGGTGGTCTCCCTTGAATCATATTTTCTTACAAAAGGAGATAATAATAGTTTAGCAAAGACACAATTCACTAAGGTCCAAAGGAAGACCATTGTTCTAAGAGAGTAATCTAGAATTCTAAGATTAAATCCTAAACCTCAGTGTAAGGGATGTCCAGGAATCATACTCTAATACCACCTATGACGTCCCAATACTTGGTAGGGCATCGGTGTTTGATGATAAAATAGATACAAGTGCAAGAGATAATATATATACATAAGTGGAATTATCATCCTTTACATATACCAAATGTGCATCATTAAAATTAATGAATTAGCTACACACACTTTACAAAATAATGTTCAGCTAATTCTACAAAATACGAAAAGGATCCTATCAGAGTACAACAAAATATCACTTACTAGTTTGCGAAGGATCCAAGCAAGCATATAAAGGCAGATCGAGAAGCAGGTCTTCTCTATCAACATTATCTAGAGGGATGGATTAAAGGTTAGTTCCATGAAAATCAGTAAGGGTGACAATATTTAAATCACATGATCAAAGTTTTAAAAGTTACATTTTAATTAAAAATTATCTATTACCTTTTAATCGATCGACCTTACCATTAGAGATCATCGGATACCATAAATTTAGAAACTTTGAAAAACCATTTGATTTGATTACGAAAATCATTTTGAAATATGTAGACATAATGATGGAACAATGAGAAATATAAGTTATCAAGAAGGAAAATAGTAATTAGGCAGTAAATAACGACAATAATCTTAGACCCAACAGATCAATCATTTATTTCAGTTTAATTTTACAAATCTTCGTGTGAAGCCATTAAGGTCTATATCAACTGAGGATAGAGAGGATCCCCAACTATCATTGTGAATGAGAAATAGTACAATACAGTATGACCTATCGATCCATATTCTATGACCATGGTATTATGGCGTCACTATTGCTCCTACAATCAATCTTGATCCACTTTTGTTAGAGAGGATGCCAGTACCATTCATAAGGAATGCTTCACCAACATTTGGTAACGATCAGATCAAATAACCTCTCAGTGATAACTTTAAAAAAATTTAGTAGTTTATTTCATTTTTAGACAAAACATAGATTATCAGTTCAATATTATAATTCAAAACAATCAAATTTTAAATCAATTTGGGCTTTGTGGAATCCTTTTGACCAAAACCCAAACTCGATAAGGGCCTCTTAGATAAACCTGGCCCACCGAGGGCCCACTAAATTGAACTGGACCCGATGGGGATCCTTTAAACTATCCTTGCCCAACGAGGGCTCCTAAATTGACCCCGATCTAGAGAGGACCTATTTGATTAAAAATGCAAACCCAAAAAGGGTCGTTTGACCTAAGTCGGGTCCAATAAGGGCCAATTAACTTGAGCCCAAATTCAAATGGGTCCATGTACCTAACCCGGCCTTGGACTCGATGGCAATCTGTAACTGACTCAACCCGTTGACTGACCAGGCCAACTAAGGGCCCATCTGATTGATCTAGACCAATTAAGGTTCATTAAATTAACTCAGCCCATAAGGGTGCAACTCGAATCAAACTTGGATTCGTTAGGATCCTTAAAACACTTTAACACACGAAGGCCCAACCTAGCCCCAGAAACCCAAGTCGTTAGGGTCTTTAAACAATCAGGCTATCAGGTTTCCTTTTTGGGTTGAGGCTCATTTAGAAAAACCCTCTCAGTTATCACCCTGCGGCCAATTGGCGTGCCAAAACTCGGGCGTGCCAAGTAGGCCCAACTATTCGACAAACTGCACATGCAGCGTGCTATGGGTAAGCTTTTCAGCCGGTTGGCCTATCAAGACAAGTACTTCCTGCATGTAGTGCGCGTGGATGCTTGGTCGAGTGGCATAGACATGGACATGTGGAGCTCTTAGCAGGCTGGCATGCCTAACATACCTGCACCTGCATATACATGTATCTTGACACGTATACCAGCGCACACATGCCATGGTATAGTGGTGCCTTCACTAACCTGATCTATTTCTACCATTTTATTCATGTGTTTCACTTCATTTCAACTCAAGTTCAAAGTTAATATCGAGAATCATTGAATCATCAACATGCATCAAATATTTCATATAATATTTTCACAAAATTATAAGCAAACACCAATGAAGCATCATGCATTTTGGAAGCAACATGCAAACCAGACTTAAACATTTCGAAGGTTTTCAAAATCATAAAGACATGTATTTGAAGCATGAAGAGAAACAGTAAATCCCTTACCCTACTGAAGAGTCCTCGGGTCTAAGAAAAGAGCTTATTCGCGGTTGTTCAAAGGGGAAACTCGCTATAGCAGCAAGTGTGACAGTGTTGCGAAAGTTGTCTGGTTGCAGAGGAGGTTCTATAAATAACAGAAAAGAAGAAGAAGATGAAGCTTCATAGTTGAGTTGTTTAACACTTGAAAGGAAGAACAGGACCGATGAGGGAAGAAAAAAACTCGCCTTGTGAATGTTGAAAGCAAAACGTGATTGGTTTTTGATGCCGAACCCCAAGACCCTTGGTTGAACCTTAAGACTCTTCAATCGGTTTAGAACGGAATTTAGATCACAAGTAAAAAAGGAATCAAATTTGTTCAATCACCCAAATGGTAGAAGTTAAAGAGAACCCAAGAAAGTTAAATGATATCCCTTGAACCCAATCCAAACAAGCACCAAGAACAATTGAAATAGGAAATCAAAATTGAAATACAAGTGATAACAATTGTATTCCAAATCAACACCTTGTGCATAAAGTGAAAAGAAAGCTAAAACACTCTCAACTCAATTCTGAAATGTTTGATTACAACTCTTGATGTCTACAAAGAAGACTTTCTTTGGTATTTATAACCAAAGAAATCAATGATAAGTTACAATACAATAACTACAATTGTAACTTCTACAATAACTAGGTTAATTATGTGGTAATTATAATTGTAACTCCAACAATAACTAGGCTAATTATAGGCATGTAATTGTTATGTAACTCTTTGTAACTCCAATCTTCTTAATCAACACCACTAATTGTTTGTGGCACCATATAGTTATGGGCTCATTCTTGTAATAACACTAAGACAAGCCTTAAGTTCAAAATGAGTTGTACTTAACTATATAAGCTTAATTAAATTAAAATAAAACAATCCAAAATACTTAAAACAACTCAACTAATCCAGCTCATACACAAGGCTTATTCATCCATTATCAATAAGACTCAAACAAGTCCAAATTATCCCAAATCACTTAAATCTAATTAAAGTTACGAATTTGGGCTGTTCAAAGAGCTCATATTTGTACTTTCTACAATTGGCCAGCCCATCATCCACATGTTTTTGAGTAAAAACTTGGGAAACTCTTTAAGCTTCTTTGCCTTTGATCTTGTTACTGGTCCGCTGAAACTTTCCAGGTTTGGAACTGTATTTGTGTTTACATCATTTGAAATTTACTCCAAGTCACCTTCTGATGCTCTTTGAGTGTCTTGAGTGTTTTTAGCCTTATTTGCACATTCCCCCTCCCCTCAAAAGGATTCGTCCTCGAATCAATTCCTGCATCAATTTCAAAAGGGGATAAATTAGATATATTAAATGTAGCCGAAATATTATACTCACCTTGTAGGTCCACTTTGTAGGCATTTTCATTGATTTTGGCTATGATTTAAAATGGACCATCCCCATGAGCATCCAACTTAGATTTCCATTTTCATGGAAATCGTTCCTTGTGCATTTGAACCCACACCCAATCTTCGGGTTCAAATGAAATCTTGCGCCTTCCTTTATTGACATAGGATGGTACTTGTTCATTTTTCTTTTCAATGTTCTGCCTTGCTTTTTCATAAATTGCTTTAACAATTTTTGCTTTCTTATGTCCATCCAAATTAGAAATGTCACTTATAGGAATAGGCAACAAATCAAGTGGAGTTAAGGGATTAAAACCATACACAATTTCAAAAGGAGAAAACCTAGTAGAAGAATGTATACTCCGATTATAAGCAAATTCAACAAATGGTAGCATATCTTCCCAAGTTTTAACATTCCTTCCAATTAAAGCACATAATAATGTATCAAGTGTTCTATTTACTACTTCAGTTTGACCATCCATTTGTGAATGTGAAGTAGTAGAAAATAAAAGTTTGGTCCCAAGTTTGGACTACAAAACTCGCCAAAAGTGGCTTAAAAACTTAACATTCCTATCGGACACAATGATTTTAGGAATGCCATGTATTCTAACAACTTCACGGAAAAACAAATCTGCTATATGTGTGGCATCATCTGTTTTGTGACATGGTTTATAGTGTGCCATTTTGAAAAAACGATCAACAACAATAAATATTGAGTCTCAGCCTTTTCTAGTCCTAGGCAAACCCAACAAAAAGTTTATAGAAATATCAACCCAAGGATGTGTAGGAATGGGTAATGGCATATATAATCCATGTGGTTGATCTCTAGACTTAGCTTGCCTACATGAGATGCACTGCGCACAAATTTTCTCAACATGTTTGCGCATATTAGGTCAAAAGAAATGTTCATGTAAAATGCTCAAAGTTTTGCCAATCCCAAAATGTCCCATTAAACCACCACTATGTGCTTCACGAACAAACAACTCCCAAATAGAACTATTAGGCACACATTATTTTCGCTTTTTAAATAGAAAACCATCATGCCTATAAAAGTCTTGAAATACCGCATGTTCACAAGCCACAAACATTTGAAAAATAACTATCATGCACATACAATTTTTGAAATGCTCAAATCCCAACAATTTTGTAGAAAGAGTAGAGATAAGACTGTACCTTCTTGAAAGCGCATCAGCTACCACATTTTCTTTTCCTTGCTTATATTGGATCACATATGGGAAGGACTCTATGAATTCTACCCATTTTGCATGTCGTTTATTAAGCTTACCTTGCCCTTTCAAAGGCCTCAAAGATTCATGATCGATGTGAATCACAAATTCTTTTGGTAACAAATAATGTTGCCATGTCTCTAATGCTCTTACCAAAGCATAAAACTCTTTGTCATAGGTGGAATAATTCAATTGTGATCCATTGAGCTTCTCACTGAAGTAAGCAATAGGTCTTTTATCTTGCATAAGAACAGCACCTATCCCAAGCCCAAAGGCATCACATTCAATTATAAAAGTTGAATCAAAATTAGGCAATCTTAATAAAGGTGCATTACATAACTTTTCTTTTAGCAAGGAAAACGCATGTTCTTGTTGTTTTCCCCAAACAAACCCTTTACCTTTTTACATGATTTCAGTTAAAGTGGCAGCAATGATACTAAAATCTTTTACAAATCTCCAATAGAAACTTGTCAAACTATGAAAACTAAGCACCTCACTTACACTTTTAGGTGTCGGCCACTCTTGAATAGCCTTTACCTTTTCACTATCTACCTCGATTCCTTTTGCACTCACGACATATCCTAAGAAAATGATGCGATCAATGCAAAATGTACATTTCTTCATGTTAGCATATAGTTGAAATTTGTGCAATGTGTCAAACACTTGCCTCAAATGCATGAGATGCTCATCAATAGATTTGCTATACACAAGAATGTCATCGAAGTAGACAACCACAAACTTTCTAATAAATTCATGTAAAACATGGTTCATTAAACGCATGAAAGTACTTGGTGCATTAGTTAAGCCAAATGGCATAACCAACCACTCATATAACCCTTGTTTTGTTTTAAAAGTAGTTTTCCATTCATCTCCTGGTTTCATTCTTATTTGGTGATAACCACTTTTAAGATCAATTTTAGAAAATAAACAAGCACCATGCAATTCATCTAACATATCATCAAGTCGAGGTATTGGGTGTCAATATTTTACCGTTATTTTGTTGACGGCTCTACAATCAACACATATACGCCAACTACCATCTTTTTTGGGTACTAATAAGACGGGCACTGTGCATGGACTTAAACTTTCTCGAATGTGTTTTTTTTTGTAAGAGCTCATCCACTTGCCTTTGAAGCTCTTTGGTCTCCTCGGGATTGTTCCTATAGGCTGGTCTATTTGGTATGGTAGCCCCGGGAATGAAGTCAATCCCTCTCAAATGTGGTAAACCTTAAGGTAGATCATCGGGAAAAACATCGCTAAATTCCTGCAAAACTTCAACCACAACACTTGGCAAAAAAGGGTCAAGTTCGTTAGTTGAGAAACAAGCTTCCTTGTACATGAGTACAATAATTGGCATGTTAGAAAATAAAGCTTTCCTCACATCTCTCATTTTAACATAAAAGCTCATTTTCTTTCCCTCATTCTTTTCTATGGTCGAATGCATCTCTCTTTCTTTTTCCGTTTAATCTTCATTTTTCCACTCTAATTTTCTCTAACTCTCTTTTCTTTTTTCTTTTTCTTTTTCTTTTCTTTTTCTCTCTGTCTCTCTTTGTGCGAATTCATCATGGGACTTTTCAAGTTGCATTTGGTCTTCAAAAACTTGTTTAGGGGCTTAAAGGAAGAAGATGATACTTTTTGCCCTCTTTTCCTACCATATACCTATTGAGATACCCATCATGCATCACTCTCCTATCCCATTGCCATGGTCTACCCAGCAAAATATGGCTAGATTGCATAGGAACTACATCACATATCACCTCATCACTATACTTCCCAATAGTGAAAGGCACCCTCACTTGCGTATTAACTCTCAGCTCCTCACTATTGTTAAGCCATTGCAGCTTATAAGGTTTAGAATGTTTTGTAGTTTCCAAACCCAGTTTATCAACAAATAAGGTACTAGCCACATTTACACAACTACTCCCATCAATAATCATGCTACACAATTTTCCATTCACTAGACATCTAGAATGAAAAATATTCTCTCTTTGCAACTTAACCCCCCCATCATCATTCCTTACTTGCATGTTCAAAGCACGTCTAGAAACCAACAATCTACCTTCCATAGGCGTTTCCCCAACACGCATCACCATTACCCTTTTATCTGGGCATTGAGATGCAATATGACCAAAACCCAAGCATCTGAAACACTTGATATCTCTATTCCTAAGAGTTTGGGAGTTAGAAATACCTTTGTTTTTATTATCATTGGCATCTTTTGGCTTGGTTTTGTCATCTCTTTTGAATTGGACAGCCTTGTTATCTCCCCTCCAATTCGGTCTCCAATTGGAATTTTGGGCCGAGTAAGTGTTGGCTTGCCTTGTGTTCCCCTTTCTCTGCAATTGTCTTTCAATCTTTATAGCCATGTGTACCACATCATCAATCTCCACATAATGTTGAAGCTCTACAATGTTGGCTATGTCTTTGTTAAGGCCATTTAAGAACCTTGCCATAGTAGCTTCCCTATCCTCTTCAATATTAGCCCTTATCATGGCTATCTCCATCTCTTGGTAGTAATCTTCTACACTCTTGTTCCCTTGTATAAGGCTTTGCAATTTTTGATGTAAGTCTCTATAGTAGTGAGTAGGAACAAAGCGCCTTCTCATGATAGCCTTCATTTCAGCCTAAGTGGAAATATATCTCTCTCCATTTCTCCTTTTACTTGTGATGAGTTGATCCCACCACACAATGGCATACTCTCCAAACTCCACGGCCGCAAGCTTTATCTTTTTCTCCTCCGAATAATTGTGGGACTAAAAAATAAGCTCCACCTTGTGCTCTCTATCCTCTTCAATATTAGCCCTTATGGCTATCTCCATCTCTTTGTAGTAGTCTTCTACACTCTTGTTCCCTTGTATAAGGCCTTGCAATTTTTGATGTAAGTCCCTATAGTAGTGAGTAGGAACAAAGCGCCTTCTCATGATAGCCTTCATTTCGGCCTAAGTGGAAATATATCTCTCTCCATTTCTCCTTTTACTTGTGATGAGTTGATCCCATCACACAATGGCATACTCTCCAAACTCCACGGCCGCAAGCTTTATCTTTTTCTCCTCCGAATAATTGTGGCACTCAAAAATAAGCTCCACCTTGTGCTCCCATTCGAGATAAGCATTCGGATCATTCTTGCCTAGAAACGATGGGATTTTCATTTTGATGCTCCCAATGTTTTTATCAAGATTGTTTCGACCCCTACCATAATTTCGACCTTCATTGATCAAAGTAGCTTGGTCATCAAAAGGTGGTGTTGGAAGTCTTCTTGCCCCTGGATTGGTTTGGGAAGCTTCCCCTCTCATGGAATTTAACTCACGTTGTTGTTTCTCTAGTTTCTCATTCATGTTGCCAATAGCTAGTTGAATCCTCTTAAATTGTTGTTGCATTGCTTTGAGGATGAATTCTTGATCTTTTGATGTTCTTTCACTCCCTTGTGGCTCCATCTTCAAATCTGAAATTTTAATGACAAACAAAATAGATTGCAACCTCACAAATCACTTCCTCACGTGTTTACTCTCGTAGTATGGGCACTCATGTTTCACTCAATTTTGGCTTTTACCCTCTTTTGAGCTCACACTCTCTTTCTTTTTAACACTCAAGCAATCTTTTATAACTTCATATAAAATGGCCAATTCAAACAACACTTAATTATCACTATGTACTCAATTTTAATTAGAGATAACAAAGAATTCCTAAAGAAATAAGATACACGAATTCAACTCTAAAAGCAAACTAGAACAATCTAAACAATGAAGAGAACACACTTGATATAGAAATAAGTGTATGATGATTTTTATGTTAATTAGGCAACGAGAAATCAATATTATTATCTCAAGATGTAATAAGAAGCAAATGGACAGAAATATTAGATGAAAACTAAAGATGCAAGAAAAAAAAAATGGTGAATATGGAATTTAATGCACGAAACTTGTAATTCTCTAATAGAACCACAAATTATCACCCAAATACTCAAATTAAGTGAAACAAACAGTTTTGGATGAAAACAAACTCAATTGAGGTGAGTTGTTTCCAAACAGCCCAAAAAATTACACAAACAATCTCAACCAAACAAACAGCCTTGAAACGAGTTTTCTTTTTAAATTTTAAATGTATTTGAATGTTATATAAGATAAATAAAAGGGAAATAACAGCAGCTTTGTCAATTACACAAGGTAGAATATGTGGAAATGTGTTTTGCACAATTAAGCTAATTAGGCTAATCTGATTTTTTTTTTGCTGAATGCAAATTTGTCTCTTTTTTTTTGTAAGAAATAATGAAAATAAAGACAACAAAATAAGGATAGACTAATTTACTTAGTGAACCAATGGTCTAATACCAAATGATGCGGAACCCCAAGACCCTTGCTTGAACCTTAGAACTCTTCAATCGATTTAAAACGGAATTTAGATCACAAGTAAAAAAGGAATCAAATTTGTTCAATCACCCAAATGGTAGAAGTTAAAGAGAACCCAAGAAAGATAAATGATATCCCTTGAACCCAATCCAAACAAGCACCAAGAACAATTGAAATAGGAAATCAAAATTGAAATACAAGTGATAACAATTGTATTCCAAATCAACACTTTGTGCATAAAGTGAAAAGAAAGCCAAAACACTCTCAACTCAATTCTAAAATGTTTGATTACAACTCTTGATGTCCACAAAGAATAGTTCCTTTGGTATTTATAGCCAAAGAAATCAATGATAAGTTATAATATAATAACTACAATTGTAACTCTCACAATAACTAGGTTAATTATGTGGTAATTACAATTGTAACTCCAACAATAACTAGGCTAATTATAGGCATGTAATTGTTTGTAACTCCAATCTTCTTAACCAACACCACTAATTGTTTGTGGCAACATATAGTTATGGCCTCATTCTTATAATAACACTAATACAAGACTTAAGCCCAAAATGAGTTATACTTAACTATATAGGCTTAATTAACTCAAACTAAAATAAAACAATCCAAAATACTTAAAACAACTCAACTAATCCAGCCCATACACAAGACTTATTAATCCATTATCAATAAGACTCAAACAAGCTCAAATTATCCCAAATCACTTAAATCCAATTAAAGTTCCGAATTTGGGCTGTTCAAAAAGTTCATATTTGAACTTTCCACAATTGGCCAGCCCATCATCCACATGTTTTTGAGTAAAAACTTGGAGCAAATCTTTAAACTTTTTTGCCTTTGATCTTGTTATTGGTCTGCTGAAACTTTCCAGGTTTGGAACTGTATTTATGTTTACATCATTTGAAATTTGCTCCAAGTCACATTCTGATGCTCTTTAAGTATCTTGAGTGTTTTTAGCCTTGTTTGCATCAAATCCATTGCCACTGAAACCAAGAAGGCCTATGGAGTTCTTAAAAGGTCTTAGGGCTAATATTTTTGATAGAGTAGCCACAATAAAGCCAACCACCAATGTAGAAGCCCTAGAGAATGCTTAGTTGGTCTAGGAACTCCTTGCTAGCCTCTACTGGCATATCCAGAATGTGAGAGCCCAGCTTTAACAAAAGAGAAAGCAGATTGAATAGGGTCATGCTAACAAACGGCCCAGGATAACTCCTACTATGGTTATTGCACCACCTCCACCTCCAAAGAATCCCTCCCAACTTGCTCAAGTTTGCCCCCGCTGCAGTAAAAACCATGGCAACTGCTCCTGTTACAAGCTAGAAAATGCTTGTTACAAGTGCAGAAGCACTTAACATTTCGTGAAGGATTGTCCCTAAAAGTCTAGGGACGTCGTGAGACTCATTGCTAGAAGAAGAGTCTTCCAGTTTGATGAACCAGGTGCCGTGGTGACTTTGACTATCATTTAACTCTATTGTCCGTGCTTTAATTAATATTGGTGCCACCCATTCCTTTATATCTCATAAGTTTGCAAAATAATTAGCAGTCGAACCCGAACTATTAGAATAACCCTTAACCATATAAACACCATCTAGAGGACTTCTAGAGGCTCGTGTAGTGTATAGCTTGCATGGTTAGAGTTGTTAAGGAAATGACCATGATCTAATACTCTTTGATTTTCCTACTTTTAATATGATTCTGGGTATGGATTGGCTGGAAGCTTACCATGCCAATATTGATTGTCGTGACAAAACTATAACTCTTCATTCTTCTAATAATAAAAATCTTTCTTAATGTTGCATAAAATCCTAGTTGTTGCTATTTGAATGTTTTAACTCCTACATATATTAAAAGGTATTCCACTGAATATTTTTTGCATAAATTATTTGTCACTTTCCTAACCTTGTTGCATAAGCAAATGGCTTCTGAAAGTGACATGTAGTCAATTCTGGTTGTCTGTGACTACCCGTATTTTCTAAAGAACTCCTAAGTCCGCGGCCCTGGCGAGAAATCGACTTCTCTATCAAAATAGTTCTATGGACACAACCTATTTCAAAGACCACCTACTGTGGAAAAATAACACGATAAGTGTAAAAATGTGGAACTACATGAATTGAACCGCTTGAAAGGGTGTAACAATAACACTCTTATCAACTAATTTTTTGTGTCTAAAATGAATTGTTTGTTACCTAATCAAGTTATTTTATCCATTTTTATGCAGGATAGGAGTTGAAACTTAAATTCGGGAAGAACAACAAGAAGCAAGAGGGAGAATTGCAGAACTACCATCTATCATGATCTCAGCCTTGGGCAAGGCTTAGACCCCACAACTGCAGCATGCATTAGCCCTTGTACACAACTCTTACTCAAGGCTTGTACTTTAGCAGAAATAAGAAAGCACAGCTAAATCTTGGGCACGGCTTGCAACCAAGACAGCAGGAAGGACCCAAGTTATGATCCATTAAGCCTTAGCCAAGGCCAACGATACTAAAATTTAAAAGACCCGCGCACAATGCAAAAAAGCCTTGCTCGAGGCTTGCATCTCGACCAATAATATGCTTA
This sequence comes from Carica papaya, assembly GCF_054855325.1. Taxonomy (NCBI): domain Eukaryota; kingdom Viridiplantae; phylum Streptophyta; class Magnoliopsida; order Brassicales; family Caricaceae; genus Carica; species Carica papaya. Next base: position 14,168,572 of record NC_142315.1, read on the forward strand.
AAGTTTAGGCAGGCTTTTTGAAATATGACAAGATATCCTCCCAGCCGTGATCCAATGGCCAAAAATCATGAGAAAATCATTCTTAAAAGATAAGGATAAGCTAAAATCAAGGAAAAAGATCAAAAATAAAAGAGAAGAAAAGAAAACCACGGACTCTCTTCGACTATAAAAGAGGCAGTTGTCAAAGCATAATCATCTTCCCTTCGGCCCCACGTTGCACAAGCAGATTTTCTTGCTACTGCACTTTTTCTTCTTCATATTTCTTCTCTCCTTTAGTCACTAAAAAACTTTTTTGTATTGAAATCCACCATGAGTGGCTAGTTTATTTCTTTTCTTAGTTGAGATTTGGTGAACTCTATTGATGTAATTATGAGATCGAATTGATTTAACTCATATTTTATTTAAACCTTGGTATTTATTTATTTTCTGGACCTACATATATTTGTTGTTTTGAATCTATTTGACTAGAGCCTCTCGAATGCGTCTAGATTCTGCAAGTAGCTGGCCGAACCACTCAAATTCGTAATTGTTTGAGTGATTCTGACACCTAGCAGCGGTCAGTGTCGCACTGAGGAAGTAAGTAATCTAATCGATCGGTTCACGCTGATGAATCTGGCAACTTGAATAAGTTCTTCTTGTTCTCAAGGCCATTAACAAGTTAAATCCTGTGGACATTCCCAGGATTATTTGATAGCAAAAACCCAATCAATGAATGTTTCTTGGCTAGTTTAGAAATAAGAAATGATTAGTTTTCGGAACATATCTGATAACTATAATTGGTTTGTTATAGTTTAAATAAGCTAATCCATCTACGATTAATTATGTTACTAGAGTATCTCATCAACTAGGAATTTTCTTTATAATTATTTTAGATTTTAACTTGTACCCAAGAGTTTGTTTAATATCATTCTACTTATTCTTCTTCATATTTCTTTTCTCCTTTAATCACTAAAAAACTCTTCTATATTGAAATCCACCATGAGTGGCTAGTTTATTTCTTTTCTTAGTTGAGATTTGGTGAACTCCAGTGATGTAGTTGTGAGATTGACTAATTTAACTCATATTTTACTTTAAACCTTGGTCTTTTTTTTGTTTCCTATAACTACATATATTTTTTATTTTAAATTCGTTTGAATAGGGCTTGTCAAACGTATGTAGATGTTGTAAGTAATTGGTTGAATCACTCAAATTCGTAGTTATTTGAGTAGTTCTAGCACCTCACAGCGCTTAGTGTCGCACTGAAGAGGTAATTAATCTGGTCGATCGGTTCACATTGATGAATCCAATGACTTGAATCAGGTTCTTCTAGTTCTCAAGGCCATTTGGCAAGTTAAATCCTGCAGCCGTCCCCAGGACTTTTTGGTAGTAAAAAACCAATCAATTAACATTTCTTGGCTAGTTTAAAAATAAGGAAGGATTACTTGTCAGAACATTTCTAACAACTATAACTAGTTTACTTTAGTTTAAATAAAGTTAATCCTTGCATCTATTATTAATTACGTTACTGGAGTTGGGTATCTCATCAACTAGGAATCCTCTTTATAATTTCTTTAGATTTTAACTTGAAACTAAGAGTTTGTTTTTCGCGCATCGAGTTCCATAAAACCCTCCTCATTTATTTTTCATTTGTCGATCAAAGAAGAAAAATATTTTTCGATCTGTGGATTCAAACCTTTTTACCACTACTACAGTTTATTTTTATTGGTTAATGAGGATTTTATTTTTGGTGAATTTGACACCCATCACCACCAGTTGATTGCATTACATGAGAAGAGGTCTATTCGACCTACTAATTATCCACGGAGAGCCCCAAATTTGTTCACTAGGAAGAAAATGGGATCCTCCGATTGTACATTGACTACAGGAAACTTAATCAGGTGACAATCAAGAACAAGTATCCCTGCCCTGTATTGATGTCTTGTTCAACCAGTTACATGGTGCATCAGTCTTCTCTAAGATTGACCTCAAGTTAGGTTATCACCAATTGAGGGTTAAAATCAAAAACATTCCTAAGGCGGTGATTTACTATCGGTATGGCCATTTTGAGTTTCAAGTCATGCCCTTCGAGGTAATTAATGCCCCTTTTATCTTCATGGATGTTGTGAATAGGATCTTCAAGCCTGCTTTGGATGATTTTGTCATTGTCTTCATTGACGACATTCTCGTGTATTCCAAAGACTTTGATGATCATGTTTTCCATCTAGCTTATGTCCTAAGAACTGTTCGACAACATAAACTATATGCCAAATTCAACAAGTGCTCCTTTTGGTTGGATCAGATTTTTTTCCTTGATCATGTCATTTCCAATGATGGCATTTCTATCGACCCCTCTAAGGTTGAGGTACTGGTCAATTGGAATCAGCCAACTAATGTCACCAAGCTTTAAATCCTCTTGGAATTGACAAGATATTACTGCCACTTTATCGAGGACTTTTCTCACATTTCTGCTCCTTTAACCTATCTTACTAGGAAGTGTGTTCAATTCTATTAGGATCCTAGTTGTGAAAAGAGTTTTGTTGAGCTCAAGTGTCGGTTGACTACCACCCCAGTCTTGATTCTTCTAAAAAATGTCGGTGGTTTTCAGGTATACTATGATGTATCCCATATTGGTTTGGGTTGCGTGCTCATGCAACACGGTCGGGTAGTAACTTATGGTTCCCAAAGTTGAAGCCACATGAATAGAACTACGCCACTCATAACCTTGAGTCGGTGGTCATTGTTTTTGTCCTAAAAATATAATGACATTATTTGTACGGCCAGACTTTTGAGATTCATACAGATTATAAAAGTTTAAAGTACTTGTTTTTTCAGCAGGAACTCAACATGAGGCAAAGAAATTAGATGGATCTATTGAAAGATTATGATTACAAAATCATGCACCATCTAAGTAAAGACAATGCTATTATGGATGCTTTGAGTATAAAAAATGCTGTCATGTTAGCCACAATCTTGACTTCATTTTGGAAACTGCTCAACGCAGTCCAAGAACTTCAATTGAGTTATCGTGGTGAAGGTGCTTACCTTGATCAAATTTGATCCCAGCCCACTATCATTCAGAGAACTTAGAAGGCCCAATCTATAGATCTTGATGTGCAAAAATAGAAGGAGAAGTTAAACCCTGTAGATCAGTCCAACTTTAGAATGTTTGATAATGGTATCGTTACACTCTGAGAACGATTGTGGGTGCCCAAGGACCCCAAGCTCAGATTGGACGTTCTCAAGGAGGCTGATGCCTCTAAGCTTCCTATCAATCTTGTAGCACAAATGAAACGCCACTTTTGGTGGCAAGGTATGAAGCGTGACATTATTGACTTTATCTTCAGATGCCTTCTGTATTAACAAGTTAAGGTAGAACATCAAAGGCCTAGTAGTTTACTCCAATGTCTTCCTAATTTGAAATAGAAGTGGGAACATATGACCATGGATTTTATCACTTGATTACCAAAAATGGGATTCACGTCCAATGATTTGGGTCATAGTTGACAGATTGACCAAATCGATTCATTTTTTACCCGTGAAAACCACATATACAATTAATAAGCTAACAAAATTATATGTTCAGGAGATAGTTAGACTCCATGGTGTTCTAGTTTCTATAGTCTCTGACAGGGACCCCTGTTTCACATCTCAAGTTTGGACTTGTTTCCAGAAAGCTCTAGGCACTAGTCTATCATTCAGCACCACCTCATCCATAGATAGATGGTTAAGCCAAGAGGACCATTCAGGTACTGGAGGACATGTTAACACTTGTGTGCTAGACATTGGTGATAGATGGGATCGCCATCTTCCCCTTATTGAGTTTGCCTAAAACAACAGTTATCACTCTAGTATACGCATAACGCCCTATGAAGCACTCTAAGGCTGGCCTTACTAATTCTCCACTTACAAGAGCGAATTTGGAAACAGACGACATCTGGAGACCGACCTTATTTAGGAAACAGCCAGTAATATCATTCTCATATGCAAGAATCTTGTCACCACTCAGAATCAACAGAAAACCTATGCTAACAACCGCAGAAAGGACTTGGTGTTCGAGGTTAGTGATCAAGTTTTTCTTAAGGTCTTCCCATACAAGGGAAGCATGCACTTTGTCTAGTGAGGGAAACTAAGTCCTCGCTTGTGGGACCTATTGAGGTTTTGAAGGGCATCGGCCCAGTAGCTTACCGTGTTACCTTGCCACCAGAATTCATGAGGTTGCACGATGTCTTCCATGTCTAAATGCTTAAGAAGTATCACTATGATCCTTCTCATATCATTTCGCACCGACAACTTCCTGTCCGGTTGGACATGTCATACCCAGAATAACTCGTCAAGATCATCGACTAACAGGATAAGGTCTTAAGGAACAAGACTATTCCCATGGTCAAGGTTGTTTAGAAAAATTACTCTCCTGATGAGACCACTTAAGAACTAGAAGACGAGATGTGGGAAAAGCATCCCGAGATTTTTTGAATTTTCAAATTTGGAGGACAAAAGTTTTTTTGAGAGGGGAGAATGTAACACCTCTGAACCTATCCAGATTACTATAATCGAATTTTCGTTTCTTTTAAAAATTTCACATTATTTTCTGTATTTATTTTTAAACCTTAACTTTATTCAGGTATATATATATATATATATATTAGAAAATAAATTTAAGGAAAAAATAAAATAAAATTAAAAAAAATTTACAAAAAAAAGAAGAAACACACACGGGCATGCATGCCTCGCGGGCAGAGAAGGTCGCACCCATGTGTCAGGCCTACTAGCCACATGTGGTGAACAATGGTCGAATGTGATCGACCATTATCCCGAACTGCCACCCCTTGCTAGGTGGCCCGAGGGCAATTGATGCCTATAACATTGGTCACCCATAAGGCCGATCAGTGGTGAAGAATGGATGTGTGATCCAATGGATCACACACATCCTTTCGGTCTTTATAAGGTTGATCGACCCTCTTTCTCTCCCATTTCTTCTCCTTCTTTATTTTTATAAATAGAGAGAGAGAGAGGCTAAAAAAGACAAGGAGACAACTGCACTCCATTCTTCTCCACCACAGTAAAACCAATTGTGTTTTGCTTTCCACGTTCATATGGTGAGTTCTCTTCTTCCCTCATCGGTCCTATTCTTCCTTTCAGGTGTCAAACAACTAATTTGTGAAGCTTTATCTTTTTCTTTTTTTCTCTTGTTTGTAGAACCTCCTTTGCAACCCAAATAACTTCTCCAACACCATCGAACTCACTACTGCACTGAGCTTTCCCCTTCAAACAACTGTGAACAACCTCTTCTTTTCTTAGGCCCAAGGACTTTTCAGTAGGGTAAGGGATTTAGTATTTCTCTTCATGCTTTAAATGTATGTTTTTATGATTTTGAAAACCTTTAAAATGAGTCAGGTTTACATGTTGCTTCCGTAATGCATGACACTTCGTTGGTGTTTGCTTCTGATTTTATGAAAGTATGATATAATATTCAATGCATGTTGATGATTCGATGATTATAGATATTTGACTTTGATTTCGAGTTGAAATAAAGGGAAACCCACAAATGAAATGGAAAAAGTAGATCTGGTTGGTGAAGGCACGATTGTGTCAAGGCATGTGCGTGCTGGTATACGAGTAGGGATATATGTATGTATGTGTGTGCACAGCACAGTTCTGTCAGGCATGCCAGCATGTCGAGAGGCCCACAGGTGTGTGTTTGTGCTGCATGACCGAGTTTCCGATGGGAAGGGCCTATCCCACCCAGCCAAACGGCCAAGATAGCTATCCCATGGCACGCTGCGTGTGGGCACGCTAATTGGGCCTAGGTTTGGGCTCTCGACTTCACCTGTAAGGTGATAACTAAGAGAGTTTTTCTAAATGGGCATCGACCCAAAACGGAAACTTGATGGCCCAGTTGTTTAAGAACCCTGGCAGTTTGGGTTTTTGGGCCTGGGTTAGGCCTTGGTGGGCCAAAGTGTTTTAAGGATCCTAACTGATACGGGTTTGATTTGTGTTGGGCCCTTATGGGCTGGGTTAATTTAATGGACCTTAATCAGTCCACGTAAGTCAAATAGGCCCTCATTTGGGCTAGGTCAGTCTATAGGTCGGGTCGATTACGAATACCCACCAGGTTTAGGGCCAAGTTAGGTAAACGAATCTATTTGGATCTAGGTTCGGGTCATTAAGTCCTTATTGTACTCGACTTAGGTCAACAGAACCTTTTTGGGTCCTCTCCAAATCCAGGTTGGGATAGTTTGAAGGATCACCCTTGAGTCCAGTTTAGTTTAGTGGGCCCTTGGTGGGCCAGGTTTATCTAAGAGGCCCTTATCGGGTCTAAATTTAGGAAAAAAGGGTTCCACAAAGCTGAATTAGTTTTAAATCCGATTATTTTAAATTTTGTTGTTGAATTGATATCCTTTGTTCTGTTTGATAACAAAATAAAAGATTGAAATTTGTTAACTGTTATCACTGAGGGCGTATTTGATCTAACTGTCACCAACTGTTGGTGAACCACTCCCTATGAATGGCACTAGTGTCCCTTCTGATGAGAGCGGATCATGATTGATTGTAAGGGCTACAGTGGCATCGTAATGTTGTGGTCATAGAATATGGATCGATATATCGTACTGCATTGCACTGTTTTTTATTCATAATGGTAGTCGGGGATCCCCTCTGCCATCAGTTGATATATGTCCTAACGGTTTCCCGTAAAGATCTTTAAAATTGAACTGAAATAAACGATTGATTTGTTAGGTCTAAGATTATTGTTGATGTTTACTGCTTAATTACTGTTTTGCTTCTTGATAACTTATAATTCTCATTCTCCCACCATTATTTCTATGAGTTGGATATGCATTCAAAATGATCTTCACAATTAAAGAAGTTTCTAAATATACAGCATCTGATGATCTCTGAAGGTAAGGTTGATTGATGAAAAGGTAATAAATAGTTTTTAATTAAAAAAATAACTTTTAAAACTTTGATAACGTGATTTAAATACTATTTTTCTTAGTGAGTTTCATGAAACTCACCCCTAATTCATCCCCCCAAATGATGTTGATAGTGAAAACGCAGCCTCTTGATCTAACTCTAGATGCTTGCTTGGATCACTTTGCAAACTAGTAGACGACGAGTGCTTCTTATTTTGTTGTACTCTAATAGAATTCTTTTTGTATTTTATAGAAATAGCTTAACATTATTTTATAAAGCATGTGTAGCTAATTCATTAAACTCAGTGACATACATTTGGTATATGTAAGGGATAATTTACTTCCGCTTATATATATATATATTATCTCTTGCACTCGTATACTATTCTGTCATGGACACTGATGCCTTACCGGGTACCAGGACATCATAGAAAGTGCATTTGCCTTTATACCTACATATTCAAGAAAAAGAAAGGGATGTGAATTTGAAATAACTGTTCTTTATGCATTTTTAATAGATTTGTGCAATCAAAAGTTCCATTTGATAAGAGAAAGTGAATGGTCAATGTTAAATGATAGCCTTTTTCTTATATGAAGAAGTGAGATTGCCCCTTAAATTCCCCTTCGTACTTATTTTCCTTCTTCCTCTTCTTTAGTTCAACATCAACTATTTAAATAAGCATTTTATATGTTTCTATTTTCTTAACCTAATTCTAAAAACCAAAGTATAACACAAATAAGGCAAAGCAACAATACCTCAATTATGTGAATATTATAGCAATATTTAACCATTACTTGCACATTCCCATGTGATTCCCTTGAAGCATTAATTTTTCTTGAATTAGTTGAGGTAAGAACTCAAAGAGGTAGGAAGACTGGCCTCGTAGTTCCTTTTTCCATGGTCCACCATCTTCAACAACACCAAGGGCTAGAACATCATTTAGTTCTACAATTAGTTATTGCACCTGCAAACATATACTAGAGATTTTGTTAATGTAGCTTAAATTCTAATGATATCATATTTAATCATGAAAGTGTTTCTGTAAGTATCCTAGGGATTAATTTATGTATATTCTGGGAACTTAAAAAACCCTAGTAGCGTCCCTATATATAGATTTATTAACCTATGGATGATGAACTTTCTTTTGATCATAGTGAAATATTTTCTTGCTAGTCTTACTTATGGATGTAGGCACACTGTTGAACCACCTAAAATCCTATCTTATTCTTTTTTTGTTTTTACTTCATGTCGTGACTGTGAATGATTTAGGAGTCGATTTTCCAACAAGTGGTATTAGAGCTTAGGTTTAAGCTGCGTTAGAGAGAGAAAACCATAACTAGTTAGTGAGAGAAGGCATAAAAAAGAAAAACATATTAGTTTTTTGGACGAACATAGTTTGAAGAAGACAAACCGCATGGTGATGGCAATCCATGACGAAGTTACTGTGGTAAGAGATGAAAAATTGGATATGTTAACACAAGACGTATGGCGACCGACGCGGAAGAAAACCAGATAAAGTTGCAGGTATACGTTGGCGAAGAAGATGACCGTAACTGTCAGCACGTGGAGGCTGCAGAAGAAACCTAAACCTCACATGAACCACTTTCTGGCCTCGTCTATGCGTGAAACCAGAAGAGTCGGTGAGAGATTGAGGGGCAGCAATGTGCCGAAGAAAAAGAAGAGTTGTAACACTCAGTTTTACGTGAAGACATTTCCCAGCATCTTTTTGGCACGATTTCAACACATTTTGCCATATCTGATGTTCTACAACTTTCTATGGTGTTTTTAGCGTTTTCTAGCAGCAGCAAGTGGCGGCTGGTGGCGCCGCATAGAGGTGCATGGAGGCACGTACAGTGCTTTGGTGGTTGCATGTGGTGGTTTTCTGTGCAATGGTGGCTCTTCATGAGTATTTTTAATTTTTGATAGTGTTATTTCTCTCTATTTTTCTTTGTTTAGTGCACAGTTTAGAGATTCGAGATAGCATTCATGAATTATAAGGTAGAAAAATTTGATGGTAAAACGAGTTTCAGTTTATGAAAAATTAGAATGAGATTATCCTTAGTACTATAAAGATTATGGAACGCAATTAAAGAAAAAATTTTAGATGGTATGAGAGACACAGAAAAGGCAAATCTACAAGATAGAGCCTTATATACGATTTTCATTGGAGAAGTTTTCCCTTCAGCTGCGTGGAAGAAATTTGAAGAATTATACTCTGCAAAATCGTTGACGGACTGCCTTTATCTGAAGAAATAGCTCTACAATATGAAAATGAGTGAAGATACACCCATTCAATAATACCTTGATATATTTAATTTTATAATTATGGACTTGAATAATATAGATATAAAGATTGATAATGAGGATCAGACCTTAATTATATTGTGTTCACTACCACCATCATAAGAGACATTTGTTGACACTCTGTTGTACATGAAAGACAATATTTCACTTGATGATGTCAGTAATACATTATTAAAATCAAAGGAGGTAAAAAAGAACTTCCTAGAGTATAGAATATATGGGGAGAGTTTGGTGAATATGGAAGAACACAAAGAAGGAATAAGTCAAGGGGTAGATCAAAATCTAGAGCTAAGAAGGCAAGCTGTAATGAATGTAAGGTGTAAGGTCATTTTAAGATAGATTGTCCAAATTTGAGAGGAAAAAAGAGAAAGAAGTAGGAGAATTCTACTAATTTAGTTGACGATAACAATTATGATGATAGTGATAACATTAGTGCTGGAGAAGTCTTATCTGTGAGTTTGATCATGGAAAAAATTCTTGGATTCCTGATACTGGTGCTATATTCTATATGTGTCTACACGAGCATTAGTTACTGCATATAAACATATTAATGGTATTGTGTACATGGGCAATAATAGTTCGTTGATTGTAGATAGAATTGGTGACATCAAATTAGGAATTTTTGATAAAGCCATCAGAACCATTGAATTTTGGCATGTTCTTCAGATAAAGAGGAACTTGATTTCTCTTTCTACTCTGGACTCTCAAGGATACAAATTTCATACAGAGAATGGTATTTTAAAGTATGCAAGTGTGGCTCAATAGTATTCATGAAAGGGAGTTTGGAATCTAGATTGTATGTTCTTAAGGAAAATGTAGTTTCAAGGGAAGTTGTTGTAACATTAGGGAATAGTAACCAAAATCAGTTGTGGCATCTATGTTTAAGTCATATGAGTGATAAAGATTTATTTATTTTGAGCAGATAGAGTTTGTTGAATAGGTATAAAAAAAGTAATGGGTTTTTGTGACCACTGTGTGTTTGACAAGTAGACCATAGTGAAATTCAACAAAAAGGCAGTGCATAACACCAGAGATAAGTTGGATCATGTTCATTATGACTTATGGGGGCCATACAGAGTTCCTTTCAAAAGTGGTGTCAGGTATTTCATGACATTGATTGATGATTCCTCTAGGAAGGTATGGGTGTATTTTCTGAAATCCAAAGAAGATGCATTTTCAACATTTGTCATATGAAAGACCATGATTAAAAAGTAGATAGAGAGGAAAATCAAGTGTCTTAGGACTGACAATGGGTTAGAATTTTGCAATCATGTGTTTGATGATTTCTACAATACGAAAGGAATAGTGAGACGCCACACTTGTGTTGGGACACCACAATAGAATGGTATTATAGAATGCATGAATTGGACACTTTTTGATAGAACACAAATCATGTTGTCTCGTTCAGGTTTGGGATAGGAATTTTAGGTTGAGGCTGTGAACACTACTAGTTTCTTGGTTAATAAATCTCCATTCACAGCTACTGTAACACCCAAATTATATTTTTTGTATTATTTTTATTTTTATTTTTTGTATTTGAATTTTTTAGATTTTAATTTAATTTAATGAAAATAAAAATAATAATAATGATAAAATTGGGTAAAATTATTATTTGGATTTAATTGAAATTGATTTTGGAAAAAAAGGGGTAAAAATTTGGATTCTGTAGGTGTTTTTGAAAAGAAAATCAGAAACCGGGGGTCAAAACGCAATTTGAAAAAGTTATGCCACGTCAGCAGTCCGGTCAGCAGCCCCGGCCAACCAGGACACGCCGCGTGGCAAGGAAACGCTGACACGGGACAGACCACGTGGGCGATCCGCGTGCGCGCGATCGGACGGTCCAGATCAAATGTGCGCACGGACGACCCATATTTCACGCGTACGGACGGCCCAGATTGCATCGTGATGGACGGCTCAGATTTAATCCCAAATAAATCGTGATCGGACGATCCAGATTTAATCTTGATGGACGGTTGATATTAAAAGGCAAAGGGTATAAATAACCCCACCCACACCTGACCACAAAACCCTAGGCGCCACTGCCGCGCCAGAGAAGAAGAACCAGACGCCGGAGGAGCCGGCCGCCGCCACCCGCCGCCGCACCGGAGAATTTTTCGACCGCCAATCGAGGTAAATTTTCTCCTCCTGACTCATTTTTCGATGCTGAATTCGCTTATGGCCAAACCGGAGCCAAACCACTGGCCAATCGGTTGAAAAACCTCGCCGAAGTCTGGCACCGCCGCCGCGACTTCCCTCTATTTTTGCCTTTGATGAGGCCCTTCCCAGTCTCCGTTCGATGCAATTTTTATACCACTATGATCACCGTTCTTTTCTCTACAGGTTGACCAGAGCAAAACATCAAAACGCGACTCATGCTGGAGAAGCCGCCGCACCCGAGAGCACCGCTGTCAGTCAGTTTTTCGTGTGTTTTTGACCCATCGAGGGCCCTAGGGTTATTTTATCGCAGGGACCAATGCAAGTTTGGCCGAAAACGGCCAAAAATGGCCAACCCGAGGCGGATCACCGCCGCAGGCGGCGGTGCCGTCGCCGGAGCTCGGCGGAGCCACCGTGCCGGAATTCTGATATTGGCCGAAAGGGGGCCCTAGGTCTGATTTGAGATTTTTTGGGACACGTGCAGGTACCGGTAGTGCGTTTCAGTTTTTTGGAGAAAAATTCAGAAAAATTAGGGACAGCCCGTAGGCGTACTGTAGAGCCGATTTCAGACCCCGAAACAAGTAAGGATCTCTCACCCTACCTCTTATCACGGTATTAAAGCTTAATAAATAATTAAACGGTATTTTGTGACTTTATAGATGTATAATTGATTGAGGTTGCCAATGGAGCCCGAGTCTGATACATTGTTGGTCAGTTGTTGTTTGATTTATTTTTCAGTATTAAATGCAGTATGATGTCTGATGTATTTATTTTATGGTCTCGTATACATGAATCATGGTTTCTTTTATTATGGTTGGTATTATGGTTAACCCGATACTGTGTTGTCTTGTTGGGTGTCAATTACTGGTTTACATGTTGTGTGTGATTGAATGATTGAGACCAAGAAAAAGGGCAAAAAGGTTATGTAAATTGATAAGTGGATAATGTGGACAACCTGACTAGATATCCTGGGAGATGGTGGACGGACCGGGTCCGTAGGGAACCCTACCGGGAACGTGGTCTCTCATACCGGACGGGGTATGGAGACCTTATGTGTTTTGGCGCCCATACCGGACGGGGTTTGGGGACGGCCCGTTTCACCCTCATACCGGATGGGGTATGGGGACAGCCCTGTAATCAAGTTATTAATGTTAATGGTTCACGTGTAGCGGGGACCCCCTATGGATCTCCATGGATTAGTAGGATAGTAAAAGAGAAAATTTATTGTCTGATTATTGAAGTGCAAAAGTAGTACATGTGTTCTGTTACAAAGTGTATATGATTTTGTGATGATTATTATGTTATTGTTTTCATAGGTTATTTTCATGAATCTCATCGAAGGTAAGTGGACAGTAAAAGTTTTTATGTTAATAAATGAGTTTGTTATAAATTATGCTCCATTGGTCGTTTTTGTTTTCTACCGACCTTTACTTCTGTGGCAGTGAGATAGTGTGATGTCTTTACTGGGCTAGTGTAGTTCATTCCTTACTTAACCATTTCAGATCAGGAAGACGTGGTTCCCGAGCCTGTTCCGCAGGAAGACGGCGAGTTAGACGCCTAAGGACCTTATAGCTCTATTTATAGTTTTTATTTCGAGTATCACTTTTAATTAGCTTATTCTTTCATGTTTTGAGTACGTTTTTTGTTATTGTGTAAGGGATGTTAATCAAAATTTTTATTACGTTTCCGCATTTAAGATTTTTAATACATACATCTTCATTTAAATTTTCGGGGCCGTTACAGTTGGTATCAGAGCCGCGTTCCTCGGACCCATCCCTTACACAATAATGCTTAGAGAAATACTCATTGATAAATCGTTACTCAACCATTCCTTATGAAATGCAGGTGCAGAGAAATGAGGAGAGGAAGACCCCTACTAAACCGAGCGGCCCGGGATAATTCGCTTCGGGAGGATGTAGACAGGTTATTTGAGATGATGGAAGGATTCATAGATGCCCAGCAAGGGCGAGAGGAGAGAAGGGAGTTACCCGACCCTCCTCCACTACCGCAGGTTGAGCCTCCGCTACAGCAGGCTGATCCCGAGCCACCCCGGCACGAGCCTGCTCCTCCACAGTACCACCCGGCACCACTGCCGCAGTACAACCTGGTGCCCCAGCCATGGTACTACCCGGCACCGCCACAGTACAGTCCAGTGCCCCCATCATATCAGCAGGTGCCACCACAGGACCCCCCAGTCTATCCCCAGCCGGGTCCAGTCCCTCTTCCACGGGACCCCGCTCCTTCCTTGATCGACCCAGGCGACATAGAGAGGTACATGAGACTGAACCCTTCCACCTTTGCAGGGGGATCCTCTTTTGAAGAGGCCCAGTACTGGCTGGCGGAGACTGAGAGAGCTTTCAGGACCTTGGGAGTAGTTCCTGAGCAGAGAGCTGCCCTTGCTTCCTACATGCTGGTAGGGGAAGCAGGACGTTGGTGGGAGCTCAAGCAGACCACCCTGCCTACACCAGTCACTTGGGAGCAGTTCTTAGCGGCCTTCCATGCGGAGTATCTCCCTGAGCACATTCGACACCTAAAGGAAATGGAGTTTGTTCAACTGGTCCAGGGAAACATGACAGTATCGGAATATGCTCGTAAGTTCCTAGAGCTGGGCCGATACTCCCCGGAGACATTGATGGATGAGGGCCGAAAGGCTAGGAGATTCTAGTGGGGCCTCCGCCCGGAGATCAGGCAACACTTATTGGTACTGGAGCTCAAGACATATTTAGCAGTTCTAGCAAAGGCACAGATCGTGGAAAGGAGCTTCAACACCCGTCCTCAGCTAGGAGGGAGTTCCCGACCCTCAGCTTCGTTCCACAGGCCAGCACCTACTGCACCTGCCCAACCAAATAAGAGGCTCAGACTAGTCATCTAGGCCCCTCCTCAGGCTCCAAGGGCAGCACGTGGGAAGATCTGTCAGCACTGCGGTAGAGATCACGGGGACCGACCCTATTACCGCCTCAACAACACTTGTCGCATATGTGGCAGTGCCCAGCATTATGCAAGAGAATGCCCGAGGAACCAGAATCAAGGAAGGCCTCCTATCTAGGGCAGAGCTTACAACCTTACCCAGCAGGATGCCGACGCCGACCCGGATGTGGTACAGGGTATGTATACTATCTGTGACCATATTGCTCATGTTTTATTTGACACTGGTGCATCGCATTCCTTTGTTTCACATGTTTTTGCTTCTAAAATTAATGTATCACCTAATAAACTTGATTCATTGTTGCTTGTGTCTACTGCCGGAGGTGAAACACTACTAGGGAAAGTTATCTACAGGGCTTGTGCCGTGGAGATAGCAAATAAAAAACTGAGTGTAGACCTGATAGGGTTAGACACGGGGGATTTTGATGTAATCTTAGGAATGGATTGGCTAGCGGCGTATCACGCCACCATAGATTGCTTTAACAAGAAAGTTGTATTTAATCCTCATAACGAGGAGCCATTTACAAATTAATAAAATCATTCAGTACTTATTCCTTGATGGCAAGTTTTCTTAACTTCTAGTGCCTTAATCTTGCTATTTTCTCTGACTAGGTAAGCCCAAGAAGGAAATTTGTATTCAAGAGATTCCGGTAGTCCAAGACTTCCCAAATGTGTTTCCGGACGAACTGCCCGGTCTGCCAGTGGACAGAGAAGTCGAGTTCACTATAGACCTACAGCCAGGTACCCAGCCCATTTCGGTTGCTCCTTACAGCATAAGCCGCATTGAGATGGAAGAGTTGAGGAAACAGATCACTGAATTGCAAGACAGTAGTTTTATTAGACACAGTGTGTCCCCTTGGGGTGCTAGAGTCACTTTTGCAAGGAAGGGAGATGGAACGTTGAGACTGTGCATTGATTACAGAGGATTGAACAAGGTTACGATCAAGAACAAGTATCCCCTTCTCCAAATTGATGATTTCTTCGACCAGTTGCAGGGTGCACAGGTCTTCTCTAAAATAGACCTGCGATTAGGTTACTATCAGGTGAATTTAAGAACAGAAGACATCCCCAAAACGGCCTTCCGAACCAGGTACAGACACTATGAGTTCCTGGTCATGCCATTTGTGCTAACCAATGCCCCGTCAATCTTTATGGATCTGATGAACAGGGTCTTCAGAGAGTTCTTAGATCAATTTGTTATCGTGTTCATTGATGACATCTTAGTCTACTCAAAAAGCAGAGAAGAACATGCTCACTATCTTGCCCAAGTTTTGCAGGTCCTCAGAAACAAGAAGTTATATGCAAAGTTGAGTAAGTGTGGATTCTAGCTTGAGCAGACCGCCTTCCTAGGACACATCATATCGAAGGAAGGGGTATCAGTGAATCCCGAAAAGGTTGAAGCGGTACTTGGCTGGGAGAAGCTGACATCAGTTAAGAAAATCCGTAGCTTCCTGGGGATGGCAGGTTATTACCGCAGGTTCGTTGAAGGATTCTCTAGTCTAGCAGCTCCTCTAACCCGACTCACAAAGAAGAATGCCAAGTTTGAGTGGAATGAGGACTGCGAAAGAAGTTTTTCAGAATTAAAGAAGCGGCTGACTACTGCACCCGTGCTGGCTTTATCGAGTGGATCGGGAGGATATACAGTTTATAGTGATGCCTCCTATCTAGGCCTGGGTTGTGTTCTGATGCAGCATGGAAAGGTTATAGCATATGGGTCCAGACAGTTAAAGAATCATGAGAAGAACTATCCCACCCATGACTTAGAGCTTGCCGCAATCATACACGCCTTGAAAACCTGCCGCCATTATTTGTATGGAGAGACCTTTCAGATCTATACCGATCATAAGAGTTTGAAACACCTATTCACTCAGAAGGATCTTAACATGCGTCAGAGAAGGTGGATGGAACTCCTTAAGGACTATGATTGTGATATCTTATACCATCCGGGTAAGGGCAACGTGGTAGCAGATGCTCTCAGTAGGAAAAGTGCAGGTATCTTAGCCCATTTGATGGTTTCAGAATGTAGGCCAATTGGGGCCACGCAACAGGATCTGAAGAGAGTCACATGTTTGGGCCGCCTAACAGTCCAACCCGAGTTAATCCAGAGAATAAGGGAAGCCCAGTCAGTCGACCCCGCCCTGGTAGCCCGCAAGAAGGATGCAGAACAGGGAGTGAGCTCAGAATTCTGAATCTCTGCCGATGGATTACTTCGTTTCCAAGACAGGGTGTGTGTCCCAGATGACAGTGAGTTAAAAAGAGACATCATGACGGAGTCCCATAGCTCGAAGTTTGCCATGCATCCAGGAAGCACTAAAATGTACCAAAGCATGCGACTTCAGTTTTGGTGGAATGGGATGAAGAGAGACATAGCCGACTTTGTATCTAAATGCTTGGTATATCAGCAGGTCAAGGCAGAACATCAGCGCCCAGGTGGGTTACTTCAGCCTTTACCGATCCCGGAGTGGAAGTGGAAACATATCACCATGGACTTCGTATCGGGGCTACCTAAGGCACGTTCGGGACATGATGCCATATGGGTAATCGTTAACCGACTTACCCAGTATTCTCATTTCCTAGCCATCAGGATGACCGATTCCTTGGACAAGTTGGTAAGGATGTATATCCAGGAGATAGTCAGATTGTATGGAGTTCCAGTGACAGTAGTATCCTACAGGGATCCCAGGTTCACTTCTCGGTTTTGAAGTAGCTTTCAGCAAGCTATGGGAATAAAGCTGTCCATCCCCAGACTGATGGACAATCAGAAAGGACAATTCGTACACTCGAGGATATGCTCCGAGCTTGTGTCTTTAACTATGGGGGCCATTGGAACGACCATCTACCCCTGATAGAGTTTGCCTACAACAACAGCTACCAGGCAAGTATCGGCATGGCTCCATATGATGCGTTATATAGGTGCTCGTGCAGATCACCGATTTGTTGGGAGGAAGTGGGCGATAGAAAATTGTTCGACCCAGAGTTGGTAGAGGAGACCACGTCCAAAATAGTTAAAATCAGAAAGAATATTCAGACAGCTCAGAGTAGGCAGAAGAGTTATGAAGATACCCGGAGGAGAGACCTAGCGTTTGAGAAAGGCGACCGAGTGTTTCTTAAGGTCACTCATTTCAAGGGAATTAGTAGGTTCGGCAGGAGGGGAAAATTAAACCCCCGATTTATTGGACCTTTTGAAATCTTAGACAGGTTTGGTACTGCTGCCTACATACTAGCACTGCCTCCAGAACTCTCCAGAGTCCACAATGTGTTCCACGTATCCATGCTACGTAAGTACAACCCGGACCCCTCTCATGTCTTGGCTCATGAACCGCTTCCACTCCAAGAGGACTTGTCTTATGAAGAAGTACCAGTTGGTATGACGGACCGAAAGAGCAGGATACTCCGCAACTGGAAAATATCATTTGTAAAGGTCGTGTGGCAGAACCACACGCCCAGGGAGGCTACCTGGGAGCTAGAATCAGATTTTAGAGCCCAGTATCCCCATTTGTTCGACCAAGAGTGAGAGACAAATTTGGGGGACCAAATTTCCTTAAGGGGGGAGAGTTGTAACATCCAAATTATATTTTTTGTATTATTTTTATTTTTATTTTTTGTATTTGAATTTTTTAGATTTTAATTTAATTTAATTTAATGAAAATAATAATAATAATAATGATAAAATTGGGTAAAATTATTATTTGGATTTAATTGAAATTGATTTTGGAAAAAAGGGGTGAAAATTTAGATTCTGGGGGTGTTTTTGAAAAAAAAATCAGAAACCGGGGGTCAAAATGTAATTTAGAAAAGTTGTGCCACGTCAGCAGTCTGGTCAGTAGCCCCGGCCAACCAGGACACGCCGCGTGGCAAGGAAACGCTGACATGGGACGGGCCAGGTGGGCGATCCGCGTGCGCGCGATCGGACAGCTCAGATCCGTTCCCGCGCGCACGGACGGCCCAAATCAAATGTGAGCACGGACAACCCAGATTTCACGCGTACGGACGGTCCAGATTCAATCAGGCACGGACGGCCCTGATTTAATCCCAAATAAATCGTGATCAGACGGTCCAGATTTAATCTTGATGGACGGTTGAGATTAAAAGGCAAAGGGTATAAATAACCCCACCCACACCTGACCACAAAACCCTAGCCACCAGTGCCTCGCCAGAGAAGAAGAACCAGACGCCGAAGGAGCCGGTCGCCGCCACTCGCCGCCGCACCAGAGAATTTTTCGACCGCCAATCGAGGTAAATTTTCTTCCCCTGGCTCGTTTTTCAATGCTAAATTCGCCTATGGCCAAACCGGAGCCAAACCACCGGTCAATCGGCCAAAAAACTCCGCCGAAGTCTGGCGGCACCGCCGCGACTTCCCTCTATTTTTGCCTCCGATGAGGCCCTTCCCGGTCTCCGTTCGATGCAATTTTTATACCACTGTGATCACCGTTCTTTTCTCTACAGGTTGACCGGAGCAGAACATCAAAACGCGACTCACGCCGGAGAAGCCGCCGCACCCGAGAGCACTGATGCCGGTAAGTCTCGATTTTTCGTGATTTTTTGGCCCACCGAGGGCCCAAAGGTTGTTTTATCGCATGGACCAATGCAAGTTTGACCAAATTTGGTCGAAAACGGCCAACCCGTGGCGGATCTTCGTCGTAGGCGGTGGGGCCGTCGTCAGAGCACGGCAGAGCCGCCGTGCCGAAATTTTGATATTGGCCGAAAGGGGTCCTAGGTCTAATTTGAAATTTTTTGGGACACGTGCAGGTACCGGTAGTGCGTTTCAATTTTCTAAGAAAAAATTCAGGAAAATTAGGGACAGCCCGTAGGCGCACTGTAGAGCCGATTTCAGATCCCGAAACAAGTAAGGATCTCTCACCCTATCTCTTATCACAGTATTTAAGCTTAATAAATAATTAAATGGTATTTTGTGAATTTATAGATGTATAATTGATTGAGGTTGCCAATGGAGCCCGAGTCTGATACATTGTTGTTCAGTTGTTGTTTGATTTATTTTTCAGTATTAAATGCAGTATGATGTCTGATGTATTTATTTTATGGTCTCGTATACATGAATCATGGTTTCTTTTATTATGGTTGGTATTATGGTTAACCCGATACTGTGTTGTCTTGTTGGGTGTCAATTACTAGTTTACATGTTGTGTATGATTGAATGATTGAGACCAAGGAAAACGGCAAAAAGGTTATGTGAATTGATAAGTGGATAATGTGACTAGATATCCTGGGAGATGGTGGACGGACCGAGTTCTTAGGGAACCCTACCGGGAACGTGGTCTCTCATACCGGACGGGGTATGGAGACCTTATGTGTTTTGGCACCCATACCGGATGGGGTTTGGGGACGACCCATTTTACCCTCATACCGGATGGGGTATGGGGACAGCCCTGAAATCAGGTTATCAATGTTAATGGTTCACGTGTGGCGGGGACCCCTTATGGATCCCCATGGATACTAGTAGGTTGGTAAAAGAGGAAACTTATTGTCTGATTATTGAAGTGCAAAAGTAGGACATGTGTTATGTTATAAAGTGTATATGATTTTGTGATGATTATTATGTTATTGTTTTCATAGGTTATTTTCATGAATATCACCGAGATAAGTGGACAGTAAAAGTTTTTATGTTAATAAATGAGTTTGTTATAAATTATGCTCCATTGGTCGTTTTTGTTTTCTACCGACCTTTACTTCTGTGGCAGTGAGATAGTGTGATGTCTTTACTGGGCTAGTGTAGCTCATTCCTTACTTAACCATTTCAGATCAGGAAGACGTGGTTTCCGAGCCCGTTCCGCAAGAAGACGGCGAGTTAGACGCCTAAGGACCTTATAGCTCTATTTATAGTTTTTATTTCGAGTATCACTTTTAATTAGCTTATTCTTTCATGTTTTGAGTACGTTTTTGGTTATTGTGTGAGGGATGTTAATCAAAATTTTTATTACGCTTCCGCATTTAAGATTTTTAATACAAACATCTTCATTTAAATTTCTAGGGCCGTTACAGCTACTGAAAGTAAAACTCATTTGAGGTATAGTCTGAGTCATCTGCTGATTACTTTCAGTTGAGAATATGATTGTCCTGCTTATACTCATGTTAGGAATGGTAAACTTGAGACGAAGGTAAAGAAATGCATATTTGTAGGGCATGCATCTGGAGTGAAAGGTTGCAGGTTATGGTGTAGTGATCCCAAGTCTCCAGAGTTGATTATCAGCAGATATGTGACATTTAATGAGTCTACTTCACTAGACAGTCAAATGGGGAAGACAATAGCAATATCAGATCAAGGTGTCATAAAACAAATAGAGTTATAAGTTCAATCTAATAGTATTGCACCAAATCACAACAACTGTATAGTATTGCAACCGTATAGTAGGACAAAGGGCCAATCCCACATGTATCCCAATTCATCATTATAACACATTCATCATGAATAAGGTCTCATATATTTAAAAATTAACCATCAAAACAAGCACAAAATTCTATTTCAACAAATCTCCAATTTTACCAAATTAATTAACTAAAAAGAACACTTACAAATATAGATAAAAATACTAAAAAATTCCTTAACAAAATTGAATCAATTAGTCTTTTGGAATGGGAGAAAAGAACTTCTAGCACTCATTGGTCAAGCTCCATGTGTTCGAATTTTTTTTTTTGCGTTTTAACCCCCTATTTTCAATTATTCTTTAAAAAACACCTCCCAAATTCAAATTTTAAATTTAATTTCGTTCCTAATTTATTTATTTTTTAAATTTCAATAAAACTAAACTAAAATAAATAAATTTAATTAATTATTTTTTTATAAATGAAATAATAAAGAAAATCATCCCGGGTTGATTTTCGAACCCGAGTATTACAACTCTGCCCTCCTTAAGAAAATTTAGTCCCTTAAATTTATCACCCTCTCTCTTAGTTAAACAAGTGGGAGTACTATGCTTTGAAGTCCAATTCTAGCTCTAAAGTGGCCTCTTCCTGTGTGTGATTCTGCCATAGGACTTTGACGAAGGAAATCTCTTTGTTGCGAAACACTCTGCTCTTCCGATTCACAATGCCTACTGGTACCTTCTCGTAGGATAGATCCTCCTAGAGTGAAAGGGGCTCGTGGGACAGGACGTATGAGGGGTCCGGGTTGTACTTGCGTGACATAGACATATAAAATACATTATGGACTTTGGATAGCTCTAGAGGTAGTACTAGTCTGTAGGCAGACGTACCAATCCTATCTAAGATTTTAAATGGCCCAATGAAATAGGGATTTAATTTCTCCCTCTTTCTAAATCTACTGATTCCCTTGAAAGCGGTGACCTTAAGAAACACCTGATCACCTTTCCTAAATTCCAATCTCTCCTCTGGGCGTCCGCATAACTCTTTTGCCCACTCTAAGTTGTCTGGATGTTCTTCTTGATTTTAATTATCTTAGTTGTAGTCTCCTTTACAAGATCCAGGTCAAATAATTTTCTATCGCTCACCTCTTCCCAACCTATCGACGACCTACAAGGTCGGTCATATAATGCCTCATATGGGTCCATGCCGATGTTTGCTTGATAGTTGTTATTGTAGGTAAACTGTATCAAAGGTAGTTGATCATCCCAAATGGCCCCCAAAATCTAAAACACAAGCTCAGAGCATATCTTCCAGTATGCAAATCGTCCTCTCTGATTATCCATGTGTTTGAGGGTGGAATACGGTGCTAAGGGATAGTTTTGTTCCCATAACTTGCTGAAAATTAGACGAAAATCGAGAAGTGAATCTAGGGTCTTTGTCAGATATCACTGTCACTGGGACTCTATGTAACCTGACTATCTCCCATATATAGATTCTTGTTAGCTTGTTCAAGGGGTCGGTCATATTGATAGCCAAGAAGTGAGAGGACTTGGTGAGCCAATCAGCAATTACCCAGATAACATCATCTCTTGCACGTGCCTTAGGTAATCCTGTTATGAAGTCCATGGTAATATGTTTCCATTTCTACTCCGAGATTGGTAATGGCTGAAGTAGCCCACCTAGGTGTTGATGTTCAGCCTTAACTTGTTGACATACCAGAATTTGGAGACAAAGTCGGCTATCTCTCTTTTCATCTTACTCCACCAAAATTGGGGTCGCATACTTTAAAATATCTTAGTACTTCCGGGATGTATAGCGAACCTTGAGCTATGAGACTCTGTCATAATGTCCCTTTTTAATTCACTGTCATTTAGAACACACACCATGTCTTGAAATTTGAGTAACCCATCGGCAGAAACTGTGAATTCTAGATTTACCCCCTGTTCTGCATCCTTCCTGAAAGCTGATAGGATAGAATCAGTCAATTAGTCTTTCTTTATTCTCTGAATAAGTTCAGGTTGGACTATCAAATGGGCCAGGCATGTAACCATTTTCAAGTCCTGAACCCGTATTTGCTATGTAGCTCCTATTACCCTGCATTCAGAAACCATTAAGTGAGCCAACATGCTTGCACTTTTTCTACTGAGCACATCTGCTAACACATTGCCCTTTCCTAGGTGATGCAAAATCTTACAACCATAATCCTTGAGGAGCTCTATCTAACACCTCTGTCGCATGTTGAGATCTTTTTGAGTATATGCTTCAAGCTCTTAAGGTCTGTGTAAATCTCAAAAGTCTCCCCATACAAGTAGTGACTGTCAATTCTAAGTCATGAGTGGGGTAATTCTTTTCATGATTCTTTAACTACCTAGACCCATAGGCTATGACCTTCTCATGCTGTATCAGAACAAAATCCAATCCTAGATATGAGGCATCACTATACACTGTGTATCCACCCGTCCCACTTAGTAGAGCTAAAATGGGTGCGGTAGTCAACCACTTCTTGAGTTCTGTAAAATTCCTTTCACAATTTTTGTTCCATTCAAACTTAACATTATTCTTTGTGAGTAGGGTCAAAAGAGTGGCTATGTTAAAAAACCCTGGCATAAACTTACGGTAATAACCTGTCATTCCTAGAAAGCTACGAATCTCCTTGACCGAAATCAATTTCTCCTAACCAAGTACTGCCGCAATTTTTTCGAGATTCACTAGCACTCCATCCTTTGATATAATGCACCCTAGGAAGGTAGTATGCTCGAGACAGAACTCATACTTGCTCAATTTTGCATATAATTTCTTTTCTCTGAAAACCTGTAGAATCTGAGCCAAGTGGTGGGCGTGTTCCACTCTACTTTTTGAATAGACTAGGATATCATCGATAAACACAATGACAAACTGATTCAGAAATTGTCTAAAAATCCTGTTCATCAAGTCCATAAATGTAGCTGGTGCATTTGTTAGTACAAAAGGCATGACCAAGAACTCATAGTGTCCGTACTGGGTTCTAAAGGCTTTCTTGGGAATGTTCTATGCCCTGATCTTAACCTGATGATAACCTGAACGCAAGTTTATCTTGGAGAAAACCTGTGCACCCTGTAACTATTCAAAAAGGTCATCAATTCTAGGGAGAGGTACTTATTCTTGATTGTGACTTTGTTCAATCTACTATACTTAGTGCATAGTCTTAGGGTCCCATCCCCTTTCTTTGTAGATGTGACTCCAGCACCCCAGTGAGATACACTGTGTCGGATGAACCCACTATCCTGTAATTTCTTGATCTGTTTCCTCAGTTTTTTCATCACTACACGACTCATGCGGTAAGGGGCAACTGAGATAGGTTGGCTGCTAGGCTGAAGGTCTATGGTGAACTTAACTTCCCTATCCAATAGCAGTCCGAGTAGTTCATTAAAGAACACATTCAAAAATTCTTGGACCATGGGGATTTCTTAAATGCAAACTTCTTTCTTAGGTTTGCCCTGTATCACATCCTGGTTGGCTTCAGCATCCTACTGAGTGAGGTTGTAAGCTTTGCCCTGGATAGGAGGTCTGACCTGATTCTGATTACTCGAGCACTCTCTCGCGTAGTATTGGACACTCTCACATATGCGACAGGTATTGTTGAGACCATAGTATGATCGGTCCCCATGATCCTTCCCAGAATACTGGCAAGTCCTACCGCGTCTTGTTGTCGAAGCCTGAGGAGGAGGCTGAGCCACTGGCCTAGGCCTCTTATTCTACTAAACCAACATAGTGAGTGTTGGCTTGCGGTGTGAAATTGGGTCCAATGGAAGAGGGACTAGATTTTGTTGGGGAAGGGCTGGGTGGCCCTATAGTGACATCTGGTTGTACTGTGGGGGCACCAAATTGTACTGTGACAGTGCTGGATGATACGGTGTAGGAGTAGGGTTATTCTGGGGGGGCTCCAGACCAACCTACTGCAAGGGTGGCTCAAATTGTGGCAACAGGGGAGGGTCAAACAGCTCCCTCCTTTCCTCCTAGGCTTGCTAGGCAGAGATGAGTCTCTCTAGCATCTCAAAGAGTCGCTCAACATCCTCTCGAAGTGACCCATCCTGGACTACTAGGTTTAGTGGGGGCCCTCCTCTCCTAATATCCGTGTACCTATATTTCACAAGGAACAGTTGAACGATGTATTTGGTATTTTTAAGTCTTTGTATAAGGAATGGTTCCGAGGAATGCAGCTCTAATACCAACTGTAAAAGCCTGAATTAAAAGAAAGTGATTTATTATTTAAATGCGGAAGCGAACAATAAAGTTAGGATTTTTATTCCTTACACAGTAAATTGGAATACCCAATAGGACTACGAAAATGTCCCTTTTATATTGGTTCATAAAAAAAAATCAAACGATAATTAAAAATAAATAAATAGATATCCTAGGGGGTTAACCTTCACTAGCAATTGAAGGGAGTCCGGGAGGTGAACTACATATAACCCTCTTGCTGATCGGGATCTGGATCTTGGTCTTCTTGATCTGAAATGGTTAATTAAAGGGTGAGCTACACTAGCCCAGTAAGGATATCACACTAATCACTGATACGAAAAACGAAATTGGGTAAAAATCACAAAACAACCAATGGAGCCCTTGATTTAAGTAAATACATTTAACATTAAAATATTTATTCTATACTTACCATTACGGGTTTTCCAAAATCAACCTATAAAGATAAGTAACTAGATGACTTTTTAATTTCATTTATAAGATTTGTAACTCTTCCTTTTAACCTACTTACTGTGACCCCTAGAGGTCCATAGGGATATCCTCTTACTCGTGAACACAGTATCAAGATTGACAATTAATCCGACTATCCCCATATCCTATATAATGATGGGCGCCAAACATACCATCGCCTTGATACTCCGTCCGGTATGAGGGTGTACCATATCTCCCAAAACCTTCAAGTACGGGGCTTCTCAATCTTGTCCGACTGAGGTAATGTTTCCAAATGGGTCGAAGTGAAAGCCACCCAGACCGATAATACTAAGACGTTCATCAACTTCTTGAAAACACAGGTCTTTGTGAGGTTTTAAATTTCAAGGGCAATAATAAGTGATCAGGGAACTCATTTCTGCAATCCAGTGGTGGAATCTCTCTTCAGAAAATATCATGTTACTCACCGCACATCCACCGCCTACCATACACAAACTAGCAAACAAGCAGAAGTCTCCAACCAAGAAGTCAAGTCCATCTTAAAGAAAATGGTCAACTCGAACAGAAAGACTGGAGTTTACGGCTTGATGATGTTTTATGGGCTTATCGGACAATGTTCAATATGACAATTGAAATGTCTCCATACTGCCTAATCTTCAGGAAAGCTTGTCATTTGCCCGTTGAGCTGGAGCATAAAATATATTGGACCATCAAGAGTTGTAACATGAAGATGGTGAAAGCTGGGGAGCATCAGAAGCTACGGCTACAAGAACTAGAATAAATAAGGAATACGACCTATGAGAACTCCAGAATTTACAGAGAAAAGACAAAAATATTCCACGACCAATTACTTTCTAAGAAGTTATTCTCAATTGAGCAGAAAGTCATTTTCTTTGATTCTCGACTTAAGCTGTTTCCTAAAAAACTAAGATCAAGGTGGATAGGGACATTCCTCGTCACCAACATCTTCCCACATGGCGTTGTCAAAATCAAGAGCCTTAACACACACAAAATTTTCAAGGCGAATGGCATTGTCTTAAACCTTTTTATGAAGACTTCTCCACAAAGAATGTTGAAGAAACAACCCTCGACCCACTCGATACACATCTCTGACAACAAGCAGGACAATCTGGCCTTGGATAATAAACAGGGCACTTGATGGGAGGCAACCCATCCATATTTTCTTCCTTCTGTTTTCTTTCTTCCCCTTATCAATTTTTAGGTTTTTCAGTAAATTAATGCATTTTTTTCCAATTAACTAACATTTCTCTAGTGATTATAGCACATGAATAGGGAATTAAGGTGACAAAACCAGAGGAGCTGAATATTGGGACAATTGAATAACCCTTGCCCAAGGGCCCAAGGCTAGTACCAATCCAAAATTACTCTACCCCGAGACTGCACACAGTCCTTGTGCAACGGTTGCGAAAACTTCCAAAGCTACAACAGTATTGGACAAGCCTTGCCTAAGGGACTATAACCGGCCAATGCACCTTACACCATTCCTAACCCTCGCCCTAGACCTATACTCAACCAACAAAAAGTGCACAAGCTTTGCCAAAAACAAGCATCAATAAAACCTAAACTTCCCTTATCCTAAGCTATTGCCACTTGGTGCCCACTTTGAAATTCAAATACTAATTCCTGATATCAAATCCTAACCTTCCATATCTCTTCCCCTATCAACCTCTAATATTCCTCTTCCTCTTCCTGCTCTTCATCCACAGATCTAACATAACTCGATCCTCAGCAGCGATTGACAATGAGACACAAGATATCTGCCTAAAAAACCAGGAGCCTCTGACTATTCGCACATCTCCGCACCACAGGAATGTCACAACAAGCCCCACTAGTTGCACATGTTCCAACAACAGACACAAGCAACTTTAATAGAGGCAACTCTGCTCCCCGAAGCCCCATAATCAACATCTCTAACTCACCGCCACCCCACACCATTACTCTCGATGTTGGAACAAATAAGATGATCGAAAATAGAGACCCCTAGTAAAGTCATTGCAAAAGAAAAAACACCAGAATGAACACCAAAGAGATCCTGAGTCCGCCGAGGCCAACCCATCCACCAACCCCCAAAAACAGACCTCTAAAGGCATCTCACATTCAAAGATGAATTGGAGAAGGAATGGTATGAGGAAATTTGGAAACTACCCATTATTTCAGGCAAATCCATACACGACCCCCTCTCAACATCCTCAACATCAAAATGAGTGTTTTAAAATTAATCTGTACCATTGACTAGGTCGACTTCTTTGTTGTGGATGTACTCGCCTATATAAAACTGGTCAGGGAGTTTTATATAAGCGAGTCTAGTCAGGGAGTTTTACACCACCACCTTCTAATTTTATAAACCGGCCAAGTTCAATCTCCACACCCTTAACCTCATCTCCTATCGTCTCCAAGGCAAGCACTTCTAACTCTCCATTACTCAATTTAATGATGCCTTGGGGTTCTCTGAACAAGAAGTAGAACACCCATACTATAATTTCTGTGAAGACTTTGACCTAACCACCATCTATGATGAACTCTGCATCAACCACTCAGATGCATATGACCCCAGTAAGTCAAAAGACCTCTACTTGCATGACCCATGCATGAAATACATTCACTAATTTTTGGCTTATTCTTTTTTAGGTCGTAGAGACACACTAAGCATCATCTCCAAAATAGACTTATACTTTCTTTAGTGTATGTTGCAATGATGTCAAGTGAACCTAGGTTATTGGTTCGTATCATAGTTCGCCAATGTTATCTCCTCTCAGTGGCCGTTAATCTTGGGTTCGATAATCATTAGAACTCTGCCTTTACCACTTAGTTCGATGGTGATGAGATAGACCTACATATTGCCTACGCTCAAGCACCTTTGGATGACATGGGCATCCTGGAACTAAAACACAGCCTCCCTTGCTTTACTCCACCTGGGCCTTTAGTTCCACATGATAGAAGAATCTATAGCAAGAAGCACGAACGCCAAGCGCAAGTCGCCTTAACTCCTCCACCGCCCAACTTCAAAGAATTAATAGACCATACACTGTTGCACATCCACGTGATAGATGGCACCCTGCACAACATGGAGTGCTCCTTGTGGGAATTGAACAAATAAGTTGATGCCCTGACATAATTGATCACCCAAACCAGGCACTGAAACACACAAACTCACAATAAATGAACAGAAGGGGAGTCTCTTTCTCTTTACTCTACTCTAGTTTTTTTTTCTTTTACTTTCTATTTATTCATTGACTTATCCTAACCTTGCAACACATTGGGGACAATGTATAGTTTAAATATGGGGAAACAACACCCTGCATTCTACATTAGGCACCCTAAATAACTAGTTTCATATCTACCACATCATTTTAGATACACTGGCTTTGCCTAAGGTCAGTTACACTACACATGCACTCCAAAAAATTTTGGACTCACACCCTCTGATCTATCTCTATCATTTCAAACGACTCAAATGAGATATTTCAAAAATTGAATTACACTTATAATCATCTTTTAGGAACTATAGCCCGTTTTTCATCTTTTCACATTATGAATAGTTTTATTTGATTATATATTGAACATGACTTGTTTTGAGGGCTACTTATTCAAATAATAGTTTTTTTCTTATTTTCGGCTGGATTTCAACACTTACAAAGAACTCTTCTATAATTTATCCGAACTTGTGTGTTTAAATCATATTGGTTATCATGTGAGGATGAGATGGAGCATAAAATGCACTCAATCTCAAGAATAGTTAGAATAAAAATGTGAGATAGAGCGTAAAATGCGCTCACAATGCAAAAAAAAAGAGCACAGATAATAATCTACTCCTCTAGCCAAATGGCTATAAGTAGTGCTATTAGTCACTTGAAACTATGACCAATTGAGTAACAGGGGCCATTCATCACAAATGTTTGTACTTGCATCAAAAGGTTGATGACATTTCAAGCAAGTGAGGGTGCTGAAGCTTTTCTGTTCTTGGCATGAACCAATTGCATGAATTATACGGACAAGTTTGGTGGCTATTCTACCAGGTTAATATCAGCCCCCTCAAAATTTTTACATGTTAAATTTACAAAACCCTCTCATGTTATGTTTAAATATGGTTCTATAAAACTCAAGCTTATAAATTACTAGTTGCAATTTGGGGGTTAAATTATAACATGTGGGTTGTGATTTGATGGTTGGGAATTTGTGAGTTGTAAGTGAAGAGGTAAGTATTGATGGGGTGTACTATGTAGTGTTTGAGGGCAACCACAAGATAAGTGTGAGAAAGTTTAATAAGGTGTAAAAATAACACCCTTGTCGCCTACTTTTATGTGTCTAAAATGAATTGTTTATTACTTAATCAAGTTATCTTATCCATTTTTATGCAGGATAGGACTTGCAACCTAAAGCTAGGAAAAACAACAGGAAGCAAGAGCAAGAACTGTAGAACGACTATCTGTCACGGTCTTAGCCTTGGGCAACACTAAGACCCCACAGCGGTAGCATGCATTGGCCCCAGTACAAAACCTTTGCCCAAGGCTTGTACTTTAGTAGAAACAAGAAAACACAACTAACCCTTGGGCACGACTTTCAACCAAGGCATGTAACCTTTTTCAGATCGGGTTGGACTGTCAGATGGGCCAGGCATGTAACCTTGTTCAAGTCTCGAAGTTGTATTTACTATCCAGCCCCTATTACCTTGCATTCAGAAACCATTAGGTGAGCCAGTATATCTGCACTTTTTCTATTGAGGGCGTTCGCTACCACATTGCCCTTTCTTGGATGATACAACATCTTACAATCGTAGTCCTTAATGAGCTTTAACCAACACCTCTATCACATATTAAAGATCATTTTGAGTGAATATATGCTTCAAGCTCTTATGGTCTGTGTAAATCTCAAAAGTCTCCCCATACAAGTAGTGGCGTCAGGTCTTTAGGGCATGGATAATGGTAGTCAATTCTAAGTCGTGAGTTGGGTAATTCATTTCATGATTCTTTAACTACCTTGACCCATAGGCTCTATGACCTTCACATGCTGCATCAGAACAAAACTCAATCCCAGATAGGAGGCATCATTATACACTGTGTATCCACCCATCCCACTCGATAGAGCTAGAATGGGTGTGGTAGTCAACCACTTCTTGAGTTCTGTAAAACTCCTTTTGCAATCCTTATTCCATTCAAACTTAATGTTTTTCTTTGTGAGTCGGGTCAAAAGAGCGACTAGGCTAGAAAATCATTCCACAAACCTGCGATAATAACCTGTCAATCCAGAAAGTTATGAATCTCCTTAACCGAAGTCAATTTCTCCCAACCAAGTACTGCCTCAACTTTTTTGAGGTTCGCTGACACTCTATCTTTTAATATAATGTGTCTTAGGAAGGTAGTCTGCTCGAGTCAGAACCCATACTTGCTAAATTTTGCATACAATTTTTTTTTTCCTGAGAAACTGTAGAACCTGAGCCAGGTAGTGGGCATGTTCCACTCTACTTTTTGAATAAACCAGGATATTATCGATAAACACAATGACAAATTGATTCAGGAATTGTCTAAAAATCCTATTCATCAAGTCCATAAATATAGTCAGTACATTGATTAGTCTAAAAGGCATGGCCAGGAACTCATAGTGTCTATACCGAGTTCTGAAGGTTGTCTTAGGAATCTCCTCTACCCTAATCTTAACTTGATGGTAACCTGAACGCAAGTCTATCTTGAAGAAAACCTGTGCACCCTGTAACTGGTCAAAAAGTTCATCAATTCTAGGGATGACGTACTTGTTCTAGATTGTGACTCTGTTCAATCCCCTGTAGTCGATGCACAGTCTCAAGGTCCTATCCTCTTTCTTTGTAAACGTGACTCCAACACCCAAAAGAGATATATTATGTCAGATGAACCTATTATCCCGTAATTTTTTGATCTGTTTCCTCAACTCTTCTATCTCAACATGACTCATGCAGTAAGGGACAACTGAGATAGGCTGGGTGCTAGATTGAAGGTCTATGGCGAACTCAACTTCCTTGTCTACTAGCAGTATGGGTAGTTCATCAGGGAACACATCTAAAAATTCTCAAACCATGAGGATTTCTTGAATGCAAACTTCTTTTTTAGGTTCGCCCTGTATCACGTCAGGGTAGGCTTCAGCATCCTGCTGAGTGAGGTTATAAGCTATACCCTAAATAGGAGGTTTGGCCTGATTCTAATTTTGCTGGCATTCTCTCGTGTAGTGTTGGACACTCTCATATATGCGGCAACTATTGTTGAGACGATAACAGAGTTGATCCCCATGATCCTTCCCAGAATACTGGCAAGTCCTACCACGTCTTGTTGATAAAGCCTGAGGAGGAGGCTGAGTCACTGGGCTAAGCTTCTTGTTTTACTAAACCGGCACAGTGAGTGCTGGCCTGTGGTGTGGAACTGGGTCCCATGGAAGAGGGACTGGATTTTGCTGGGGAGGGGCCTAGTGGCCCTGTGGTGGTACCTAGTTGTATGTTGGGGCTACCGAATTGTACTGTGGCGATGCTGGATGATACAATGGAGGAGTAGGGTTGTACCAGGGTGGCCCAAACTGTGGCAGCGGAGGGTCATGCAGCTCCTTCCTTTCCTCCTAGGCTAGCTGGGCAGAGATGAGTCTCTCCAGCATCTCAAAGAGTCGATCAACATTCTCTCGAAACGACCCATCCCAGACTACTAGGTTTAGTGGGGGCCCTCCTCTCCTCATATACTTGTACCCGCATTTCACAAGGAATGGTTGAACGACAGTTTGTATTTGGTGTTTTTAAGTCTTTGTGTAAGGAATGGTTCCGAGGAACGCAACTCTGATACCAACTTTAACAGTCTGAACTAAAAGAAAAGGATTTATTATTTAAATACAGAAGTGAACAATAAAGTTAGGGTTTAAATCCCTTACACAGTAAATTAAAATGCACAATAGGACTACGGGAATGTCCCTTCTACATTGGTTCATAAAAAATCAAACAATAATTAAAAAATAATAAATAGATATCCTTAGGGGTTAACCTCCACTAGCACTTGAAGGAAATCCAGGAGGTGAACTACTCATAAATATTTTCCTGATTGGAATCTGGTTCTTGGTCTTCTTGATATGAAATAGTTAATTAAAGGGTGAGTTACACTATCCCAATAAAGATATCATACTAATTACTGAAATAATAAAGAAAATAATCCCGAACTGATTTTTGAACCTGGGTATTACAAAAGTAACTCCCAAGAAATTAGCACATATATTGGCATTCACAAATGCATTTCCAAAACAAATTTCTCGATAACTAATATTTTTTTTTAGAAATTAAGGAGAAAAACCTCTAATTAATACTATAAATATATCAAAGTTGCTACAAATCTTTTTTCAGAACCAGCAATATATATATATATATTTTCCAATTAAATTTCACACCATGGTCGTCTCCTTTCCATTGTTAACCTTGGTCTTAGCATTTCTTGTCAATAGCAGTTGCCATGCTTTATGCCAACATCCAGTTCCAAGTTAAAAGGCATGAATTTCGATTTTACATACATAGAGACACCACCTTCAAACACTGTTTTTTTTCCTTTTTTCCTTTTTTTTTGAAAGCTTGAAAAATATGGATTTCATGGGCCCCACTTTTTTTCCCTTCATTTATTTATTTTTATCTTTTTCAATTTTTTCTTCTAATTCCTTTCTTTTCTTTTTATATTTTTCACTCTTGTTATATAAAAATATGAAATATTTCCTTTTTCATCTTAAGTAAATTTAATCTTATTTATAATGTTTTTTTAACCACATTCAAATGTTATTTTGATTAATCTAATTCTTTATTTTAATTGTTTAAGGAAACTATTTTTTTAGTTAATTTATTTGTAATACTCAGGCCCAGAATTTGGCCCGAAATTAATTTTAAAATTTTAAAAAAAATATAAAAATATAATTTTGAAATTAATAAATTTTTATTTAATGTGAAATTATAAAAAAAATATCTTGAAGATGAAATTGAAAACAGTTTTGGGAAAAATAGTTGAAAATTTGGGTTCGGATTGTGTTTTTTTTAAAAAAATCAGAAACTGGAGGTCAAAACGCCATTAAAAAAGATTGTACCATGTAGGACCGCCCAGTCAGCAGTCCCGACGAACTGGAGTGCGCTGAGTGGCAAGGCACGCTGACTCGGTGCCACGCAGGAGGCTACGCTGGCGATCCGCGTGCCTGCGATCGGACAACCCAGAAGCGTTACCGCCGCGTGGACGGTTCGGATCCATTCCCTCCTTATGCACGATCGGATAGTCGCGATTAAACGCGATGAACGGTTCAGATTCGTTCCCTCTTTAAATACGATCGGATGATCGAAATCAAATCGCGATGAACAATCTGGATTCATTTTCTCTTTAAACACGATAGGATGGTCGAGATCGAACGCAATGAACGGCACAGATTTAAGCGAGACGGGTATAAATATCTCGCATCACACCGAACCCAAACCCTAGCTGCAAGCTTCCCATCGGAGAAGAAGAACCAGTTGCTAGAGAATGGAGCCGACCACCGCCGGCCGTCGAGCTAGAGCCATCTCCAACCGTCAAAAAAGGAAAAAATTCTCTTATCCGCTCGAAATTTGATTCTGAGCACACTCATGGCCAAATCAGAGTAAAAGGAATGACGGATGAGCCAGAAACTGTTAGCACAGCCCAGCGACGCCGTCGCGTACAAAACCCAAACCCGCCTCCGATGAGCCCCTTCCTGTTTCTCGTTTTCCGTTTCATGCGATTTCTTTACCATTGTGTTCACCATTCTGTTTTCTATAGATTGACTGAAGGAAAATATCGATGTTCCCTAACGTATTTTCTCGTAGGGATGGATATAAAACCGGCCAAAACAGACTAAAACTAGCCAAAGACAGCCAGGTCGAGGCAAACCACCGTTGTGTGCGGTGGTGCCATCACTAGAGCACAACGGTGTCTCCGTGTCGGAATTCTAAAATTGACTGAAAAAGATTTTTAATACCGATTTTGAATTTTTTGGAATATTTTTTGATACGTGAAACCTATTTTAATCTCTGCAGAAAAATTCAGAAAACTTAAGGATCGTTAGTAGATGTAGTAGAAAGTTCGGTATTTCAGACACCGATTCGAGTAAGAATCCCTCACCTTATTCGCTGTTATAGAATTAAAACTTAATAATCGATAATATGGTATTTTGTGTAATTTAGAAAACTTTGAGAATAATTACAGGTTACTAATGGAGTTAGAACCGATTAGTTCGTTATTTGTCCTATTTAACTGATTGTTGAATTTACAGTTTTAAATGCATAATGATATACTAGAATGGTTAAATGATCCAGTTGTACTTCCTTGATATATATATATTGCTTGTTTTGCGTTATTTATGGTTGATTTGTGAAATTAAAAATTAATATGTAAAAAAAATTGATTGGTCATGTGAATTAATGAATGGTAGCCTTACTAGATATCTTGAGAGATGGTGGACAGACCGGGTACATAAGGAACCCTACCATGAACGTTGTCTCATACTATACAGGGTATGGAGACGACCCGATTTACCATCATACCGGACAGAATATTGAGGGATTGTATTTTTAGCACTCATACTGGACGTGATATGTGGACGACCGATTAGTTGATAATGTTGAATACTAATTCATGTATAGTGGGACATTCTTATGGGGCCCCAGAAATACTAGTAAGCAAATAAAAAGGGAAAGTGGTTGTTATTGCTCACTTGAAAATGATATTGGAATGTTATTTGAATTATTGTATCCCTATAGGTCAATTTTAGAAATCTCACAATAGTAAATATACGCAATAAATAGTTTTTCCTTATGATAAATGAATTTACTTAAATCAAGAGCTCTATTAGTTGTTTTTATGATTTTTACCAATTTTTAGTTTTTGTATCGGTGAGTAGTGTGATATTCTTACTGGGGTAGTATAGCTCACCTTTTTATTAACTATTTCAGATCAAGAAGACCAAGATCCATATCTCAATCAACAAAAGGGTTGTGAATAAGTTCACCACACGAACTTCCTTCAAAAGCTAATGAAGATCGTTCTAAAATATTTAGTTATTGGTTTTTTGTCTATTTCTTTGATTTTCGTAATTTTTTTTAAAAGGGACGTTCCGTAACTCTATTGGGCATTCTAAATTATTATGTAAAGAATGTAGACCCTAAACTCTATTATTTTACTTCCACATTTAATTCATGAGTTTATTTCCTTTTAAGTTCTAGGCCTTTACATTATTTTTTTCAGTAAAATCATATTCACAATTTATTAGATTGTGTCAACTTTTTCATTTTTTTGTTCTATCTTTATTTATTTTATAAAAATTATCATATACAAGATATTGACTTGAAACATCTCTTGTGTTTATTTTAAGATTTTATTAGACTATCATTCATATTCATATTTTTATTGTAATTTTGTAATATTAATATTAACATATACACATAATTCTTAAATTAATTGAAAAAAAAAGATACTTATGATTAATTATTTTCGCATATGTAACAATTTTTAGGGTTACATAGTTTTTGTTGATCGAGATCCTTGTAAACAAGAGTACTTACCTTAAAATGCTTGAGAAGGTGCTTGAAGGGTGCAGGTAATTGGACCCAAATTTTTATTTATCAAAATCATAAATCACTTTTATTGTTAATTACCTACAATATGTATGTACATATATATACATACATATTCTCACGTCTTTATGATTTTTTATTTAAATAAATTTTTACATAGAATACCAGAAGAATCTCTGATATATTACCTTCAATATTTTCTGTAGATTTGCTGCCGCACCATCTGATAAAGAAGTGACCAAACTACAAAATGTATACTTGTGTGTATATATATTATTTTATTGGTCAAAGATGTTGTTGAATTTATATGTTATTATTGGTTTGCCTTTATTTTTTTAAATAAGAAAAATTTTCTTAAAAAATGTATTTCTTATTTTTGGATTAATATTTCAGTATAATTATAATTAGGAAGCTTTAGTTCGTAAAGTTTTTTTCTTGACAGTAACTAAATTTTTATTTGATTAAATTAGAATATTTAAATATATAATTGTACTTAATTTTAATATGAACACATTGTAATAAATCTAATAATATATTTCATACCAAAGTAATAAAAATTAAAAATTAAAATTATAAGTAAATTATGTTTTTCTTAAATATTATTTGTTTGTTATTTAGTTACGTAATTTATAATACCCTTAATTAATTAATTTTAATACATTAAAATTAATATATAAATATATATTTTTTAGTTTTTTGAATTTTATTTTAATATAAAAATGAAGAAAATTAATTGGACGATGAAAATAATTTTGGAAAAAATGGGTGAAAATTTGGGTTCTATGAGTATTTTTGAAAGAAAAATTAAAAACTAGAAGTCAAAATATAATTTAAAGAAATTGTGCCATGTAAGACGCCCAATCAGCAGCCCCGACGAACCAGAGCGCGCCACATGGCAAGTCACGATGACGCGGTGCCACGCGGGAGGCCACACTGACGATCCGCGTGCCCGTGATCGAACAGTCCAGATTCGTTTCCGCGCGCACAGACGGCCCGGATCCGTTCCCTCCCCAGAGGCGATCAAATGATCAAATTTAAACGCGTTGAACAGTCCAAATCCACGTTTTATTTAAATACGATCAGACGGTTCAAATCAAATTGCGATGAACGGTCCAGATTAAAAACGAATGGATATAAATAACCCTCTTCACACCAAACTCTAGCCGTTAGACCCTCCCCCCTCTCCGGAGAAGAAGACCCAGCCGCTAGGAAGGAAGCCGACCGCTGCCATCGCTGCGCTGAAGCCACTTCCAATCGTCAAAAGAGGTAAAAAAAAATTTTTTTACTCGAAATTCAATTTTAAACACCCCCATGCCCAAATTGGAGCAAAAGGACGGGCATATCGGCTGGAAACTGTAGGCAAAGCCCGACAACACCGCCACGAAAAATTACAAAGATCGCCTCTGATGAAGCCCTTCCTGATTCCCGTTCTGCATAATTCTTCCACCATTGTAATCACTGTTTCCTTCTCTACAGGCTGACCAAAGCAAAACATCCAATCACGAAGGTGAGCCAGCGGAGCCGCTACACCGGAGAAATCTGCTGCCTATAAGTTTCGATTTTTTGACTTTTTTCGGCCAACCGAGGCCCCTTAACTTGTTTTCTCGCAGGGATTGGTACGAAACCGGCCGAATTCGGCCAAAAATGACCGAAAATGGCCGACTCAAGGCAAACCACTGATGCGGGCAGTGGTGTCGTTGCCGGAGCACGGCGAAGCCGCCGTGCTGGAATTCTGAAATTGGCCAAAAAGAGTTTCTAACACTGATTTTAAATTTTTTGAATATTTTTAGGTACTTAAAGTGCGTTTTAATCTTCAAAGAAAAATTTAGGAAATTTGGAGACCGCCAGTAGGCGCAGTCAAAAGTTTAGCATTTCGGACATCAATTTGCGTAAGAATCCATCACCTTATTTCTTGTTATAGAATTGAAGTTTAATTTTAAATAATATGATATTTTATGAAATTTAGAAAACATTCATAATTAATTACAGGTTACTAATGGAGCCAGAACCGGTTATTTACTATTGTTTGTTATGTTTAACTGATTGCTTGATTTTACAGTTTTCAAGTGTATGATAATACACTAAAATTGGTATGATGATGCGATTATATTCCTTTTATGCATGTTTTGCTTGTTTTGTGTGACTACGTTGAATTAGAAAACTAAAAATTAAAAGAAAAAGGGGAATTATTTGATTAAGGGGATGGATGAATTGACAGCCTTACTGGATTTCCTGAGAAATGGTGGACGGACCAGGTATATAAGAAACCTTAATGTGAACGTTGCCTCATACCAGACGGGGTATCGAGTTTTGGTAATTTGGTGCTCATACCGGACGGGGTATGGGAATGGTCCGTTTCACCCCCATACTGAACAGGATATTGAGGGATGGTATCTTTTAGCGCTCATACCAGACGGGGTATGAGGACAGCCTGTTAATGGTAAAATATAAAAAGAGAGTTCACGCGTAGTGGGGACATCCCTATGAACCCCTATAGATACTAGTAGGCTAGAAAAAAAGGAAAGGTTGTTGTTCCGACTGATTGCATATGAAATTATGATATGTGTTATGTTATTGACTCTATAAGTTGTTTTTGAAAATCTCGCTACGGTAAGTATGCGGTAAATGATTTTATTTATGATAAACGAATTTACTTAACTTAAGAGGTTTATTAGTTATTTTTATGATTTCTACCAACCTTCATTTCTGTGTCGGTGAGTAGCGTGATATTCTTAGTAGGCTAGTGTAGCTCACTCTTTCATTTACCATTTAAGATCAAGAGGACCAGGATCCAGAGACCGATTCACAAGAGGGTTGCAAGTAGGACATTACGTTTGTTTACTTTTAATTTATTTATTTAGTTATTAGTTGTTCTTTTAGATGGATCATTCTCGTAAACCCTATTTGGTACTTTCAGCTATTGTATAAGGAATGTAAACCCTAATTAATTATTTCACTTTCGCGCTAAATTTATAATTTATCACATTTGGAGTTTTTGGGGTCGTTACATAATTGATGAATGGCTAGTAGGATGTGTTATTTTAATTTTACTAAAAAAAAATGCATACAAAATTAATTTGATTTAATTTTTAAAATAAGAAGGACATTTTATTTTGGATTAGTTAATTTAATATTTAAATAACTATATTTATTTTTTTAAAATATTAAAAAATTATTTTAAGAAAACAACATTTTGATGCGAGTTTTTAGTGATAGTTAATTTATAATCAATACATACACATATAATACTGAAAAACGTCCTATAGTATTACTTTTATTTTTTAAAACTAAAAAAAAAAATATATGTTATATATGATACGAAGATAAAAAATTTTATATTATTCACTCAAATTTTAAAATATAAAATATAATTAATGTGATAATTATAATTATATATAGTTCATAGAAATAAAATTGTAAATATTATCTAATTAAACTTTAAAATATAAAAATAAAATTAATATAATAACACATATAATAATTATCTATTTAAATTTTTAAAGTATCAAAATAGAATTTAATTTTTAAGTGAGTAGAAATCATGTGCTCTATACATTTGAATAATTTTTATAATAATTAGTCATTCAAAACCTTTTTAAAAAATAATTAAAATTCAATTTTTAATTATCTACAGTTTATATATTGTATAATTAATTTTTAAAATATAACATGTATGTAACACGAAACATAAATTTAGTATATATACATACTTATGTATTAGTACTAATTTAATTTTTAATACAGCAGAATTTAGGAAAAATGTTATTTCTCATAATGCATTTTTGGTGATAACCGCTTTAATAATATATATGTATATGTTTATATACAGGTATGAAAGATGTGCACGTTATCCATAGCAGATACTACAAGCTTCAACATCCTCTTAATGAAGAAGTGATTCCTGCAGGCAACCACAAAGGTGTTGGTGCTATTGATAATCAAGTAACAGAGATTATTGTACAAATTAAATACTTATAAGCTGATTTACATATTCAATCTCTCTCCTTTCTTTTTTTTCTTTGTTTACATTAATCAAAGAAAGAGAAGATTTAAGATTAGGACAAAAACATTCAACACTTATCAATGACATCATTAATGAAATCATCTATTTAGTCTTTTTATGAGGAAAGCAAAAATTAAATTTTTTGTTTGGTTACCTCTCTCCTCAAATTCTAGATAGAAAATACAAGAAAAGCTTTCGGTTTTTTTTTTTTCTGAATTTAATTTTCAGCAAATTACCTTATACTTATTTTCGTTAATAATGAATTTGATTCAAATTTTAACTCATAATTTTTTCCGCTATACGAGAGGATTTTTCATATAAAATCTTGTATCTATTTTATTTTACAGATACTATCTGCTTATTATTTTGCTTGATTTTGCATTAATTTATCTTATTATTATTATTATCATTACTTCATGCCAATTAATTTGGAGATTATCTTAATTTACATAATTAATTACATTTGTAGTTCACCACCCAACAAGTGATATCAAAGTCAAGTTGATATGTGGGTTGGGATTAATTGTATGAATTAGGATGAAGGAAGTCACAGGTACATGATTAAATTGATGGCTTCAAATTACTCAATTTTTGAAATCGAAGATGGAGGATCTTCTTTAGTACAAAGATCTATACGATCCTATTAAATTAAGAGTTGTCAAACCATTTAGAAAATTAGATGATGATTGAAAAAAATGCACAAGAAAACTATTTGCACTATTCAACAGTGGGTGGACATCAGTGTGACAACTTGTACACTCGAAATTAGTTGTCAACTCATTTGTCATTCTCATTTCCATAAAATTTACTGTAATACATTTCAATTTCACAGTCGCATCCAATCTATGAGTAAAATGTTTCTTTTTCTCTACATGTTATTTCATCATGTATCTATTTTCTCAACTCTAATATGTTATATTGCGCAAACCAGTAAATAAAAAAGAAATTACATAACCCGTTGAAGCTAACATTCAAAATCTATAATGTTGCCTATTCCTATGTTTTGTGCCAGTGGCCATATCTTCACACAAACCCACACATTGATATGCAAATCTCCTTAAAAGTTTTTTGTATTCCATTAAGTCTGAATGCATGCTTCCTATACATCCGATTCTTGTTTCTATATTACTTATTCTGAAAATTTACAACATAATGAGCTACTTTGTCCAATAAGATAAATTTGTAAACAACACCTACGGAAGGAAATACTATATAACCAGACTTTTTATCCTACACGTCTCTCACTCTGATACTGCCAGCTTTTCCCAAATCTCCCTAGCCACTCCTCAGTTACAACTCATTTAGGCATGTTAAACTTATTGTAATCACAGGGTAATCTCAATCTCTCCTTCTCCCATACTACATAAATGTCTTTTGTTATGTTTTTTTTTTTACTTAACATGTTTCCCCTTCCCAATCTCTTTGGCATTTTGACTTACCCTCTTCTTTCTTCCTATTTTTTATTTTATTTGAATATTTTTTCCCTTCCCAATCTCTCTGGTATTTTGAATTACCTCTTTTTTCTTCCTATTTCTATTTTATTTGCATATTTTTCCCCTTCCCATTCTTTTTGGTATTTTGACTTACCCTCTTCTTTCTTCATATTTCTGTTTTAACTGCTCATCTCCAATACTCAACAATATTTGTTATCCCAGCTTCTCCCATGTATGTATATATGTAATTAAACATTTACACTCAGCAGTAGTTAGTATCCCATTCTTCCCCATGAATACACATACATTGATTTTATCCATTCCCAACAATTTCTAGTGATTTATTCTTATCTCTAAATTTTTTTGTTCAAATTTAAAACTTCTAATTACCT
This sequence comes from Carica papaya, assembly GCF_054855325.1. NCBI lineage: Eukaryota > Viridiplantae > Streptophyta > Magnoliopsida > Brassicales > Caricaceae > Carica > Carica papaya. The sequence goes on from NC_142315.1 coordinate 14,210,239, forward strand.
TTGCCATCAATACTATATCAATTCATTGGGGCTTCTGTGACATCCCAAGTGCTAGTTAAAGCAATTGGGTGTCAGATACAGATTCAGAATAATGAGTGCATGTTAATTTTTATACAGCAGAATCAATACCTTAACAAATCCCTTACAGATACATATATATAGTTCTAAATACATACATCACTGAGGCCAGAAATGGGTACAAAATACAAAATATGAGGGCCATTTCTTCCACTATGCTACTAAAATTCATCAGAGTGCGGGAACAAACATACACTTAGACTTGTGGATTCACAGGTTTCTCATAGACTTCCAAGGATAGGTTTGTATGTGATTCCTCATTTTCTTCCTCATCTGGGGGGAAGGGCATGGAAATAGTGAGTTTCATATGCTCAGTAAGAAAAACAGTATTAAATTAACATTGTAGGATTTCAAAAGTTTATTATTTTATCTTATCGATTAGCTTCCTCGTTTACCAAACTCATCATTAGGAAAAAAAAACTATTTATTTGAATATCAAAATAGTACATTAGCAAAGAAAATCAAATATATATGTATCATGCTAAATAATAAAGAAAATCAAATAAATCATGAAATGCTCAAATTTTTCGTGTCATGCTTCACGAAGTTGTTATAAACTTCCATATCTGAGGGCAGATACAAATACAGATTTCTAACTGCCCAAGTGAAATGATCAGATCAGATATAGATACGGCAATTTACTCAGGCCCACTTATGGCTTACCAAACTATGTGATGCAAACAAGACTAAAAACACTCAAGATACTCAAAGAGCATCAGAAGGTGACTTGGAACAAATTTCAAATGATGTAAACAAAAATACAGTTCCAAACCTGGAAAGTTTCAGCGGACCAGTAATAAGATTAAAGGCAAAGAAGCTTAAAGAGTTGCTCCAAGTTTTTACTCAAAAACATGTGGATGATGGGATGGCCAATTGTGGAAAGTTCAAATATGAGCTTTTTGAACAGCCCAAATTCGTAACTTCAATTGGATTTAAGTGATTTGGGATAATTTTGGCTTGTTTGAGTCTTATTGATAATGGATGAATAAGCTTTGTGTATGGGCTGGATTAGTTGAGTTTTTTTAAGTATTTTGGATTGTTTTATTTTAGTTTGAGTTAATTAAGCCCATATAGTTAAGTATAACTCATTTTGGGCTTAAGTCTTGTCTTAATGTTATTACAAGAATGAGCCCATAACTATATGGTGCCACAAACAATTAGCGGTGTTGGTTAAGAAGATTAGAGTTACATAACAATTTCATGCCTATAATTAGCCTAGTTATTGTTGGAGTTACAATTGTAATTATCACATAATTAACCTAGTTATTGTGGGAGTTACAATTGTAATTATTGTATTGTAACTTATCATTGATTTCTTTAGCTATAAATACCAAAGGAACTCTTCTTTGTGGACATCAAGAGTTGTAATCAAACATTTCAGAATTGAGTTGAGAGCGTTTTGGCTTTCTTTTCACCTTATGCACAAGGTGTTAATTTGGAATACAATTGTTATCACTTGTATTTCAATTTTGATTTCCAATTTCAATTGTTCTTGGTGCTTGTTTGGATTGGGTTCAAGGGATATCATTTATCTTTCTTGGATTCTCTTTAACTTCTACCATTTAGGTGATTGAACAAACTTGATTCCTTTTTTACTTGTGATGTAAATTCCGTTCTAAACCGATTGAAGAGTTCTAAGATTCAAGCAAGGGTCTTGGGGTTCCACATCACTATGGTACGATTTATGACAATGGTCGTACCAATCATAGTGGTCCTAACAGATAATCTATAGTCACAACATTACTTAACCACAAGTGACCCCTACAGATAGTGCGATACCACTCTCGTCAGAGGGCTGCCGTCATCTACTGGGAGCAGTCCTCTTATGTCTTTTTAGACCAGATAGAGGAGGAAAAAATAGATATCCCAAAGAGTAAGGGGAACAGATACCCCTCATAGATAAAAATCCTAATAAGACACTTGATGCAATATACATGTCAATATATATACACTTCGGACCATACATGCTTTATTCCACTTTTCTCTTTTTCTTTTTCTTCTATTTTATTTTTTTATTATCAAGGACTACATATTACATTTATCACATACAAATTCACCAAGTATCAGTAAATCACACAACATGCTTGAAAATCAGATAATTCGACTGATTTGAATACATAAGCATGAAAAACAAACAAAATAACTATCATATTAAATTTGTATATCTAAAAATACTCCTTAGGACGTCAAAAGTAATACTAGATTTTTTACCGAAACCTTGATGTTTTTTTCCTTCACCGTTTTCCTTTCTTTTTCTTCTTCTCTCACTATTTTACTATTTTTCTCTTCTCTCTAAATCTTTTAAAAATGGAAGAAATGAAAGTGTGGAGAGGAAGGGAAAGGGAAAGGGAAGGGGAAGGGGAAGGATAATTTATAGAATTTCAGAACCGTTGGATTCACGCAAAGTGGTTCAGTGAAGAGAGAGGAGGAAAAGATTCTTGGCATGAAAAAAGAGGGAGGAAAATTTCCTCCATCGAAGTGGCGGCACGACACTGACAGAGCTCTCCCCGAGGTGGCAGAGCTCAGCTGACATGCTGTAGCCTAGCTTGTAGGTGCACAAGCCTGCTATCGCGCGCGTAGGGGCTAGCCTGCGCACGCACAAGTCCCAAGCACACATGGCCTGTCTGCGCAGGCTTGCAGCGCGAACAGCGTGTGCACAGTGTAGGGCATCAGTTCATATGCGAAGTGACGTACGGACAGCCTGCCTGTACACAACAGGATGCGCGCATAGGTCCTGACCTCGTACTATGCACGCGGAGGGGACGTGCATACTGTGTGCACATCTCGTGTGTGCTGGCGTGCGAATGGGACATATGCATTGTGCGTAAGCCCTGTGGCCACTGTGCGCACATGCACGCACGCACAGTGCCCAGCACCCGCGCGGGCAAACCTATTTTCCTATGGGATTTTTCCCCGCGAGCTAGTTTTCTCCCGTTTCGCCGTTTTATGATTTTTTTTTCTAATTTCTTCTTTAGAAATAAAACAAAATAATGTAAAATAAATTAAAATAAAAATAATAGTAAAATTAATAAAATAAATAAAAATATATTAAAATCACGGATCTCGAGAATTATATAAATTAATTTAAATTTAGGGCGGCCAAAGGCCCGAATAAATAAAGTTTCTAAATCATTTTAGCACAGAGATGAGCGGGGTGTTACAGCTTCAACCCCTGACCCTTCAAAATGGCCTCAACCATTCATATTTCGCTCCGCACAGAAGCTCACCATAGAAAATACCATCCACAATTATAAAAGTAATGCTGCGATCCAAAAGGACCCCTTAGTCATGTTTTCACACACACATTCACAACTTCATGCAATACACATATATAAATCTCACCAAACCAGACGTTCGGGGCATTAACCCCAATGACCCATAAATTTGGGCCACAACATTTCTTCATTTTTCACCACACTAGATGTGATATCCCAAGTGCTATTTAATGCAAATGGGTGTCAGATACAAATACAAAATAACGAGTGCATGATAAAATTTATGCAGCGGAATAAAATTATTAAAAATCCCTTATAAATACATATGAGTTCCAATACATACATGTATTGAGGTCAGAAGTGACTGCAAAATACAAATCAAAACATAGGGGCCACTCCTTTCACTATGCTATTAGACTCATCAGAGTGCGGGAACAGTCATGCACTCAGACTTTTGGATCCATGGAATTCTCATAGACTTCTAAGGGTAAGTCAGTCTACGGTTCTTCACTTTCTTCTAAGGGTAAGTGAGTTCCATATGTTCAATAAGGAAAAGAATATTAAATTAATATCATAAGGTTTTAAAAGTTAATTATTTTGACTTAAGAGCTTACCATTTAACCTCCTCGTTTACGTATCTCACATTATAAAAATAATTTATTTATTAAGAAAACATTACGTTAATAAAAATAACCAAACATACATCCACATAATAGAAAAAATCAAATAAATCATGAAATACTCAAATTTTCATATTATTACTTTGCGAAGTTGTTATAACTTCCATCTCTGAAGGCATATACATATTTCTAACCATTCAAGTGGAATGACTAAATTAGATACAGATACGATAATTTACTGAGTCCCATTTCTGGCTGGCCAACCATGATACGATTTATGACCACGGTCGTATCAACCATAGTGGTAATAACAGATAAATATAGTCACGACTTACTTAGCCACAGGTGACCCCTACATATAGGAAGATACCACTCTCGTCAAAGGATACGCCATCATCCACTGGGAGTGGTTCTCTTACGTCTTTACAGACCAGATAGGGGAGGGAGAAACAACCCTGAAGCGTAAGAGGAACAAATACCCCTTAGAGATAAAAAGCCTAACGAGACACTTGATGCAATATGCATGTCAATACAAATATACTTCAGACCATACAAGCTTCATTTCACTTTTCTCTTTTTCTTTTCTTTTGTACTTTTTTTACAAGGCAATTATATAAATTTATTATATGCAATTCATCAAGTGTCTTCAATTCATATAGCATGTTTGAAAACAAGAACAATTCGACTCATCTGAACACAGATCCATACAAAACAAGCAAAATCACAATCATATTAAATTAGTTTATCTAAAAAAAATACTCTTTAAGACATCAAAATAAATACTAGATTCTTTGAAACCTTGATATTTTCTCCTTCACCGTTCTCCTTTCATTCTCTTCTTCTCTCACTGGACTACTATCTGTCTCTTTCTCTCTCTAAATCTTGAAAAATAGAAAAATGGAAGTGTGGGGAGAAATGGGAGGGGAAAGGAAATTTATAAAATTTTAGAATCGTTGAATTCACACCAAGTGGCAAAATCTGGTGAAAAGAGAGGAGAAAAAGATGCTTGACATAAAAAATGAGGGAGGAGGGTCTCCTCCACTAGTGGCAGCAATGTGTTGCCTGAGCGATAACGCCGCACTGCCTGAGGTGGCAGTGCCCTGGTCGACGCGCTACAGGCTAGCCTACAAGCGCACAGGTCTTCTTTCGTGCATGCAGGGGCTAGCTTGTGCACTGGGCACTGTGCGCAGGCCTATTACAGGTAGGCCCCTAGTGCACAAGGCCTATTCGCGCAGGCCTGCAGTGCAGACGGTTCGCACAGTGTGTGGCGCCTATCCTCATGCGAGGTGATGCGCAGACGGCCCGCCTGCATGCGACAAGATGCCCACAGGTCCTGACCCCGCGCTATGCACACGAATGGGACATGCACGCTGTGCGCACGTCCCGCAACTGTTGTGCGCGCATGCGTGTGTGCGCACAGTGCCCAGAACCCGCTCGGGCAATCTACTTCCCTACAAGATTTTTCTCGTAGGATTTCTTCCCGTTTTGTTGTTTTTTTTATTTCTCTCAATTTTCTATAATTAATTTGAATAAGTTAAATGTAAAATTAAATAATAAAATTTAAAATTAAATAAATTTAAATAAAAGCAAAATAAATAAAAATTAACCAGATTTACGAATCACAATAAATATTAAGTAGAGTAAATTAATTAAGTTTAATGTGGCCAAAGGCAAGAATAAATAGGGTTTTTCAAATTATTTAAGCATAGTGATGGTCAGATTGTTATACTAGATGTTCAGGGCATCAACCCAAACGACCTATAAATTTGGGCCACAACATTTTTTCATTTCGCTCATATTGGAGCACCACCAGATTATTGATGAAGTAACACTATAGAGGCGCTCTTCATGTGATTCTATCAAGTTAATATTAATCAAGGAAAAGGTCAAGCACAGGGTCATTTTTGTTGCATCTAATCTGTTATTACTTGACCTTCTCATTAATTCTTAATCATATCACTAATTCTCATGATTTTGTATCTATACACACCTTTAAATTGAGATCCACTCCATCCCCCTCATTCTCATTAACTAAAACCTCGATTTCAATACCTAATTCATCTTTACTTGATCTAAAATAAAAATTTGAGATGTAAACTCTTCCTAATCAAGTTGTGCATTACATATTAAATTACGCTCCTATTTTCGAGTGATGGTATTGAGTTGCAGCGAAAATTCTTCTTCTCCCTGAGTCTTCTCACATTAGTGGTTATACCACGACAAGACTACCCGTACTTTCCCCTCTACTCTCACCATTCAAATGTCACCTCCTTTATCTCCTTCATTGTTGACCCCATTACACAACTAGAGTTTCTCTCCTTTTTTGCCTCTTTCCTGTCGCCATTAGTTTTTTAATAGTTTTTTTTTAAGAATAGTTCCCTTTTATATTGACCACTATTAAATTCGGGTTACTAAATGAGGGAATCAAATATGGCTTTCTAATCCTTAATACCCATTCTCCGCCATGTGATCTGCCATGCAACGCATGGGTTTGCGATCAAGTCCATCCAAGACCTTATTATATGTATGAAATGTGTGGCTTTTTTTTTTATTGGTTCCTTGAGACACCTCAACTACTGAGGTGTCATAAAATTTTAAAATTTACAACTAAATCCCAAATCACACACTCTCTTTCATTTCTTGTCCTTTTTAAATTTACAACTTTTTCATAATTTTCCCAAAATGTTTTCAATTAAATTCTTGTGACATGTTTATCTTAGATTTATTATTATTATGTTTATTATGATTTTATTATGATTATTATCCTTTTATTTTGAGTCCCGAGATCAAAATTCTGGTTCGTTACAATTAGTTGTTACCACCATATAAGCAAAGAATTTAATGCGAAGGACTTATGGAATAAATTAGAGAGTATGTATGAGATTAAAATTGCTCAGAGTAAAGCTTTTGTGATCAAAAAGCTAGTGAACCTGAAGTAGTGAGATTAATGGCCAATAGTAGAACACTTAAGTGAGTTCTAAGATCTATAAATCAACTAAACACCATAAAATCGCTCTAGATGTATTTCAAGCATTATTACCCTTGAGTACATTGCAAAACAGTTGAGGGACCTTGGTGGTATCTCTTAGTAACTCTACTCCAAACAGTGTTTATGTTATTATCCTTGGTAAATGATGATCTCTATAATAAATAGACTAAAATGAATGATATGGGCATTGATACTTCAGAGACCCTTGTCATAAATAACAGGGATAGAAGTAATAACAAAGATCTTAAAGTAAAATTCAGTTGTTATTATTACGACAAGGAAGGACATATGCAACAAAACTACAAAGCCAAGAAAAAGGAACATAATAATTAGAGAAAGGGGGATGATTAGAGTAACACAACAAGTGTAGTCGATGATGAAGAGCTAGTTGTACTTTCTTTTATTAAGGACTATGATCATGTTACTAATCCTAATACTTAATAGGTTGTTGATTCAGCAATATCCTACCATGCTATTCCCAGAATCTGTCTTTACTGTGTACAAGGCAAGAGATTTTGGTAGAGTGAACAGACAATGTCTGTGTACAAACAAATATTGGTTGTACGTTGACCTTGAAAAATTTGTGAAATGTGCCTGATTTATACCTAAATTTAATTTCTACTAATTTCTTGAATCTAGATGGTTATTACAACTTTTTTGGTAGTAGAAAATAAAATTCACCAAAAGTCCAATTGTGATTGTTAGAGGTACATTATACCACACACACTCTACAAGACTCAAATGAAGTGAAACAAAGATGCCACTAGTGAAGAAGATGGGATCGATGATGTGCCAACTAAGGAAAATATCAATGATGATGTTGATCAAGAGAACAACTCCTTTCACCTTAAATTGTAGAAAAATCTCATGTTATAAGATCCACCAGAATACATCATCTGTCCACCAGAGATTCCATTTATGAGTATTGATAATTGTGTATTTTACACACAATCAAGATTATTTTTGCTTTAGTTTTTGTTAGTTTTGAGTAATTTTTGTCAATTTTCATTTAATTTTAGTTATTTAGTTATTTTGGTTTATTTTTTGAATTTAAGGTGATTATGTGAAAGTTTAGAAAGTTTTGGATGAAGGAACAAAATGGTAGAAACTTGTATTGGCATATGCATGCTCATGCAGGTGGTGATGCACATTAGTCTTGGAGTCTCTCGCTACACATAATTTTGAAGACAGAAATCCACATGAGCTGGTGCATTGTTATGCAGATGGTCACTTTAGTTTATATTATGAATTTTAAAGACAATTTCCTAAATTGCTTAGGATGCCTTATTCTCTTTCCTATTTCACGTAGGATTTATATTTAGGAAATTATGTTATTGAACCTAGTATATATAGGACATATTATTAGTAGTTTAGGGCAACACCCTTTTAATTCAGAGATTGTATTAAGTTAGGGTTTTTCTTTTTCTTCTCCCTAGAAGACTCAAAACTCCATTGGAGAGGAGCTAGACGAAGACACAATCATGAGTTTGATTTTATTTTACTATGTTTTCTTTTAGTTTTAGTTTTTATTTTTTTGATTTAATTATGGAATAGATTTCTTTTGTTAGGAAAAATATGAACCCTAAACTATGATGGGTATTGATTTTGATTAATGATATCTGAGTTAGTTTTATGGCAAATCATTGAGTTTAATGGTTGAATGGATATTTTGTTGATTTAATTTCTTAATGATGTGTCGAGTAGAGAAGTTAGGATTTTCAATTGATGAGATTTCAATGCATAATTTTTAGAATTTTTCCTAGCAGGTTTAATAACATATTTGTTCGAATAGATAATCTAAAACTGACTTGTGGCATGTATTCATGTTCCTGAATAAGGTCAAATTATTGGGTTGATTATATATAGATTTCTGTAGAAGTGTCTGAATAAGAGTTTCATTTAAATATGAAAGATTATGTCCCTTAATAAGGTTAATCAGGCTTTAAAATTAACCCGTCAATCTTAACTCATATATCGTCATCAATATTGATATCTAAGCAAGTTTAAGGGGATTGTGGACCCTAATGTCACTTTATTGATTGATTTATCTTCGATTTACTATGGTTATTCAAGTCTTTACAATTTTATTTAGTTTTATATTTTACTTTAATTTACTTTTATTCGATCAATATTTCTCAAATAACATATTTCAGTATAATAATTGATTTATAAAATTTGGTCTTCATGGGAATTCGGATTCTCATATATGTAGTACTGATAAGACTAGTACACTTGCTAGTGTTGTTTAGGATGCATCAAGTTTTTAGAGTCGTTTCCGGGGAGCAAAGATTTATTTAGAAATTATTATATTGTTATTAGCTATTAATTTGAGATTTTTAATTTTTAATTTGTTTCTCTTTTATTTCAAGTTTTGATTAGTGTATGACAAGTAATTCTGAGGAGCCATTAGGAGAATCTGATCTTGAACCTGAACGAAGTTTTCATTCAAGAAGAAGAGTAAACTATAAATTCAACATAGTAGAGAAATAAAATAATCTTCTTGAAAGAGGCAAAAACAATAATGGTGCTAGAGGTGCTCAACCTATTCGTACCATGAGAGATTATGCCATGCCATCATTGGAAGGTATAAGTCTGAGCATTTTGAGACCTGTCGTTGAAGCTAACAACTTTGAGATCAAGCCAGTAATACTACAATTGATCCAACATATTTGTCAATTTAGAGGATTGCCTAGTGAAGATCAACATCAACACATAGCTAGGGTCCTTCAAATTTGTGATACTTTCAAGTGCAATTGAGTTTCTGAAGATGCAAAGAGGCTAAAGCTTTTCTCTTTCTATTTAAGGGATAAAGCACAACAGTGGGGAGAAGCACTAGCATCAAACTCCATAACTACTTAAAATGCATTGGCGTAAAAATTTCTTAGTAGGTATTTTCATCCCTCTAAATTTGCATAATTAATTAATGAGGTTGCTAAATTTTTACAGGAAGATTCAGAGACCCTTTATGAGGCATGGGAGAGATACAAGGATATGCTAAGAATATGCTCCAAGAGGAGTTCTTTATTTGGCAAAAAGTTCAAACCTTCTACAATGGAATTAATAACTAAGTCAGAAGCATGACAGATGCTTCATGTGGAGGTTCAATATATATAAAGTTACCTGAAGAAGCTTATGAATTGATAGAGGAGATTGTTGCCGACTCAAGTGAATGGCCTACTGAAGACAATCTACAAAGAAGACAGTTAGAATTTATAATATAGATATTTTTATAGCATTAACATATCAAGTTGAAGCATTAAATAAGAATCTACAAGGGCTAAAATTGTAAAAAATAAGCTGTAGTGGTAGTTGTTTTTTATTCTTATGGAGGAGGGCACTCAAATCAAGAGTGCCAAGCCAGTAATACATTTGTTGCTAATAATGGCCTGAACAAGCTAAGTTTGCTAATAATTTTTGTAGGCAAAATGATCCTTTCAGCAATATTTACAATCCTAGTTGGAAAAATCATCTAAATTTATCATGAAACAATAATAATAATTAGGGGAGACAACCACCACCAGGATTCCAACCTCGAAAGCATCCTCCCCCACAAGAAAGGAGATCTAACTTGGAGGAGCTAATGAAAAAGTTTATTAATTCTACCAGAGTAAGATTGCAAAATCATGAGGCTTCCATAAAGAATCTAGAGACACAAATTGGACAGCTTGCTAATGCTATTGCAAGTCGAACTCAAGGGTCATTACCAAGTAACTCAAAGACTAATCCCAATGAGCATGTTAAGGCCATTACACTAAGAAGTGGGAAGGTGTTGGAGGAGCTAAAGCAAAAAGTAAGAGCTAATAAGGTGATTCAATCAAACCCAGTTGAGGTAAGTGTGGAAATGCAAGGTAAGGAAAATACTAACTCTACAATTCTCAATTCGAACTCCAGTGTAGATGCTAATAAGTTTCATTACCCATATGGAATTAGAAAGGATAAAAATGATGCCAAATTTACTAGATTTTTAGAGATCTTTAAGAAATTATAGATTAACATTCCATTTGTTGAGACTTTGATGTAGATGCCATAATATGCAAAATTTCTTAAGGATATTATTTCTAATAAGAGAAAGATTGAGGAATATGGTACGGTAATGCTTACTGAGAATGTAGTGCAATTATTCAAAATAAGTTGCCTACAAAGCTTAATGATCCAGGGAGTTTTTCTATACCTTGTGAATTAGGTAATTTTAAATTTAAAGAGGTACTATGTAATTTGGGGTTATAGTATTAACCTAATACCATTATATGTTTGTAAGAGCCTCAACTTTTGGGAGCCAACAGAGATAAGCATGGTTATGCAATTTGCAGATAGATCAATTAAAAGACCTATGAGAATCATTAAAGATATTTTGGTAAAAGTAGGAGAGTTTATTTTCCCTATAGATTGTGTTATACTTGATATGGATGTTGAGTTTAAGTTATCATTGATTCTAATTAGACCTTTCTTAGCCACAACTGGAGCATTAATAGATGTAAAGAATGGTAAATTAACCCTTAATTCAATGAGGAGGAGATAGTCTTTGACATAAAAAAAGGTAATGAAAAATCTTTCTATTAGTTTAGATGATATGTGTTGTGCAATTGATATTACTGATAAGTGTGTATATGAACAACAACAAGCCATTTTACTAAAGGATGATTTAGAGAGATGTCTCAGGATATCAAGCACAACTGAAGAGGAGGATCCTGATTTGAAAAAGGAAGTGATAAAGCTGAAAAGTGAATCTCTATCAGACGTTGTGCTAGGAACAAAGAAGGAGCCACATATGGAGACAACAAAAATGGAGCTTAAGCCTTTACCTAATCATTTTAAATATGTGTTTCTTAAGAAGGACTCTGACCCAGTAGTTACTTCTGTTTCTTTGACAAAGTTAGAGGAAGATGTTGGTTGAAGTTTTGCAGAGGAGAAGAAATAAATTGGGTGGTCGATCTCTGATATTAAAGTTTTAACTCAACTGTTTGCATGCACAAGATTCTCATAGAGAATGATTTCAAGTCGACTATTCAATAACAAAGGCGTTTGAATCCAGCCATGCAAGAGGTAGTGCAAAAGGAAGTAGTGAAGTTACTTGATGCAGGTATTATATATCCTATCTCCGATAGTTCTTAGGTTAGTCCTGCTCAAGTAATTCCTAAGAAGGGAGGTATGACTATAGTTAAGAATGAGAATAATGAATTAACCCTTATTAGGACAGTAATAGGGTGGCGAGTGTGTATAGATTATAGGAAATTAAATTTAGCCACTAGAAAGGACCATTTTGCTTTACTATTTATGGATCAATGCCAGAAATTTTAACAAGTAATAGGTTTTATTGCTTTTTAGATGGTTATTTTGGATATTTTCATATTCATATTGCCCAAGAAGATTAAGAGAAAACAACCTTTACTTATACTTATGGTACTTTTGCTTATAGGTGTATGCCTTTTGGGTTGTGCAATGCGCCAGCTACATTTCAGTGGTGTATGATGTCTATTTTTCATAACATGATTGAAAAATTTATGGAGATCTTTATGGATAATTTCACTCTCTATGGCCCAACATTTGACTCTTGTTTACATAATTTAGAGTTAGTTTTGCAGAGATGTGAGGGGACAAACTTGATGCTGAATTGGGAGAAATGGCACTTCATGGTGATTGAAGGAATAGTTCTTGGACATAAAATTTAAGAAAGAGGAACTGAGGTAGACAAAACAAAATGGAGATGATAGCAAAGTTGCTACCACCAACAGATGTTTGAGATGTTCAGAGTTTTTTAAGTCATACGGGTTATTTTAGAAGATTTATCAAAGATTTTTCTAAAATAACAAAACCTTTAAGTAATTTACTTATGAAGGATGCTAAATTTAACTTTAATAATGATTGTTTGTAGGCCTTTAACATATTGAAGGAGGAGCTAGTGACAGCCCCTGTGATTGTAGCACTATATTAGAGTGAGCCTTTCGAGCTTATGTGTGATGTTAGTGACTATATAGTATGAGTTGTCCTTGGGCAAAGAAGAGATAAAGTCTTTAGAATCATTTATTATGCTAGTCATACTCTCACAGGCCCATAACTCAATTATAGTACAATTGAAAAAGAGTTTCTAGTAATTACTTTTGTATTTGAGAAATTTTGATCATATTTAATAGGTTCAAAAATAATTATTTTCACTGACCATGTAACTTTGAGGCATTTTTTTGCTAAAAAAGACTCTAAGCCGATATTGATTAGTTGGGTGTTGCTACTATAAGAGTTTAATGTGGAGATTAAAGATAAAAAAGGAGCAGAGAATCTAGTAGCTGACCATTTATCAAGACTAAAGAAGTTGTTACCTACATACTCTTGGAAGTCTTTGAGGATCCCATAGATCCAAAAAATTGGAGTAGATGATTGTTCGCGCATTCTGATGAGTCCAATAACATAGTGAAAGAAGTAGCCTTCTTTTGTATTTGATTTCTTTTGTTGCCACTTCAGTCCTCAATTATATGTATGTAATTAGAACTAATATATATATATATATATATTTTTGTAAGGGATTTGTAATAAGTTTATTCCGTTGCATAAATTTTATTATGTACTTGTTATTTTGAATCTGTATCTGACACCCATTTACTTTTGCTCGGGCTCAGAATTTGGCTCGAGATTATTTTTAAAATTTAAAAAATGTATAAAATATAATTTTGAAATTAATAAATTTTTATTTAATGTGAAATTAGGTAAAAAAATAGGTTGATAATGAAATTGAAAATAATTTTGGTAAAAAAAGAGTGAAAATTTGGGTTCGGATGATGTTTTTGAAAGAAAAATAGGAAACTAGAGGTTAAAACGCAATTAAGAAAAATTACGCCACGTACGACTGCCCAGTCAACAGCCTTGACGAAACGGAGCACGCCACGTGGCAAGGCATGCTGACTTGGTACCATGCGGGAGGCCACACTGACGATCTGCGTGTCCTGCGATTGGACAGCCCAGAAGCATTCTTGCGCGTGTGGATGGTTCGAATCCATTCCCTCAGGCGCGATCGGACGATTGCAATTAAACGCGATAAACGGTCCAGATTCGTTCCCTTTTTAAACGCAATCATACGGTCGAGATCAAACGTAATGAATAACCCAGATTTACGCGAGACGGGTATAAATATCTCGCATTACACTGAACCCAAACCCTAGCCACTAGCCTCCTGCTGGAGAAGAAGAACCAGTGGCTGGATAAGGGAATCAACCACCGCCCGCCGCGACGTTGGAGCAACCTTCAACCGCCAAAAAGGTAAATATTCTCTTATTCACTTGGAATTTGATTCCGAGCACCCCTATGGCCAAATCAGAGCAAAAGAAACTGCGGATGAGCTGGAAACCACGGGCAAAACTCAAACTGCCTCTGATGAGCCCCTTCCCGTTTCGTGTAATTTTTCCACCATTGTGTTCACCATTCTGTTTTCTATAGGTTGACTGAAGAAAAACACCTAGTCGTGAAGGTGAGCCGACGAAGTTGCTGCACCAGAAAATTTTGCATTTAGTAGGTTTTTATTTTTTTTACTTTTTTTTGCCAATCGAGGCCCCCTAACATGTTTTCTCATAAGGATTCGTATAAAACTGGCCAAAACTAGACACAACTGGCCGAAAACAGCCAGGCTGAGGCAGACTTAACCCCCCATACTTTGAAGGTGGCCCTTATTTTTTAGTGGCTGAAGCCTGGATCCTACAGATAGAGAAACTCTTCTCTGTCCTAGACCTGACCGAGGAATAGAAAGTTCCCATCGTAACCTTCATGCTAAACAATGAAGTAGAACATTAATGGCAACTTAAAAAGGAAGTCTTGTCTACCCTTACCAGCTGGGAGGTTTTCATGAATGCATTCTTTGATAACTTCTTCCTTGCCTATGTTTGAGAAAAGAAAGAGGAGGAATTTTAGGACCTCCGCCAAGGGAGTCTGACAGTTGCCCGATATGCAGCTCGTTTTGTTCAACTGTCTAGGTTTGCCCCTCTAATGATCACCGTCGAAAGCCAAAAAGCTAAAAAGTTTCTCAAGGGCCTTCGTGCTGACATCTATGACCGGGTCGGATGCTGAGACCTAGTTCGTATGTGAAGGTGCTCGAACATGCCCAATTGGCCCAAGATCTCATCTCAATCAAGCACTAGCACATTGTTCGAGTTCGTACCCAACAACAACCCCAACAGCTTAAAAGGAGATTCCCTAACCCAGTAAGTATCCACCCTGATAAACGAACTAAAGTTGTCCTCCCCCCTGCTTTATCTCCACCTAAAGTTTAACTTGCCTGATCTACCAATCCTATCAGCATTGTGGTCGCTCGCATGGGGACCTGCCTTGTCGAGGTATCAATAACGCTTGTTATAGGTGTGGAAGCACTTAGCACCTTATAAAGGACTGCTCCTAGCGACCAAAGGATGCAACCTGACCTATAACACAAGGTCGCATGTACCACTTGGATAAACCTGGTGCCCTTCCTACTCTTGTCCTTATCTAGGGTATGTGTTCTATTCATGACACTTTTGCCAAGGTTTTGATCGATACAGGTAAAACTCATTCTTTTATTTCTCGTATAGTTTCTTGAAATCTTGATTTTAGACCAGAACCTTTGGTAGAAACATTAACAGTAGAAACTCCCTCTAGGGGACTACAAGAGGCTTATTGTGTTTTTAAAGACTATAGGATAAAAGCTTTAATAATAGAGGTATATGTAAACCTGATACTATTAGATTTTGTAGGATTTGATGTGATATTAGGAATGGACTGGTTGGAAAAGTATAGAGTTATAATCGATTATGAAAGTAAAATTGTAACTTTACAGTCTCCAAAAAAGGAATAAAATTTTTGTTATTTTCCTAACCAATGAATGAAAAGTAATATGGATGCTTACCCTGTTGTGTGTACCATACTAATTGTTTGCAACTTTTCAGATGTCTTTCCTATTGAACTTTCTGGTCTACTTCCTCCATGAGAAGTAGAGTTTTTTAATTGAGTTGTTGCCCGGAACCCAACTAATCTCAAAACCTGCCTATCGTATGAGTCATGCTGAGCTAACAGAGTTGGAACATCAACTTTCTAATCTTATTATCCGAGAGTTTATTTGCCCTAGCCATTCTCTTTGGGGTGCTCTAGTGTTACTCGTGAAGAAAAAGGATAGTTCCCTCAGACTCTGCATGGACTACCGAGAACTCAACCGAGTAACTGTTAAAAGCAAGTACCCCTTACCTTAGATTGATGACCTCTTCGATCAACTGCAATGAGTCACGGTCTTCTCTAAGATCAATATCAGGATGGGATACCACCAATTGAGAGTCAAAGAAGAAGATATTTCGAAGATCGTCTTTCGATGCAGGTATAGTTGTACAAGTTCAGGGTAATGCCATTTGGATTAACCAATGCCCCAAAGCCTTCATAGACCTAATGAATAGAGTTTTCTGGCACACACTAGATCAATACATAGTGTGTGCCAGAAGAACATGTAATGCACTTGACTGAAGTGTTGGAGATTCTTCGCCAGAACCAACTATATGCTAAACTGAGCAAATGGCTTTCTGGTTGGATCGAGTTTCTTTTTTCAGACATGTAATCTCAAGTGAAGGAGTTTTCGTAGACCCGTCTAAGGTGGAAATGGTAGTCAGCTGGAATTCGGCCATCAACATGGCCAAGGTACGTATTTCCTTAGTTTCGCAAGTTACTACCAACGGTTCATTGATGGATTCACTAAGATTGTCACCCCACTGACCTGACTTATATGAAAGAGGGTACTTTTTATTTGGAATTATGAGTGTAGTGAAAGCTTCATGGAATTGAAGCATTGTCTCACCTCTGCTCCTGTGTTAATCCTCTATGAGAATATGGAAAGATTTCAAGTCTATTGCAATGTATCTCATATTGGCTTAGAGTGTGTCTTGATGCAGCATGATAGAGTAGTTGTCTATGGGTCCCAACGATTGAAACCTCATGAGCAGAACTACCATACCCATGACCTGGAGCTTGCAGCAATTATCTTGGCCCTGAAGATATGACATCATTATCTATATGGCCAGACTTTTGAGATTTATACTGACTATAAGAGTTTAAAATATATTTTTTCACAGAATGCATTAAACATGAGACAGAGACGTTGGATGAATCTCTTGAAGGACTACGACTGCAAGATCATTTATCACCCCGAGAGAGAAAATGTGGTCGCTGATGCACTGAGCCGAAAGGAGTTTGATGGCCTCCAGTTGGAAATTAATAGATGCTATGCAGTCTCTTTGCCTTAGCTATTATGGCAAAGACACACTATCTTACCTAAATCCAAGCCCTATCGGATCTCTTTATGAAAATCTGGGAAGCTCAATCCACGGACCTAGAACTCACCAAGAATCTAGGTAACTTCACTTTTGACGAATCTCCTAAGTTCATGATTTCAGATGATGGATTGTTCCGATTCCAAAATCAAATTTGGGTCCCTGTTGTTGTAAGGGCGAATGTTCTCAAGACCGTCCACGCTTCCAAGCTATCCATCCATCCTAGAAGTACCAAAACGTACTGGGACTTGAAATAGCAGTATTGGTGGCCAAGAATGAAGAAGGATATAGTTGACTACGTCTCCTGATGCCTCACTTATCAGTAGATAAAAGTAGAACATCAGAGATATTGTGGCTTGTTATAAGGTCTTCCGATTCCTGAATGGAAATGGGAGCATGTAACTATGGATTTTCTTATAGGATTACCTAGAACTTGTTCTAGTCAAAATGCTATCTGGGTCATCGAATACAGACTGACTAAGACCGCCCATTTTCGGCTGGATTTCAACACTTACAAAGAACTCTTCTATAATTTGTCCGAACTTATGTGTTTAAATTATATTGATTATCATGTGAGGATGAGATGGAGCATAAAATGCACTCAATCTCAAGAATAGTTAGAATAAAAATGTGAGATAGAGCGTAAAATGCACTCATAATGCAAAAAAAAAAAGAACACAGATAATAATCTACTCCTCTAGCCAAACGGCTATAAGTAGTCGTATTAGTCACTTGAAACTATGACCAATTGAGTAACAGGGGCCATTCATCACAAATGTTTGTACTTGCATCAAAAGGTTGATGACATTTCAACCAAGCGAAGGTACTGAAGCTTTTCTGTTCTTGGCATGAACCAATTGCATGAATTATACGGACAAGTTTGGTGGCTATTCTACTAGGTATTAATCAGTCCCCTCAAAATTTTTACATGTTAAATTTACAAAACCCTCTCATGTTATGTTTAAATATGGTTCTATAAAACTCAAGCTTATAAATTACTAGTTGCAATTTGGGGGTTAAGGTATAACATGTGGGTTGTAATTTGATGGTTGGGAATTAGTGAGTTGTAAGTGAAGAGGTAAGTATTGATGGGGTGTACTATGTAGTGTTTGAGGGCAACCACAAGATAAGTGTGAGAAAGTTTGATAAGGTGTAAAAATAACACCCTTGTCGCCTACTTTTATGTGTCTAAAATGAATTGTTTATTACTTAATCAAGTTATCTTATCCATTTTTTTGCAGGATAGGACTTGCAACCTAAAGCTAGGAAAAACAACAGAAAGTAAGAGCAAGAACTGTAGAACTACAATTTGTCACGGTCTTAGCCTTGGGCAACACTAAGACCCCACAGCGGTAGCATCCATTGGCCCCTGTACAAAACCTTTGCCCAAGGCTTGTACTTTAGTAGAAACAAGAAAACAATTGTACACTGAGCAGTTTCAGTTTCATTACTGACCTGTAATTATTATTAGAATTTTTTTAATTTTTATAAAATACGGAATTCTTGGTTTTTAAGCCTCAATTCACTGTAACAGAGAATAGGGTGAGGGATCCTTACTTGGATCGGTGTTTCAAAACATTGTGCTACCCACTATGCATCTTGACGAGCCCCGAATTTTCTTAAATTTTCCTTGCAGTAATCAAAATATATGTCACGTACCCAAAAATACCCAAAAAATTCAAAATCAGTGTTGAAAATCGTTTTCAGCAAATTTTAGGGTTCTAGTACGGCCCCGCCACCGTGCTCTAGTAGCGGCAATTCACCTTGGCCTAGCTGGTTTTGGCTAGTTTTGGCTAGTTTTGGCCGATTTTGCATGCATCCCTGCACAAAATACGTTAGGAAGCCTTAGTTGGTCAGAAAAAAAAAATCGAACCTACAGGCGAAGGAGTCTCCGGGTGCAGCTCATCCACCGATTCCCTTTCGCGGTTGGGGTTTCTTCTTCGACTAACCTTTTTTTATGGTCGGCGGTGGTTCTAGTGCAGCGGCGGCCGGTGGTCGGTCTCCTTCTCCGGCGAAGGCAGGTGTGGGTAAGGTTAGGATTCCCTTAGACGCGATGTTTAAATACACATCCCGTCTCGATCTGGGCAGTCCACTCGGGGATACGTGGCCTTCTCTTATCCATTGGATTCATCTTATTGGGGAAATAAATCTGGGCCGCCGATCAGATTGAATTTGATCATTCGATCACACCTAAAGAGGGAACACATCTGGGTCATTCACACGCGCGAGATGAGATTTGGACTGTCGGATCGCCGGGCACGCAGATCCTCGCATGGCTTCCCGCGTGGTGCTGATGTCAACGAGGGTTTCACCGGCGTGCTCTACTTTTCTGGGGCTACTGACCGGGCCGTCCCATGTGACCGAACTTTGTTTTTGCATTTTAACCCAATATTTTTAATTTTTCTTTCAAAAATACTCCCCGAATTGAAAATTTCACCTCTTTTTCCTAAAATTGTTTTCAATTTCGTCGCTAATTTATTTTTTCTAAAAAATTCAATAAAATTAAACTAAAATAAATAAATTTAATTAATTAATATTTTTTATAAATAAAATAATAAAGAAAATAATCCCGAACCGATTTTTGAACCTGGGTATTACAAAAGTAACTCCCATGAAATTAGCACATATATTGGCAGTCACAAATGCATTTCCAAAACAAATTTCTCGATAACTAATATTTTTTTTTAGAAATTAAGGAAAAAAACCTCTAATTAACACTATAAATATATCAAAGTTGCTACAAATCTTTTTTCAGAACCAGCAATATATATATATATATATTTTCCAATTAAATTTCACACCATGGTCGTCTCCTTCCCATTGTTATCTTTAAACACGATAGGATGGTCGAGATCAAACGCAATGAACGGCACAGATTTAAGCGAGACAGGTATAAATATCTCACATCACACCGAACCTAAACCCTAGCTGCAAGCTTCCCATCGGAGAAGAAGAACTAGTTGCTAGAGAAGGGAGTCGACCACCGCCGGCCGTCGAGCTAGAGCCATCTCCAACCGTCAAAAAATGCAAAAATTCTCTTATCCGCTCGAAATTTGATTCTGAGCACACTCATGGCTAAATCAGAGTAAAAGGAACGACAGATGAGCCAAAAACTGTTAGCAAAGCCCAGCGACGTCGTCGCGTACAAAACCCAAACCCGCCTCCGATGAGCCCATTCCTGTTTCTCGTTTCATGTGATTTCTTTACCATTGTGTTCACCATTCTGTTTTCTATAGATTGACTGAAGGAAAATACCGATGTCCCCTAACGTGTTTTCTCGTAGGGATGGATATAAAACTGGCCAAAACAGACTAAAACTAGCCAAAGACAGCTAGGTCGAGGCAAACTGCCGTCGTGTGCAGCGATGCCATCACTAGAGCACGGCGGTGTCTCCGTGTCGGAATTCTAAAATTGACTGAAAAAGATTTTTAATACCGATTTTGAATTTTTTGGAATATTTTTTGATACGTGAAACCTATTTTAATCTCCGCAGAAAAATTCAGAAAACTTAGGGATTGCTAGTAGATGTAACAGAAAGTTCGGTATTTCAGACACCAATTCGAGTAAGAATCCCTCACCTTATTCGCTGTTATAGAATTAAAACTTAATAATCGATAATATGGTATTTTGTGTAATTTAAAAAACTTTGAGAATAATTATAGGTTACTAATGGAGTCAGAACCGATTAGTTCTTTATTTGTCCTGTTTAACTGATTGTTAAATTTACAGTTTTAAATGCATAATGATATACTAGAATGGTCAGATGATCCAGTTGTACTTCCTTGATATATATATATTGCTTGTTTTGCGTTATTTATGATTGATTTGTGAAATTAAAAATTAATATGTAAAAAAAAATTTATTGGTCACGTGAATTAATGAATGGTAGCCTTACTGGATATCTTGAGAGATGGTGGACAGACCGGGTACATAAGAAACCTTACCATGAAGTTGTCTCATACCATACAGGGTATGGAGACGACCCGATTTACCATCATACCAGACGGAATATTGAGGGATTGTATTTATAGCACTCATACCGGACGTGATATGTGGACGACCGATTAGTTGATAATGTTGAATACTAATTCATGTATAGTGGGACATTCTTATGGGGCCCCAAGAATACTAGTAAGCAAATAAAAAGGGAAAGTGGTTGTTATTGCTCACTTGAAAATGATATTGGAATGTTTTTTGAATTATTGTATCCCTATAGGTCAATTTTAGAAATTTCACAATAGTAAATATACGCAATAAATGGTTTTTCTTTATGATAAATGAATTTACTTAAATCAAGAGCTCTATTAGTTGTTTTTATGATTTTTACCAATTTTCAGTTTCTGCATCGGTGAGTAGTATGATTGTAGCAGCCCCGGAAATTCGTAATTGAATTTATATTATAAATATCAAATGCGGAAACGAAGTCAAAATTTGAATAACATCCCTTACACTGAAACCGAAACGTGCTCACAAAATATAAAAGATTAAACTACCTAAAGGAGAAACTTGAAAGTAAAAACTACGAATGTGACTATGGAGTCTTTAGGCGTCCCCTTCGTCGTCCTCCTACGGAATCGGCTCGGGAACGATGTCCTCTTGATCTGAAATGATTAAATAAGGAATGAGCT
Organism: Carica papaya; assembly: GCF_054855325.1. Lineage (NCBI taxonomy): Eukaryota > Viridiplantae > Streptophyta > Magnoliopsida > Brassicales > Caricaceae > Carica > Carica papaya. The sequence goes on from NC_142315.1 coordinate 14,232,034, forward strand.
ACACTAGCCCAGTAAAGACATCACGATATCTCACCGTCACGGAGGTAAAGGTGGGTAGAAAACACAAAAAGACCAATGGAGCATAATTTACAACAAATTCTTTTATCGATAAATAAAACCTTTACCATTTACTTACCTCGGTGAAATTCATAAAACAATATACGAAAGCAATAACATCATCATCATCATGGAAACATATATATGAACTGTATAACATAATACCTATCACACTTTTCGTAATTCAATCGTTACACAACATATTTTTCTAATTCACCAGCCCACTAGTATCCATGGGGATCCATAGGGGTCCCGCTACCCGTTAATCCTTAACACATGAAACCAAATTCCAGGGCCGTCCCCATACCCTGTCCGGTATGGGTGCCAAACCATAAACCTCATTACCCCGTCCGGTATGAGGGTGAAACGGGTCGTCCCCATACCCCGTCCGGTATGGGCGCCAAAACATATACCTCATTACCCCGTCCGGTATGAGGGTGAAACGGGCCGTCCCCATACCCCGTCCGGTATGGGTGCCAAAACACATAAGATCTCCATACCCCGTCCGGTATGGGAGATCACAATCCCGGTAGGGTTCCCTACGGACCCGGTCCGTCCACCATCTCCCAGGATATCTAGTCAGGCTGACCACATTATACCATTATCCATTTACATAATTGTTCATTCTCTTTTTTCCTCAGTCAGCATCATTAATCCACATACAAGCAAACAAACAGACAACATACAGCATCAATATCCCGGTCATTTAATCCATAATCAATAAAATAGTAAAACATGCACACGAAACTATAAAATGAAAACATCAAACCTCATGCTACATTTAAAACTGTAAAACAGGCCAAATAACAGTTAACCGACAAATACACTAGACTTGGGCTCCATTAGCGACCTTAAGCAATTTCACACATTCGTTGATTCATGAAATACTGTTTTATCATTTATTGAACTTTAAAACCGTGATAGGAAATAAGGTGAGGGGTCCTTACTCGTTTCGGGGTCCGAACACGGCTTCACAGTGCGCTTGCAGGCTGTCCATAATTTTCCCTGAATTTTCCTCGGGGAACTGAAACGCACTACTGGTACCCGCACGTGTTCCAAAAAAATCCCAAATTAGGCCCAGGGCCCCTTTCGACCCTAATCGCAACTCCGGCACGGCGACTCCGCCGTGCTCCGGCGACAAAGATCGCCTCTGATGAAGCCCTTCATGATTCCCGTTCTGCATAATTCTTTCACCATTGTAATCACTGTTTCCTTCTCTACAGGTTGACCAAAGCAAAACATCTAATCACGAAGGTGAGCCAGTGGAGCTACTGCACCAAAGAAATCCACTACCGATGAGTTTCGATTTTTTGACTTTTTTCGGCCAACCGAGGGCCCTTAACTTGTTTTCTCACAGGAATTGGTACGAAACCGACCGAATTCGGCCAAAAATGACCGAAAATGGCCGACTCAAGGCAAACCACTAATGTGGGTAGTGGTGTCGTTGCCGGAGCACGGCGGCTGGAATTTTGAAATTGGCCAAAAAGAGTTTCTAACACTGATTTTAGATTTTTTGAATATTTTTATGTACTTAAAGTGCGTTTTAATCTCCAAAGAAAAATTTAGGAAATTTGGGGACCGCCAGTAGGCGCAGTTAAAAGTTTAGCATTTCGGACATTAATTTGCGTAAGAATCCATCACCTTATTCCCTGTTATGGAATTGAAGTTTAATTTTAAATAATATGATATTTTATGAAACTTAGAAAACATTCATAATTAATTATAGGTTACTAATGAAGCCGGAACCAGTTATTTACTATTGTTTGTTATGTTTAACCGATTGCTTGATTTTACAGTTTTCAAGTGTATGATAATACACTAAAATTGGTATGATGATGCGATTATATTCCTTTTATGCATGTTTTGCTTGTTTTGTGTGACTACGTTGAATTAGAAAACTAAAAATTAAAAGAAAAAGGGGAATTGTTTGATTAAGGGGATGGATGAATCGACAGCCTTACTGGATTTCCTAAGAAATGGTGGACGGACTAGGTATATAAGGAACCCTAACGTGAACGTTGTCTCATACCGGACGGGGTATCGAGTTTCGGTAATTTGGCGCTCATACCAGACGGGGTATGGGAACGGTCCGTTTCACCCTCATACTGAACGGGATATTGAGGGATGGTATCTTTTAGCGCTCATACCAAACGGGGTATGAGGACAGCCTGTTAATGGTAAAATATAAAAAGAGAGTTCTCACGCGTAGTGGGGACATCCCTATGAACCCCTATAAATACTAGTATGCTAGAAAAAAAGGAAAAGTTGTTGTTCCGACTGATTGCATATGAAATTATGATATGTGTTATGTTATTGACTCTATAGGTTGGTTTTGAAAATTTCGCTACGATAAGTATGCGGTAAATGATTTTATTTATGATAAACGAATTTACTTAATTTAAGAGGTTCATTAGTTATTTTTATAATTTCTACCAACCTTCATTTCTGTATCGGTGAGTAGTGTGATATTCTTAGTAGGCTAGTGTAGCTCACTCTTTCATTTACCATTTAAGATCAAGAGGATCAGGATCCAGAGCCCGATTCACAAGAGGGTTGCAAGTAGGACATTATGTTTGTTTACTTTTAATTAATTTATTTAGTTATTAGTTGTTCTTTTAGATTGATTATTCTTGTAAGCCCTATTTGGTATTTTCAGCTATTGTGTAAGGAATGTAAACCCTAATTTATTATTTTACTTTCGCGCTAAATTTATAATTTATCACATTTGGAGTTTTCGGGGTCGTTACATAATTGATGAATGGCTAGTAGGATGTGTTATTTTAATTTTAGTAAAAAAAAAATGCATACAAAATTAATTTGATTTAATTTTTAAAATAAGAAGGACATTTTATTTTGGATTAGTTAATTTAAGATTTAAATAACTATATTTATATTTTTAAAATATTAAAAAATTATTTTAAGAAAACATTTTGATACGAGTTTTTAGTGATAGTTAATTTATAATCAATACATACACATATAATACTGAAAAACGTCCTATAGTATTACTTTTATTTTTTAAAACTAAAAATAAAAAATATATGTTATATATGATACGAAGATAAAAAAATTTATATTATTCACTCAAATTTTAAAATATAAAATATAATTAATGTGATAATTATAATTATATATAGTTCATAGAAATAAAATTGTAAATATTATCTAATTAAACTTTAAAATATAAAAATAAAATTAATATAATAACACATATAATAATTATCTATTTAAATTTTTAAAGTATCAAAATAGAATTTAATTTTTAATTGAGTAGAAATCATGTGCTCTATACATTTGAATAATTTTTATAATAATTAGTCATTCAAAACCTTTTTAAAAAATAATTAAAATTTAATTTTTAATTATCTACAGTTTATATATTGTATAATTAATTTTTAAAATATAACATGTATGTAACACGAAACATAAATTTAGTATATGTATACATAATACTTATGTATTAGTACTAATTTAATTTTTAATACAGCAGAATTTAGGAAAAATGTTATTTCTCATAATGCATTTTTGGTGATAACCGCTTTAATAATATATATGTATATGTTTATATACAGGTATGAAAGATGTGCACGTTATCCATAGCAGATACTACAAGCTTCAACATCCTCTTAATGAAGAAGTGATTCCTGCAGGCAACCACAAAGGTGTTGGTGCTATTGATAATCAAGTTTAGAGGAAGTGGGGTTTGGTAAGAGAGATTATTGTACAAATTAAATACTTATAAGCTGGTTATCAACATATTCAATCTCTCTCCTTTCTTTTTTTTCTTTGTTTACATTAATCAAAGAAAGAGAAGATTTAAGATTAGGACAAAAACATTCAGCACTTATCAATGACATCATTAATGACATCATCTATTTAGTCTTTTTATGAGGAAAGCAAAAATTAATTTTTTTGGTTTGGTTACCTCTCTCCTCAAATTCTACATAGAAAATACAAGAAAAGCTTTCGGTTTTTTTTTTTTCTGAATTTAATTTTCAGCAAATTACCTTATACTTATTTTCATTAATAATGAATTTGATTCAAATTTTAACTCATAATTTTTTTCTCTATACGAGAGGATTTTTCATGTAAAATCTTATATCTATTTTATTTTGCAGATACTATCTGCTTATTATTTTACTTGATTTTGCATTAATTTATCTTGTTATTATTATTATTATTACTTCATGCCAATTAATTTGGAGATTATCTTAATTTACACAATTAATTATATTTGTTGTTCACCACCCAACAAGTGATATCAAAGTCAAGTTGATATGTGGTTTGGGATTAATTGTATGAATTAGGATGAAGGAAGTCACAGGTACATGATTAAATTGATGGCTTCAAATTACTCAATTTCTGAAATCGAAGATGGAGGATCTTCTTTAGTACAAAGATCTATACGATCCTATTAAATTAAGAGTTGTCAAACCATTTAGAAAATTAGATGATGATTGAAAAAAATGCACAAGAAAACTATTTGCACTATTCAACAGTGGGTGGACATCAGTGTGACAACTTGTACATTCGAAATTAGTTGTCAACTCATCTGTCATTCTCATTTCCATAAAATTTACTGTAATACATTTCAATTCCACAGTCGCATCCAATCTATGAGTAAAATGTTTCTTTTTCTCTATATGTTATTTCATCATGTATCTATTTTCTCAACTCTAATATGTTATATTGCGCAAACCAGTAAATAAAAAAGAAATTACATAACCCGTTGAAGCTAACATTCAAAATATGTAATGTTGCCTATTCCTATGTTTGGTGCCAGTGGCCATATCTTCACACAAACCCACACATTGATATGCAAATCTCCTTAAAAGTTTCCTGTATTCCATTAAGTCTGAATGCATGCTTCCTATACATCCGATTCTTGTTTCTATATTACTTATTCTGAAAATTTACAACATAATGAGCTACTTTATCCAATAAGATAAATTTGTAAACAACACCTACGGAAGGAAATACTATATAACCAGACTTTTTATCCTACACGTCTCTCACTCTGATACTGCCAGCTTTTCCCATATCTCCCTAGCCACTCCTTAGTTACAACTCATTTAGGCATGTTAAACTTATTGTAATCACAGACTAATCTCAATCTCTCCTTCTCCCATACTACATAAATGTCTTCTGTTATGTTTTTTTGTTTTACTTAACATGTTTCCCCTTCCCAATCTCTCTGGCATTCTGACTTACCCTCTTCTTTCTTCCTATTTTTTATTTTATTTAAATATTTTTTCCCTTCCCAATCTCTCTGGTATTTTGAATTACCTCTTTTTTCTTCCTATTTCTATTTTATTTGCATATTTTTCCCCTTCCCATTCTTTTTGGTATTTTGACTTACCCTCTTCTTTCTTCATATTTCTGTTTTAACTGCTCATCTCCAATACTCAACAACATTTGTTATCCCAACTTCTCCCATGTATGTATATATGTAATTAAACATTTACACTCAGCAGTAGTTAGTATCCCATTCTTCCCCATGAATACACATACATTGATTTTATCCATTCCCAACAATTTCTAGTGATTTATTCTTATCTCTAAATTTTTTTGTTCAAATTTAAAACTTCTAATTACCTTTGCCATCAATACTATATCAATTCATTGGGCCTTCTGTGACATCCCAAGTGCTAGTTAAGGCAATTGGGTGTCAGATACAGATTCGGAATAATGAGTGCATGATAATTTTTATACAGCGGAATCAATACCTTAACAAATCCCTTACAGATACATATATATAGGTCTAAATACATACATCACTGAGGCCAGAAATGGCTACAAAATACAAAACATGAGGGCCATTTCTTCCACTATGCTACTAAAATTCATCAGAGTGCGGGAACAAACATACACTTAGACTTGTGGATTCACAGGTTTCTCATAGACTTCCAAGGGTAGGTTTGTATGTGATTCCTCATTTTCTTCTTCATCTGGGGGGAAGGGCATGGAAATAGTGAGTTTCATATGCTCAGTAAGAAAAACAGTATTAAATTAACATTGTAGGATTTCAAAAGTTTATTATTTTATCTTATCGATTAGCTTCCTCGTTTACCAAACTCATCATTAGGAAAAAAAAACTATTTATTTGAATATCAAAATAGTACATTAGCAAAGAAAATCAAATATATATGTATCATGCTAAATAATCGAAAAATGCTCAAATTTTTCGTGTCATGCTTCACGAAGTTGTTATAAACTTCCATATCTGAGGGCAGATACAAATACAGATTTCTAACTGCCCAAGTGAAATGATCAGATCAGATATAGATACGGCAATTTGCTCAGGCCCACTTATGGCTTACCAAACTATGTGATGCAAATAAGGTTAAAAACACTCAAGATACTCAAAGAGCATCAGAATGTGACTTGGAACAAATTTCAAATGATGTAAACACAAATACAGTTCCAAACCTGGAAAGTTTCAGCGGACCAGTAATAAGATCAAAGGCAAAGAAGCTTAAAGACTTGCTCCAAGTTTTTACTCAAAAACATGTGGATGATGGGATGGCCAATTGTGGAAAGTTCAAATATGAGCTTTTTGAACAGCCCAAATTCGTAATTTCAATTGGATTTAAGTGATTTGGGATAATTTTGGCTTGTTTGAGTCTTATTGATAATGGATAAATAAGCTTTGTGTATGGGCTGGATTAGTTGAGTTTTTTTAAGTATTTTGGATTGTTTTATTTTAGTTTGAGTTAATTAAGCCCATATAGTTAATTATAACTCATTTTGGGCTTAAGTCTTGTCTTAGTGTTATTACAAGAATGAGCCCATAACTATATGGTGCCACAAACAATTAGTAGTGTTGGTTAAGAATATTAGAGTTACAAGGAGTTACATAACAATTACATGCCTATAATTAGCCTAGTTATTGTTGGAGTTACAATTGTAATTATCACATAATTAACCTAGTTATTGTGGGAGTTACAATTGTAGTTATTGTATTATAACTTATCATTAATTTATTTGGCTGTAAAAACCAAAGGAACTCTTCTTTGTGGACATCAAGAGTTGTAATCAAACATTTCAGAATTGAGTTGAGAGCGTTTTGACTTTCTTTTCACCTTATGCACAAGGTGTTAATTTAGAATACAATTGTTATCACTTGTATTTCAATTTTGATTTCCAATTTCAATTGTTCTTGGTGCTTGTTTGGATTGGGTTCAAGGGATATCATTTATCTTTCTTGGGTTCTCTTTAACTTATACTATTTGGGTGATTGAACAAATTTGATTCCTTTTTTACTTGTGATCTAAATTCCGTTCTAAATCAATTGAAGAGTTCTAAGATTCAAGCAAGGGTCTTGGGGTTCCGCATCACTATGGTACGATTTATGACCATGGTCGTACCAATCATAGTGGTCCTAACAGATAATCTATAGTCACAACATTACTTAATCACAAGTGACCCCTACAGATAGTGCGATACCACTCTCGTCAGAGGGCTGCCGTCATCTACTGGGAGCAGTCCTCTTATGTCTTTTTAGACCAGATAGAGGAGGAAAAAATAGATATCCCAAAGAGTAAGGGGAACAGATACCCCTCATAGATAAAAATCATAACAAGACATTCGATACAATATGCATGTCAATACATATACACTTTGGACCATACAAGCTTCATTCCACTTTTCTCTTTTTCTTTTTCTTCTATTTTATTTTTTTTATTATCAAGGGCTACATATTACATTTTTTTTATTACTTCGCGAAGTTGTTATAACTTCCATCTCTAAGGGCATATACATATTTCCAACCATTCAAGTGGAATGACTAAATTAGATACAGATACGACAATTTACTGAGTCCCATTTCTGGCTGGCCAACCATGATACGATTTATGACCACGGTCGTATCAACCATAGTGGCCATAACAGATAAATATAGTCACGACTTACTTAGCCACAGGTGACCCCTACATATAGAAAAATACCACTCTCGTCAAAGGATACGCCATCATCCACTAGGAGTGGTTCTCTTACGTCTTTACAGATCAGATAGGGGAGGGAGAAACAGCCCTGAAGCATAAGAGGAACAAATACCCCTTAGAGATAAAAAGCCTAACGAGACACTTGATACAATATGCATGTCAATACAAATATACTTCAGACCATACAAGCTTCATTTCACTTTTCTCTTTTTCTTTTCTTTTGTACTTTTTTTTACAAGGCAATTATATAAATTTATTACATGCAATTCATCAAGTGTCTTCAATTCATATAGCATGTTTGAAAACAAGAACAATTCGACTCACTGAACACAGAGCCATACAAAACAAGCAAAATCACAATCATATTAAATTAGTTTATCTAAAAAAATACTCTTTAAGACATCAAAATAAATACTAGATTCTTTACCGAAACCTTGATATTTTCTCCTTCACCATTCTCCTTTCATTCTCTTCTTCTCTCACTGGACTACTATCTGTCTCTTTCTCTCTCTAAATCTTGAAAAATAGAAAAATGGAAGTGTGGGGAGAAATGGGAGGGGAAAGGAAATTTATAAAATTTTAGAATCGTTGAATTCACACCAAGTGGCAAAATCTGGTGAAAAGAGAGGAGAAAAAGATGCTTGACATAAAAAATGAGGGAGGAGGGTCTCCTCCACCAGTGGCAGCAATGCATTGCCTGAGTGATAACGGCGCACTGCCCGAGGTGGCAGTGCCCTGGTCGACGCGCTGCAGGCTAGCCTACAAGCACACAGGTCTTCTTTCGTGCGTGCAGGGGCTAGCTTGTGCACTGGGCACTGTGCGCAGGCCTATTACAGGTAGGCCCCTGGTGCACAAGGCCTATTCGCGCAGGCCTGCAGTGCGGACGGCGCGCACAGTGTGTGGTGCCTGTCCTCATGCGAGGTGATGCGCAGACGGCCCCCCTGCATGCGACAAGACGCCCACAGGTCCTGACCCCGCGCTATGCGCACTAATGGGACATGCACACTGTGCGCACCTCCCGCAACTGTTGTGCGCGCATGCGTGTGTGCGCGCAGTGCCCAGCACCCGCTTGGGCAATCTACTTCCCTACAAGATTTTTCTCGTAGGATTTCTTCCCGTTTTGTTATTTTTTTTATTTCTCTCAATTTTCTATAATTAATTTGAATAAGTTAAATGTAAAATTAAATAATAAAATTTAAAATTAAATAAATTTAAATAAAAGCAAAATAAATAAAAATTAACCAGATTTACGAATCACAAAAAATATTAAGTAGAGTAAATAAGGTTTTTCAAATTATTTAAGCACAGTGATAGTCAGATTGTTATACTAGATGTTCAGGGCATCAACCCCAACGACCTATAAATTTGGGCCACAACATTTTTTCATTTCGCTCATATTGGAGCACCACTAGATTATTGATGAAGTAACACTATAGAGGCGCTCTTCATGTGATTCTATCAAGTTAATATTAATCAAGGAAAAGGTCAAGCACATGGTCATTTTTGTTGCATCTAATCTGTTATTACTTGACATTCTCATTAATTCTTAATCATATCACTAATTCTTATGATTTTGTATCTATACACACCTTTAAATTGAGATCCACTCCATCCCCCTCATTCTCATTAACTAAAACCTCGATTTCAATACCTAATTCATCTTTACTTGATCTAAAATAAAAATTTGAGATGTAAACTCTTCCTAATCAAGTTGTGCATTACATATTAAATTACGCTCCTATTTTCGAGTGATGGTATTGAGTTGCAGCGAAAATTCTTCTTCTCCCTGAGTCTTCTCACGTTAGTGGTTATACCACGACAAGACTACTCGTACTTTCCCCTCTACTCTCACCATTCAAATGTCACCTCCTTTATCTCCTTCATTGTTGACCCCATTACACAACTAGAGTTTCTCTCCCTTTTTGCCTCTTTCCTGTCGGCATTAGTTTTTTAATAGTTTAGGGTTTTTTTTAAGAACAGTTCCCTTTTATATTGACCACTATTAAATTTGGGTTACTAAATGAAGGAATCAAATATGGCTTTCCAATCCTTAATACCCATTCTCCGTTATGTGATCTGCCATGCAACGCATGCGTGGCAAGATCAAGTCCATCCAAGACCTTATTATATGTATGAAATATGTGGCTTTTTTTTATTGGTTCCTTGAGACACCTCAGCTACTGAGGTGTCATAAAATTTTGAAATTTACAACTAAATCCCAAATCACACACTCTCTTTCATTTCTTGTCCTTTTTAAATTTACAACTTTTTCATAATTTTCCCAAAATGTTTTCAATTAAATTCTTGTGACATGTTTATCTTAGATTTATTATTATTATGTTTATTATGATTTTATTATGATTATTATCCTTTTATTTTGAGTCCCGAGATCAAAATTCTGGTTCGTTACAATTAGTTGTTACCACCATATAAGCAAAGAATTTAATGCGAAGGACTTATGGAATAAATTAGAGAGTACGTATGAGATTAAAATTGCTCAGAGTAAAGCTTTTGTGATCAAAAAGCTAGTGAACCTGAAGTAGTGAGATTAATGCCCAATAGCAGAACACTTGAGTGAGTTCTAAGATCTATAAATCAACTAAACACCATAAAATCGCTCTAGATGTATTTCAAGCATTATTACTCTTGAGTACATTGCAAAACAGTTGAGGGACCTTGGTGGTATCTCTTAGTAACTCTACTCCAAACATTGTTTATGTTATTATCCTTGGTAAATGATGATCTCTATAATAAAGAGACTAAAATGAATGATATGGGCATTGATACTTCAGAAACCCTTGTCATAAATAACAGGGATAGAAGTAATAACAGAGATCTTAAAGTAAAATTCAGCTGTTATTATTACGACAAGGAAGGACATATGCAACAAAACTACAAAGCCAGGAAAAAGGAACATAATAATTAAAGAAAGGGGGATGATTAGAGTAACACAACAAGTGTAGTCGATGATGAAGAGCTAGTTGTACTTTCTTTTATTAAGGACTATGATCATGTTACTAATCCTAATACTTAGTAGGTTGTTGATTCAGCAATATCCTACCGTGCTATTCCCAGAATCTGTCTTTACTGTGTACAAGGCAAGAGATTTTGGTAGAGTGAACAGACAATGTCTGTGTACAAACAAATATTGGTTGTACGTTGACCTTGAAAAATTTGTGAAATGTGCCTGATTTATACCTAAATTTAATTTCTACTAATTTCTTGAATCTAGATGGTTATTACAACTTTTTTGGTAGTAGAAAATAAAATTCACCAAAAGTCCAATTGTGATTGTTAGAGGTAGATTATACCACACACTCTACAAGACTCAAATGAAGTGAAACAAAGATGCCACTAGTGAAGAAGATGGGATCGATGATGTGCCAACTAAGGAAAATATCAATGATGATGTTGAGCAAGAGAACAACTCCTTTCACCTTAAATTGTAGAAAAATCTCATGTTGTAAGATCCACTAGAATACATCATCTGTCCACCAGAGATTCCATTTATGAGTATTGATAATTGTGTATTTTACACACAATCAAGATTATTTTTGCTTTAGTTTTTGTTAGTTTTGAGTAATTTTTTTCAATTTTCATTTAATTTTAGTTATTTAGTTATTTTGGTTTATTTTTTGAATTTAAGGTGATTATGTGAAAGTTTAGAAAGTTTTGGATGAAGGAACAAAATGGTAGAAACTTGTATTGGCATATGCATGCTCATGCAGGTGGTGATGCACATTAGTCCTGGAGTCTCTCTCTACACATAATTTTGAAGACAGAAATCCACATGAGCAAGTGCATTGTTATGCAGATGGTCACTTTAGTTTATATTATGAATTTTAAAGACAATTTCCTAAATTGCTTAGGATGCCTTATTCTCTTTCCTATTCACGTAGGATTTATATTTAGGAAATTATGTTATTGAACCTAGTATATATAGGACATATTATTAGTAGTTTAGGGCAACACCCTTTTAATTCAGAGATTGTATTAAGTTAGGGTTTTTCTTTTTCTTCTCCCTGGAAGACTCAAAACTCCATTGGAGAGGAGATAGACGAAGACACAATCCTGAGTTTGATTTTATTTTACTATGTTTTCTTTTAGTTTTAGTTTTTATTTTTTCGATTTAATTATGGAATAGATTTCTTTTGTTAGAAAAATATGAACCCTAAACTATGATGGGTATTGATTTTGATTAATGATATCTGAGTTAGTTTTATGCCAAATCATTGAGTTTAATGATTGAATGGATATCTTGTTGATTGAATTCCTTAATGATGTGTCGAGTAGAGAAGTTAGGATTTTCAATTGATGAGATTTCAATGCATAATTTTCAGAATTTTTCCTAACAGGTTTAATAACATATTTGTTCGAATAGATAATCTAAAACTGACTTGTGGCATGTATTCATGTTCCTGAATAAGGTCAAATTATTGGGTTGATTATATATAGATTTCTGTAGAAGTGTCTGAATAAGAGTTTCATTTAAATATGAAAGATTATGTCCCTTAATAAGGTTAACCAGGCTTTAAAATTAACCCGCCAATCTTAACTCAGATATCGTCATCAATATTGATATCTAAGCAAGTTTAAGGGGATTGTGGACCCTAATGTCACTTTATTGATTGATTTATCTTCTATTTACTATGGTTATTCAATTCTTTATAATTTTATTTAGTTTTATATTTTACTTTAATTTACTTTCATTCGATCAATATTTCTCAAATAACAGATTTCAGTATAATAATTGATTTATAAAATTTGGTCTTCATGGGAATTCGGATTCTCATATATGTAGTACTGATAAGACTAGTACACTTGCTAGTGTTGTCTAGGATGCATCAAGTTTTTAGAGCCGTTTCCGGGGAGCAAAGATTTATTTAGAAATTATTATATTGTTATTAGCTATTAATTTGGGATTTTTAATTTTTAATTTGTTTCTCTTTTATTTCAAGTTTTGATAGTGTATGACAAGTAATTCTGAGGAGCCATTAGGAGAATCTGATCTTGAACCTGAACGAAGTTTTCATTCAAGAAGAAGAGTAAACTATAAATTCAACATAGTAGAGAATTAAAATAATCTTCTTGAAGGAGGCGAAAACAATAATGGTGCTAGAGGTGCTCAACCTATTCGTACCATGAGAGATTATGCCATGCCATCATTGGAAGGTATAAGTCTGAGCATTTTGAGACCTGTCGTTGAAGCTAACAACTTTGAGATCAAGCCAGTAATACTACAATTGATCCAACATATTTGTCAATTTAGAGGATTGCCTAGTGAAGATCAACATCAACACATAGCTAGGGTCCTTCAAATTTGTGATACTTTCAAGTGCAATTGAGTTTTTGAAGATGCAAAGAGGCTAAAGCTTTTCTCTTTCTATTTAAGGGATAAAGCACAAAATTGGTTATAATCACTAGCACCAAACTCCATAACTACTTAAAATGCATTGGCGTAAAAATTTCTTAGTAGGTATTTTCATCCCTCTAAAATTGCATAATTAATTAATGAGGTTGCTAAATTTTTACAGGAAGATTCAGAGACCCTTTATGAGGCATGGGAGAGATACAAGGATATGCTAAAAATATGCTCCAAGAGGAATTCTTTATTTGGCAAAAAGTTCAAACCTTCTACAATGGAATTAATAACTAAGTCAGAAGCATGACAGATGCTTCATGTGGAGGTTCAATGTATATAAAGTTACCTGAAGAAGCTTATGAATTGATAGAGGAGATTGTTGCCGACTCAAGTGAATGGCCTACTGAAGACAATCTACAAAGAAAACAGCTGGAATTTATAATATAGATATTTTTATAGCATTAACATATCAAGTTGAAGCATTAAATAAGAATCTATAAGGGCTAAAATTGTAAAAAATAAGCTGTAGTGGCAGTTGTTTTTTATTCTTATGGAGGAGGGCACTCAAATCAAGAGTGCCAAGCCAGTAATACATTTGTTGCTAATAATGGCCTGAACAAGCTAAGTTTGCTAATAATTTTGTAGGCAAAATGATCCTTTCAGTAATATTTACAATCCTAGTTGGAAAAATCATCTAAATTTATCATGAAACAATAATAATAATTAGGGGAGACAACCACCACCAGGATTTCAACCTCAAAAGCATCCTCCCCCATAAGAAAGGAGATCTAACTTGGAGGAGCTAATGAAAAAGTTTATTAATTCTACCAGAGTAAGATTGCAAAATCATGAGGCTTCCATAAAGAATCTAGAGACACAAATTGGACAGCTTGCTAATGCTATTGCAAGTCGAACTCAAGAGTCATTACCAAGTAACTCAAAGACTAATCCCAAGGAGCATGTTAAGGCCTAATCACTAAGAAGTGGGAAGGTGTTGGAGGAGCTAAAGCAAAAAATAAGAGCTAATAAGGTGATTCAATCAAACCCAGTTGAGGTAAGTGTGGAAATGCAAGGTAAGGAAAATACTAACTCTACAATTCTCAATTCAAACTCCAGTGTAGATGCTAATAAGTTTCATTACCCATATGGAATTAGAAAGGATAAAAATGATGCCAAATTTACTAGATTTTTAGAGATCTTTAAGAAATTACAGATTAACATTCCATTTGTTGAGACTTTGATGTAGATGCCATAATATGCAAAATTTCTTAAGGATATTATTTCTAATAAGAGAAAGATTGAGGAATATGGTACGGTAATGCTTACTAAGAATGTAGTGCAATTATTCAAAATAAGTTGCCTAGAAAGCTTAATGATCCAGGGAGTTTTTCTATACCTTGTGAATTAGGTAATTTTAAATTTAAAGAGGTACTATGTAATTTGGGGTTATAGTATTAACCTAATACCATTATATGTTTGTAAGAGCCTCAACTTTTGGGAGCCAACAGAGATAAGCATGGTTATGCAATTTGTAGATAGATCAATTAAAATACCTATGAGAATCATTAAAGATATTTTGGTAAAAGTAGGAGAGTTTATTTTCCCTATAGATTGTGTTATACTTGATATGGATGTTGAGTTTAAGTTATCATTGATTCTAATTAGACCTTTCTTAGCCACAACTGGAGCATTAATAGATGTAAAGAATGGTAAATTAACCCTTAGATTCAATGAGGAGGAGATAGTCTTTGACATAAAAAAAGGTAATGAAAAATCTTTCTATTAGTTTAGATGATATGTGTTGTGCAATTGATATTACTGATAAGTGTGTATATGAAGAACAACAAGCCATTTTACTAAAGGATGATTTAGAGATGTCTCAGGATATCAAGCACAACTGAAGAGGAGGATCCTGATTTGAAAAAGGAAGTGATAGAGCTGAAAAGTGAATCTCTATCAGACGTTGTGCTAGGAACAAAGAAGGAGCCACATATGGAGACAACAAAAATGGAGCTTAAGCTTTTACCTAATCATTTTAAATGTGTTTCTTAAGAAGGACTCTGACCCAGTAGTTATTTCTGTTTCTTTGATAAAGTTAGAGGAAGAGATGTTGGTTAAAGTTTTGCAGAGGAGAAGAAATAAATTGGGTGGTCGATCTCCGATATTAAAGTTTTAACTCAACTGTTTGCATGCACAAGATTCTCATAGAGAATGATTTCAAGTCGACTATTCAATAACAAAGGCGTTTGAATCCAGCCATGCAAGAGGTAGTGCAAAAGGAAGTAGTGAAGTTACTTGATGCAGGTATTATCTATCCTATCTCCGATAGTTCTTAGGTTAGTCCTGTTCAAGTAATTCCTAAGAAGGGAGGTATGACTATAGTTAAGAATGAGAATAATGAATTAACCCTTATTAGGACAGTAATAGGGTGGCGAGTGTGTATAGATTATAGGAAATTAAGTTTAGCCACTAGAAATGACCATTTTCCTTTACCATTTATGGATCAATGCCAGAAATTTTAACAAGTAATAGGTTTTATTGCTTTTTAGATGGTTATTTTGGATATTTTCATATTCATATTGCCCAAGAAGATTAAGAGAAAACAACCTTTACTTGTACTTATGGTACTTTTACTTATAGGTGTATGCCTTTTGGGTTGTGCAATGCACCAGCTACATTTCAGTGGTGTATGATGTCTATTTTTCATAACATGATTGAAAAATTTATGGAGATCTTTATGGATAATTTCACTCTCTATGGCCTAACATTTGACTCTTGTTTATAATTTAGAGTTAGTTTTGCAGAGATGTGAGGGGACAAACTTGATGCTGAATTGGGAGAAATGGCACTTCATGGTGATTGAAGGAATAGTTCTTGGACATAAAATTTAAGAAAGAGGAACTAAGGTAGACAAAACAAAATGGAGATGATAGCAAAGTTGCTACCACCAACAGATGTTTGAGATGTTCGGAGTTTTTTAAGCCATACGGGTTATTTTAGAAGATTTATCAAAGATTTTTCTAAAATAACAAAACCTTTAAGTAATTTACTTATGAAGGATGCTAAATTTAACTTTAATAATGATTGTTTGTAGGCCTTTAACATATTGAAGGAGGAGCTAGTGACAGCCCCTGTGATTGTAGCACTATATTAGAGTGAGCCTTTCGAGCTTATGTGTGATGTTAGTGACTATATAGTAGGAGTTGTCCTTGGGCAAAGAAGAGATAAAGTCTTTAGAATCATTTATTATGCTAGTCATACTCTCACAGGCCCATAACTCAATTATAGTACAATTGAAAAAGAGTTCCTAGTAATTGCTTTTGCATTTGAAAAATTTTGATCATATTTAATAGGTTCAAAAATAATTATTTTCACTGACCATGTAACTTTGAGGCATTTTTTTGCTAAAAAAGACTCTAAGCCGATATTGATTAGTTGGGTGTTGCTACTATAAGAGTTTAATGTGGAGATTAAAGATAAAAAAGGAGCAGAGAATCTAGTAGCTGACCATTTATCAAGACTAAAGAAGTTGTTACCTACATACTCTTGGAAGTCTTTGAGGATCCCATTGATCCAAAAAATTGGAGTAGATGATTGTTCCCGCATTCTGATGAGTCCAATAACATAGTGAAAGAAGTAGCCTTCTTTTGTATTTGATTTCTTTTGTTGCCACTTCAGTCCTCAATTATATGTATGTAATTAGAACTAATATATATATATATATATTTGTAAGGGATTTGTAATAAGTTTATTCCGTTGCATAAATTTTATTATGTACTTGTTATTTTGAATCTATATCTGACACCCATTTACTTTTGTAATACCCGGGCTCAGAATTTGGCCCGGGATTATTTTTAAAATTTAAAAAATGTATAAAATATAATTTTGAAATTAATAAATTTTTATTTAATGTGAAATTAGGTAAAAAAAAATAGGTTGATAATGAAATTGAAAATAATTTTGGTAAAAAAAGAGTGAAAATTTGGGTTCGGATGATGTTTTTGAAAGAAAAATAGGAAACTAGAGGTTAAAATGCAATTAAGAAAAATTACGCCACGTACGACTGCCTAGTCAATAGCCCTGACGAACCGGAGCACGCCACGTGGCAAGGCATGCTGACTTGGTACCATGTGGGAGGCCACACTGACGATCTGCGTGTCCTGCGATTGGACGGCCCAGAAGCATTCTCGCGCGTGTGGATGGTCCGACTCCATTCCCTCAGGCGCGATCGGACGATTGCAATTAAACGCGATAAACAGTCCAGATTCGTTCTCTTTTTAAATGCAATCCTACGGTCGAGATCAAACGTAATGAATAACCTAGATTTACGCGAGAGGGGTATAAATATCTCGCATCACACTGAACCCAAACCCTAGCCACTAGCCTCTTGCTGGAGAAGAAGAACCA
Organism: Carica papaya; assembly: GCF_054855325.1. Classification (NCBI taxonomy): domain Eukaryota; kingdom Viridiplantae; phylum Streptophyta; class Magnoliopsida; order Brassicales; family Caricaceae; genus Carica; species Carica papaya. The sequence continues at coordinate 14,249,803 of NC_142315.1, forward strand.
GTGGCTGGATAAGGGAACCAACCACCGCCCGCCGCGGTGCCGGAGCAACCTTCGACCGCCAAAAAGGTAAAAATTCTCCTATTCACTTGGAATTTGATTCCGAGCACCCCCATGGCCAAATCAGAGCAAAAGAAACGACGGATGAGCTGGAAACCACGGGCAAAACTCAAACTGCCTCTGATGAGCCCCTTCCCATTTCGTGCGATTTTTCCACCATTGTGTTCACCATTCTGTTTTCTATAGGTTGACTGAAGAAAAACGCCTAGTCGTGAAGGTGAGCCGACGAAGTTACTGCACCAGAAAATTTTGCCGTTAGTATATTTTTATTTTTTTTTTACTTTTTTTGGCCAATCGAGGCCCCCTAACATGTTTTCTCATAAGGATTAGTATAAAACTGGCCGAAACTAGCCAAAACTGGCCGAAAACAGCCAGACTGAGGCAAACTTAACCCCCCATACTTTGAAAGTGGCCCTTATTTTTTAGTGGCTGAAGCCTGGATCCTACAGATAGAGAAGCTCTTCTCTGTCCTAGACCTGACAGAGGAATAGAAAGTTCCCATCGTAACCTTCATGCTAAACAATGAAGCATAACATTAATGGCAACTTAAAAAGGAAGTCTTGTCTACCCTTACCAGCTGGGAGGTTTTCATGAATGCATTCTTTGATAACTTCTTCCTTGCCTATGTTTGAGAAAAGAAAGAGGAGGAATTTTAGGACCTCCGCCAAGGGAGTCTAACAGTTGCCCGATATGCAGCTCGTTTTGTTCAACTGTCTAGGTTTGCCCCTCTAATGATCACTCTCGAAAGCCAAAAAGCTAAAAAGTTTCTCAAGGGCCTTCGTGCTGACATCTATGACCGGGTCGGATGCTGAGACCTAGTTCGTATGTGAAGGTGCTCGAACATGCCCAATTGGCCCAAGATCTCATCTCAACCAAGCACTAGCGCATTGTTCGAGTTCGTACCCAACAACAACCCCAACAGCTTAAAAGGAGATTACCTAACCCAGTAAGTATCCACACTGATAAACGAACTAAAGTTGTCCTCCCCCCTGCTTTATCTCCACCTAAAGTTTAACTTGCCTGATCTACCAATCCTATCAGCATTGTGGTCGCTCGCATGGGGACCTGCCTTGTCGAGGTATCAATAACGCTTGTTATAGGTGTGGAAGCACCTAGCACCTTATAAAGGACTGCTCCTAGCGACCAAAGGATGCAACCTGACCTATAACACAAGGTCGCGTGTACCACTTGGATAAACTCGGTGCCCTTCCTACTCTTGTCCTTATCTAGGGTATGTGTTCTATTCATGACACTTTTGCCAAGGTTTTGATCGATATAGGTAAAACTCATTCTTTTATTTCTCGTACAGTTTCTTGTAATCTTGATTTTAAACCAGAACCTTTGGTAGAAACATTAACGGTAGAAACTCCCTCTAGGGGACTACTAGAGGCTTATTATGTATTTAAAGACTATAGGATAAAAGCTTTAAGAATAGAGGTATATGTAAACCTGATACTATTAGATTTTGTAGGATTTGATGTGATATTAGGAATGGACTGGTTGGAAAAGTATAGAGTTATAATCGATTATGAAAGTAAAATTGTAACTTTACAGTCTCCAAAAAAGGAATAAAATTTTTGTTATTTTCCTAACCAATGAATGAAAAGTAATATGGATGCTTATCCTGTTGTGTGTACTATACTAATTGTTTGCAACTTTTCAGATGTCTTTCCTATCGAACTTTCTAGTCTACCTCCTCTATGAGAAGTAGAGTTTTGAGTTGTTGCCCGGAACCCAACTAATCTCGAAACCTGCCTATTGTATGAGTCATGCTGAGCTAACAGAGTTGGAACATCAACTTTCTAATCTTATTATCCGAAAGTTTATTTGCCCTAGCCATTCTCTTTGGGGTGCTCTAGTGTTACTCGTGAAGAAAAAGGATAGTTCCCTCAGACTCTACATGGACTACCGAGAACTTAACCGAGTAAGTGTTAAAAGCAAGTACCCTTTACCTCAGATTGATGACCTCTTCGATCAACTGCAATGAGTCACGGTCTTCTCTAAGATTAATATCAGGATGGGATACCACCAATTGAGAGTCAAAGAAGAAGATATTTCGAAGATCGTCTTTCGATGCAGGTATAGTTGTACAAGTTTAGGGTAATGCCATTCGGATTAACCAATGCCCCAATAGCCCTCATAGACCTAATGAATAGAGTTTTCTGGCACACACTAGATCAATACATCACTATTTGATGACATCCTAGTTATTCCAAAAGCCTTGAAGAACATGTAATGCACTTGACTGAAGTGTTGGAGATTCTTCGCCAGAACCAACTATATGCTAAACTGAGCAAATGGCTTTCTGGTTGGATCGAGTTTCTTTTTTCAGACATGTAATCTCAAGTGAAGGAGTTTTCGTAGACCTGTCTAAGGTGGAAATGGTAGTCAGCTGGAATTCGGCCACCAACATGGCCAAGGTACGTATTTCCTTAGTTTCGCAAGTTACTACCAACGGTTCATCGATGGATTCACTAAGATTGTCACCCCACTGACCTGACTTACATGAAAGAGGGTACTTTTTATTTGGAATTATGAGTGTAGTGAAAGCTTCATGGAATTGAAGCATTGTCTCACTTCTGCTCCTGTGTTAATCCTCTATGAGAATATGAAAAGATTTCAAGTTTACTGCAATGCATCTCATATTGGCTTGGGGTGTGTCTTGATGCAGCATGATAAAGTAGTTGTCTATGGGTCCCAACAATTGAAACCTCATGAGCAGAACTACCATACCCATGACTTGGAGCTTGCAGCAATTATCTTGGCCCTGAAGATATGACATCATTATCTATATGGCCAGACTTTTGAGATTTATACTGACCATAAGAGTTTAAAATATATTTTTTTACAGAATGCATTAAACATGAGACAGAGACGTTGGATGAATCTCTTGAAGGACTATGACTGCAAGATCATTTATCACCCCGAGAGAGAAAATGTGGTCGCTGATGCACTGAGCTGAAAGGAGTTTGATGGCCTCCAGTTGGAAATTAATAGATCCTATGCAGTCTCTTTGCCTTAGCTATTATGGCAAAGAACACACTATCTTACCTAAATCCAAGCCCTATCGGATCTCTTTATGAAAATCTGAGAAGCTCAATCCACGGACCTAGAACTCACCAAGAATCTAGGTAACTTCACTTTTGACGAATCTCCTAATTTCATGATTTCAGATGATGGATTGTTCCGATTCCAAAATCAAATTTGGGTCCCTGTTGTTGTAAGGGCGAATGTTCTCAAGACCGTCCACGCTTCCAAGCTATCCATCCATCCTAGACGTACCAAAACGTACTGGGACTTGAAATAGCAGTATTGGTGGCCAAGAATGAAGAAGGATATAGTTGACTACGTCTCCCGATGCCTCACTTATCAGCGGATAAAAGTAGAACATCAGAGATCTTATGGCTTGTTACAAGGTCTTCCGATTCCTGAATGGAAATGAGAGCATGTAACTATGGATTTTATTATAGGATTACCTAGAACTTGTTCTAGTCAAAATGCTATCTGGGTCATCGAGGACAGACTGACTAAGACCGCCCATTTTCTGCCCATCAAAACCACTGACTCCACCAACAAGTTAGCCTACCTATATGTTGATGAGATTGTCCGACTTCATGGTGTTCCCTCATTCATTGTATCCGACTGCAATTCCCGGTTTACCTTCTATTTTTGGGATAGGTTTTAGGAAGCTCTGGGGTCTGGGTTGTATTTCAGTATCGTTTATTATCATCCCCAAACGGATGGTCAGTCGGAACATACAATCCATACATTGAAAGACATGTTGCATGCATGCGCCCTTGACTTCGGTGATAACTGGTATGAGTATCGAACCTTTTTGAATTTTCTTACAATAACAGTTATCATTCCAATATAGGCATGGCCTCATATGAAGCACTGTATGGAAGGCCTTGTCATTCTCCTACTTGTTGGAGTGAAGTTGAAAACTAATGCCATTTAGGACCAGACTTCGTTCAGGAGACCATTGAAAAGGTCACGATCATTCCCATGAACTTGGCCACTGCCCAAAGCCATCAGAAAAGTTACGCCGACAATCATAAGTGACCATTGGAGTTTGCCGTGGGAGATAAGGTCTTCCACAAGTTTTTTCCCTATAAGGGAAAGATGCAGTTCGGGAAGAGAGAAAAGTTGAACCCTCATTATGTGGAACATTTTTGAATCATCGAGCGCATTGGACCTGTGACATACTACCTTGCTTTATCCCGAGAATTTATGGGTCTACATAGTGTAGTTCACATCTTGATGCTTAAGAGGTATCACCATGATCCTTCTCATGTTATTCCTCGCGATGAGGTGCAGGTACAAGCTAACATAACTTATGAGGAGGTTCCCGTGGAGATTTTTTCGTGGACTGATAAGGTCTTGCATAACAAGACAATTACCATGGTGAAGGTACGATGGCAGCATAATACCTCAGAAAAAGTCACGTGAGAATTGGATAGCAAGATGAGGGAGAAGTATCCAGACCTGTCCGAGACAAATTTAGAGACTAAATTTTTTTAAGGTGGGAGGGATATAACACTCCACCCATCGTTGTGCTTAATTGATTTGGAAAACCCTATTTATTCGGGTCTTTGGCTGCATTGAACTTATTTAATTTTCTCCGCATTATATTTATCGTAATTCATAAAAATTTGGTTCATTTTTAATTTTTTATTTTTATTTAATTTCATTTAATTTTATTTAATTTTAATTTTATTATTTAATTTTTCCATTTAACTTATTTAAATTAATATTAAAAAATTGAGAGAAATAGGAAAAATGGCGAAATGAGAAGAAATCCTGTGGGGAAGCAGAACTGCCCGCATGGATGATGGGTACTGTGCGAGCGCACGCGCGCACAGCAGCTCTGGGACATGCGCACAGCACACACGTCCTATCCGCGTGCACAACATGGGGATAGGTCCTACGCGCGTCTTGTTGCGTGCAGGTGAGCTGTCCGTGCATCACCTCGCACGCGAACAGGCGCCGCTCATTGTGCCCACACCGTCCGCGCAGCAGGCCTACACAGATAGGCCTTCACGCCTAGGGCTTGCGCTCAATAGGCTTATGCGCATGACAGGAGGCCTGTGCACCTGCAAGCTAGCCGACAACGTGCTAGTTGAGGCACTGTCGCCTCAGGTAGTGTGCCGCCGTCGCTGTCGTCAGCAGAGGAATTTTTCATGTTGAGTATCTTTTTCTCCTCTCTTTTCATTTGATTTTACCACTTAGCACGAATCTGACAGTTCTAAAATTGTATAAATTGATCTTTCCCCTTCCATTCCTCCCCACACTTCCATTCTTCCATTTTTCAAGATTTAGAAAGAGAGATAGATAGTAGTCTAGTGAGAGAAGGAGGGAAAGAAAGGAGAACGGTTAAGGAGAAAATATCAAGGTTTCGATAAGGAATCTGATATTTCTTTCGACATCTTAAGGAGTATTTTTAGATAAACTAATATTATTAAATATGATGATTGTGATTTTGCCTATTTTGTATGCCTTGTGTTCATAGTTTAGATAAGTCGAATTGTTCTTGTTTTCAAGCATGTTATGTGAATTATAGGTGCCTGATGAATTGCATGTAATAAATATAATATGTAATCAGTAAAAAAAAATAAAGAGTACAAAAAGAAAAAGGAAAGAGAAATGTGGAATGAAGCATGATTGGTCCGAAGTATATCTGTATTGACGTGCATATTACATCAAGTATGTCGTTAGGCTTTTTATCTTTGAGGGGTATCTATTTGCCTCTCCTCTATCTGGTCTAGAAAGACGTAACAGGACCCCTCCTAGTGGATGATGGCGTACTCTTTAGCGAAAGTAATAACGCGAATATCTATAGGGGTCACTCGTGACTAAGAAATTTCATGACTATAGATATATGTTAGGATCACTATTCTTGGTAAGGTTATGGTAGTAGATCGTGTCATGGTTTGGCCAGTCAAAATGGGTCTGAATAAATTGTCGTATTTATATATGATCTGGTAATTCTACTTGGGTAGTTGAAAATCTGTATCCGCCGTCAAAGATGAAAATTGTAATGACTTCACAAAGTATGACACGAAAATTTGAGCATTTTATGATTTATCTGATTTTCTCTATTATATGGCATGATGTATGTTGATTTATTCATATTAATGTTCTGTGTTCTTAATAAATAAATTATTTTCATAATGTAAGATCAGCCTACGAGGTGGCCAAATGGTAACCTTATAAGTTAAAATCATTCACCTTTAAAATCTTACGATATTAATTTAATATTATTTTTCTTAATGAGCATATGGAACTCACTCTTTCCATCCTCCCTTCAGATGAGGAAGAAAATAAGGAATCACAGGCTGTCCTACCCTTAGAAGTCTATGAGGATCCCGTGGATCCACAAAATTTGAGTGCATGATCTTTCCCACACTTTGATGAGTCTAATAGCATAGTAAAAGAAGTGGCATTATTTTGTGTTTTGTTTCTTTTGTAGCCTACTTCAGGTCTCAGTTATATGTATGTAATTGGAACTAATATATATATATTTGTAAGGGATTTGTAATAAGTTTGTTCAGTTGCATAAATTTTATCATGCACTCGTTATTCTAAATCTGTATCTGACACCCATTTGCCTTAATTAGCATCTGAGATGTCACAGATATCTTTATCCAAATTCCCATTCAAGAAAGTGATTTTCACATCCATTTGATGTAACTCTAAATAAAAATGTTCTACAAGTGTCATAATGATTCTAACAGAGTCTTTTTTAGAAACTGGAGAGAAAGTACCTCGATAATCTATACCTTTCTTTTGAGTAAAACTTTGGCAACTAGTCTACCTTTAAATCGTTCGATACTGCCACTAGCATCGCGTTTGAAAGACCCATTTACAACCAACACTTTTATAGTTATCAGGAAATTTGACAAGATCCCAGACATTATTATGGTCTATAGACTTCAACTCTTCTTTCATAGCCTTTATCCATTTATTAAAATCGTCACTTTCCATGACTTATGAAAACGTAACCGAATCTATTTTTATCTTAATATCAAAATCATATTCTTGTAGATATACCACATACTCATATGATATAACAAATTTCCTTTCCCTTTGAGATCTTCTCAAAGGCATTGATTGAGGTTGTTTTATAATATTTTCAATGACGACATCTTCTTATGATAATGAATCATTTTCATTATATAGCTCATTTTCTATAAATTGTTGAGAAAGTTGAGCAACAATTGTTCCTTAAGGCAAAAAAGGTCATGGGATATCCATTCTTATTTCTTTAAGTTCTACTTTTCTTGGTTTTACACTTCCACTGATTTTTCCATTCTCTAAAAATCTAGCATTGCCGGTTTTAACTATTATCGTACCATAGTTAGGACAATAAAATCTATACACTTTGGATTTATCTAGATAAATAATAAAATATCCAGATAGTGTCCTTGAATCTAGCTTTTTCTCCTGAGGATTGAAGATTCTTGCCTTTGCTGGACAACCCCATATATGTAAATGTCTTAAACTTGGTTTCCTACTAGTCCATAACTCAAAAGGAGATACAAATATTGCCTTACTAGGAACTTTGTTCAAGATGTACATTACGGTCTTTAAGCCTTCACCCCATAAAGAAATAGGTACAGAAGGGTAACTCATCATACTCTTAACCATATATATTGAAGTATGATTATGCCTTTCAACAATACCATTCTACTGTGGCAGACCTGGCATTGTGTATTGAGCATGAATGCCATGATTTTCTAGGAATTTGCCAAATAGACCACAATTTTGTCCTAACTCATCATATCTACCATAGAATTCACCACCTCGATTAAATCTCACAATCTTAATCTTTCTGTCTAATTGTCTCTCAACCTCTATGATGTACACCTTAAATATGTCAATGGCTTGAGACTTATCATGCATTAAATATAAATAACCATACCGAGATAGATCATCTATAAAAGTGATAAAATATCTATTTCCAGTGAAAACAAGGAATGGAGCACTGTCCACAAATGTCTGTATGAATTATCTTAAAAAGCTCATTACTTCTTGTGGCACATTTCTTTATATGTCTAGTTTGTTTTCCTTTTATGCAATCTATACATACTTGAAAATCAGTGAAGTCAAGATTTTGTAAAATTTCAGCATTCACTAATCTCTCAATTTTCTCCCTATATATATGCCCTAGCCTTTTATGCCATAAGAATTAAGAATTTTCATTAATTAAGCCATGTTTTGAACAAATATTTGAATGCAAGGTAACTAAAACTTGTTCAAATTCATGATTCAAGAAAATTTTATATAAACCATCGTATAAAATACCAGAACCAACTATAATTAAATTAAACACTAAACTTATATTTTCACAACCAAAATAAAACTGAATATCCAACAACATCTAATTTGGACAATGAAATTAAATTCCTAAAAATTGAAGGAACATAAAAAGTATTCAAAATATACATTTGATGACCAGTCTTTAATAGCAAGTGATAGATACCTACAGCTACCGCTTCTATTTTGAGACAGTTTATCATATAGAGGAACTTTTTACTTTTTTTCAGTTTTCGAGTGGTAAGGAATCCCTACATTGAATTAATAACATGAATTGTGACTCCAGAATCAATCCACCAAGTATTAGAAGGAACCTCAGCAAGATTTGATTCATAACATACATAAAAAATATTCATACCTCTCTTTTCGAACCAAGCCTTATGCTTATTACATTCCTTTTTCATATGACCTTTCTTGCCACAAAAGTAGAACTCATAGTAACTTATCCATCATGAATCTAGTTATTCTCCCTAAGTCTACTCTATTTCTTTGGTGGAATGTTCTTTAATTTTCTTGATTTGCCTTTATTCTTTATAGCTCCATGAATAACTGCAAAGGCAAAGTTATGTCCATCTTGCTTTAATCTCATTTCCTCTTGAATATACTTGCTAGTAAGCTCATTCATGTTCCACTGCTCATTATTAGTGTTATAGTGAATTTTGAATGGGATAAACTGTAAATGCAGTGAGTTTAGGACAAATTGAGCTAAGAAGGACTCATCCATGTTCACGCTCAATGCCTTAAGTTTTGTAGGCTTTTCAGCCATGTTTAAAATTTATTGCTAAATTCCTTTCTGGCTATCATATTTCATAATGATCAATTCAGACATCAATGTGCCTACAAGAGACTTATCTGCACATTTGAAATGCTCCTCCACATATTTCAGAATTCTTGAGGCTATCTTAGTTTGAGGGAAGGAAGTTTTGATGTTAGTGGCAATGGTCATTCTCATAAATATAAGACTGAGTTTATATGATTTTCTCCAGGCTTTCAATTATTCCATCTACTCCAGAGTACTATCATCGATAGCTTCAGGAGGTTTTTCAATTATTAGAGCCAAGTTAAGATCCAATAAACCTAGTGATAATTGGACTGTTTCATACCACTCCACAAAATTGGACCTATCAAAAGTTTTCATTCCAAATGCAAGAGAATACAGTGAAGTAAGAACTATAAAAAAATAAAACAATGCCCACAATAAGGCCTTAAGTATATCTATAATATAAAATTTATAAATGATGAACTACTGATATCACTATAGTTTTTCCTTTGGGTAAAATGTTAACATATCTAATTGTTCACTTAAAGGGACTTAAAATACTTAATATTTTGCGTCATTTACATGTTACCTTTAGATATTCATCTAAGTAACACAAAATAAACTATCAATTCATAATTAATAGAAAGTGACTCTCCTTTGGGTTAGTCTCAATCTCATAATTATAAAATGTATATGTTATTCCTTTATAAGTCTCTCTTAATTCTTTAATATAGTTTAACTAACGTAAGACTCATCAATTTTCAAGTTAATAAATCTTAAGTCATAAAACTACGAAACCATAATTTGTATAAAATATTCATATATAAATTTACATTTATGAAATTAACTATAATTTAAAATATATATATATATATAAAGCTGTTAATGTAATAATATATATAAACTGTTAGTTTAATAATATATATGTATAAACTGTTAGTATAAAATGATATACATATATATAAACTGTTAGTGAATTAATATATATATATATATAAATTGTTAGTATAAAAATATATATATATATATAAACTGTTAGTGTACTTAATATATATATATAAACTATTAGTATAAAATATATAAACTATTAGTATAATAATATATAGATAAACAATTAATGCAACGATATATATATATAAGCTGTTAGTGTAATAAAATATATATATATAAACTGTGACATCTTAGATGCTAATTAAGACATGTGGATGTCAGATACAGAAACAGATCACAAATATATGTAAAAATTATATGTAACAGAGTAAATTAATAAAAATCCCTTACAAATATATAGGTTCCAGTTATATATATAAATACCCGAGGCCAGAAGTGGCTGTAAAATATAATGTCAAAATACAAAAGAGGGCCACTTCTTTCATTATACTATTGGACTCATCAGAGTGCGGGGATGATCATGAACTTAAGTTTTGCAGATTCGCGGGATCCTTTTAAACTTTAATGACTAGGTTAGCTAATGGTTCCTCATTATCTTCCTCATCTGGGGGGAGCATGGAAAAAGTGAGTTCCATATGCTCAGTAAGAAAAACAGTATTTAGATAACATCGTAAGTTTTAAAAAATGAATTCTTTTAACATAAACACGTAAATTTGGTTACATCATAGACCTATCTTACCTTATGAAAATAATTTATTTATTAAAGAAAAACATCACATTATAACTAACAATCAAAATAAAACACAGCATACCAAACAATAGAGAAAATCAAATAAATCATGAAATTCTCAAATTTTCGTATCATGCTTCGCGAAGTCATTACAACTTCTATCTCTGAAGGCAGATACAAAATTCCAACTATGCATGTGAAATGACCAGATTAGATGTAGATAACGACAATTTGCTCAGACACATTTTAAGCTTGTCAAACTATGGCAGATCTATGACCACAGTCGTACCAACTATAGTGGTTCTATCAGATATTCTATGATCATGACAATACTTAACCAAAGGTGAACCCTAACAGATATTCGCGTCACCAGTCTCATTAGATGGTACGCCATCATCCACAGGGAGCGGTCCTCTTACGTCTTTCCAGATCAAATGAGGGAGGGAGAAAATAGATACCCTGGATGGGGATAGGGGAACAAATACCTTTCAGAGATAAAAAACCTAACGAGACATTTGATGTGTTATGCATGTCAATACAAATACATACTTCAGACTATTCATGCTTCAATTTTTCTTTTCTTTTTTTTATTTTTTTTTTATTTTCTAGATAACCTTATCAGTTTCATATTATTCTAATTATATGTAAATCATCAAGTGTCTATCACTCATATAATATGCTTAAAATCAAGAACAAGTCAACTTATTAAGCCTATAAACACAAAGCATGCAAAATAAACAAAATAATAGAATTATCAATTTAATCTTTTTTTGGTCTAAAATCCTCTTAAGATGTTTAAAAAAATACTAAATTTTTTACTGAAACCTTGATAATTTTTTCTACACCGTTCTTCTTTTCTTCCTCTACTTCTCTCTCTAGATCACTTTCTTTCTCTCTCTCTCTAACTCTTGAAAGGTGGAAAAATGGAAGTGTAGAGAAAATAGGAGGAAGGACCCTTATTTATAGAAAATGGGAGCCGTTGGATTTATGCGAAGTGGCAAAATCCAGTAAAGAGAGAGAGAGTAAAAAGTGCTTGGCACAAAAACAGAAGAGAAAGACCTCCTCCACCGGCGGTGGCACCATAAGCGACAGCACATAGCCCGAGGTGGGCCGCGGCACGCTGTCTGAGGTGGTAGTGGCCTCATCCGCCCAGCACACGCGCTGCAACCTAGTTGTAAGCGCCGGGCTACCCTGCCGCATGTAGGGCTGGCCTGAACGCAGAACCCAGGCGTGCAGGCCTGCTGCACGAACTACCTATCTGCGCATGATGTGACGCGCACAGACAGGTCCCACTTCCGCACGACAAGACACACAGGCAGGCCTATCCTCCATGCGATGGGACGTGCGTACTGTGTGCATGTCCTGAGCCTGTCGCCCACGCACGCGCAGGCTCCTGCACAGGCAGTCCATTCCCATGGGATTTTTCACGTGGGATTTTTTCCCCATGTTTTCTGTTTTTCTTGAAAATCATTTTTTTAAATGATGATTAAATAATTAAATTAAAATAGAATTAGATAAAATTAAATAAAATAAAAATTGGCATAATTTACGATTTACGATAATAAACTACGAAATAAAATAAATGAGTTCAGTGTGGCCTTAAGGCCCAAATAATTAGGGTTTTTCAAATACAAATTAAGCACAGGGGTGAGCGGGGTATTACATAAACTGTTAGTATAATAATATATATATATATAAACTGTTAGTGTAATAATATATATAAAATGTTAGTATGATAATATATATAAATTATTAGTGTAATAATATATATATGAATTGTTAGTGTAATATAATATATAAACTTTTACTGTAATTATATATATAAACTATTAGTACAATAATATATAAATATAAACTGTTAGTATTATATTTATACTCTCAATAATATATAAATATATTTAAATTTTTTTGTTAATACAATTATATATATATAAACTATTAGTGTAATAAAATATATATAAACTATTAATAATATATAAATATATATAAATTGTTAATAGAATTTTAAGATGTGTGAATTCAACTTGGCTCTGATACCAAATGTTAGAAACTTTGATGCGAAATTTATTTATTTTTATTAAATTCAACACATCTTAAGAAAAAAAAAACAACAAACAGAATGTTAGATCTGCATACCATTCGACGACGATGCAAACATAACATGATTGAGAGACCCTTTGATAAAAACCTTAATTCACTGACTCACTTCTTCTCTCTATATAACTATTATGCATAAGAACTCTGAAACTTTAGTTGATGGAAGACACATTGAAAGGAGAATTTGTGCTCCTTTTATAGATTAGAGGAGAGACCAAAGCACATTCAAGGTAATTAAATGTATTGATAATTATTTCTATTATTATACTTCAGTTCTCACAAAATAGAATAATTCGATAATTTTTTTTTTAAGGTTACCCACTCCATCAAGGTACCTTTTCATTTCTAACAATTACATATTATTATAGGTGTCCTTTAAGTTGCCTTCAATCATTATAAGTGGATGTGAAAAATAAAACACTAGGTTAGCGGATGAGAAGTTATATGTTGTGTTTTCCATCTCTTCTAAGTTTCCATGGTATGCTGATATAGTTAATTTTCTTGTAAGAGGGTGGATACTAAAGGAATTTAGTTTTCAACAATGGAAAAAGTTGATTGCTGAAGCCAAGTACTTTATCTGGGATGATCCTTACCTACACAAACTTTCCCCTGATTAAGTGATTAGGAGATGTGTGCCTGAAGAGGAATTCAATTCATTGTCATGATATGGAGGCAGGTGGTCACTTTAGAGCAAATAGAACAATTATAAAAGTTCTTCAATCAGTCTTCTTTTGGCCTACTCTATTTCATGATGCAAAAAGGTATGCCTCTAGTTGTGATCATTGCCAACGTACAGGTAATATCTCAAAAAGGGATGAAATGCCCTTAATCAATATTTTTGTGTGTGAATATTTGATGTTTGGGATATAGACTTTATGGGACCTTATCCCTCTTCATATAGGAATGAATATATTCTTGTAGTTGTTGATTATTTGTCAAAATGGATAGAGACTATAGCTACAAGAACCAATTACTCAAAAATTATAGTTCAATTCCTTATACGAAACATTTTAACAAGGTATGGAACCTGTAACACCCTGGAAACTTCGTACTTAATGTGTTGTATTAAACTCATATTTATTCGGTTCCTAAGCTATTAACTATTTAAATTGTTGCTTTAAAGTTTTCGTTTAATTTTGAGTTTACTTAAAAATTATTGTTATTTATTTATTTCTGTAAATTTATCACTAATTTTTGAAATCTCAAGAAAAACAGAGAAAACGACTTGAAAAATCCTGTGAAAAAGCCATAAAATTTTTTTATCCCACCCGAGGGGGTCCCATGTGCCGCACACAAGTGGGCAACCACTTGGGCGGTGTGTGTCGCCCCTTGGGGGAATGCACTGCTATTCAGCTGGCATGCTGCAACCATTTGGAGTGCACCGTCCCTCGGCCTTCTTGTTGGCCATCGCGTCATCATCATCTTGTTGGTTGTTCGTCAGTCACGTCCTTAGTCATCGCATCGCGTCAGTCAATATTTCCCTCCCTCTCCCCTTATGGATTCACGCCACTTGGCAGAAATTCGACGGACCATTTAATCACTAAATAAGGGGCCCTCCCCACCACTTTTGAACACATTATCTTCATTTTACTCCAATTAAAAGCTTTCTAGAGAGAGAGAAAGAGAGCTAAAGAGAGAAGGGAAGGAAATAAGAAAAGAAACGTAGGAAATCTACAAGTTTTTGGTAAGGAAGATTTTGGTATTTTCTTGTACATTCTAAGGAGTATTTCTAGAATAATAAAATGAAATTTTGATTGATTAAATGTGAAATGGTGTGTGTATGCTAAGTAATTATTAGAGTTTTATTTAAATATCTTTTGAGAAAAAAATAGTATTTGCATGATTAAGTAAACTTATTTAAATTTAAAATTTAATTGAATGATATGAATATGATAATATGCGATCTAATGCATGAGATCCTATGATTTTACTCAAGAAATATGAGTGATATGTGAAAAGCATGAATATTATATGAAAAGCATGGAGAATATGAGAAATGATCATTGAAATATTTATGCATAACATTTTAAATTAACATGATCCATTAGGCTAATATCTCCAAGGGGTTCCGTTCTCCCCCATTTGATCTGAAAAGATATGAGAGGACCGCTCACTGTAGAGGACGATGTACCCTCTGACGAGAGTGGTATCACATTATCTGTAGGGGTCATCCGTGGCTAAGTAATATTGTGACTATAGATATTTGTTAGAACTACTATGGTTAGTATGGGCATGGTCATAGTAGTACCATGGTTTAACAAGTCAGAAGTGGGCATGAGCAAATTATCCTATTTGTATCTGATCTGGTCATTCCACTTGGGCAGTTGGAAATCTGTATCTGTCCTCAGATATGGAAGTTTGTAACGACTTCGCGAAGCACGATACGAAAAATCTGTGCATTTCATGAGTTATTTGATTTTCTCTATTATTTGGTATGATATATGTATATTTGATTTTCTATGCTAACATACTATTTGGATATTCAAATAAATGGTTTCTTTTTCTAATGATGAGTTAGGTAAACAAGAAAGCTAAACAGTGAGATAAAAAGTAAACTTTTCAAATCTTACGATGTTAATTTAATACTATTTTTCTTACTAAGCATATGGAACTTACTCTTTCTATACCTCCTAGATGAGGAAGAAAATGAGGAATTGTAGGCAGACCTACCATTAGAAGTCTATGAGGATCCCATAGATCCACAAGTCTGAGTGCATAACTGTTCCCGCACTCTGATGAATTCTAGTAGCATAGCAAAAGAAGTGGCCCTTATATTTGTATTTTGTAGCCACATCTAGCCTTAGTGATGTATGTATTTGGAACATTATATATATATATTTGTAAAGGATTTGCTAAGGTTTGATTCCGTTGTATAAATATTATCATGCACTCGTTATTCTGAATCTGTATCTAACATTCATTTGCCTTAATTGGCACCTGGGATGTCACAGTGTCTACTACCTCTACTCATACCCATAATTTTATTTTTTGGGCCAAATTGATCCACTAAGGAGTAAGCCCTCCTTATCAAAGGCAGCTACATTCCTAGGGCCAAAACTTGAGATCTCTGGTTAAGCTAGCATAGCACCGAGAGGTACTTTCATCCTAAAATATTACACCGTTTGAATTTGTTTGATGAACTTTCTGGGTTGATAGAAAATATAGGATGGACACAATTTTTTAGCATGCAAAAACTCTTATATCATGCATTAATAATTGAATTTCGGAGCACTCTTAAGATAGGATTTAACACGTATAATTGCAATGACCATGACAGGATTACCTTTAGGATGTGCGACAACAAATTTTCTCTCATTTTACAAGAAATAAATGAGGTCTTTGGGTTCCCAAATGATGGTCTTAGGCACTTTAAAGAAATTAGCGATAAGCAGTCATATTTTCACCTAGTGAGGTCTGGAGAACATACACACTTAATGCAGAACCTTTTAGAGCTAGCCAACCTAGAGCATCTAGTTTTTTAAACCTTCACACATGTATATCCATCGGGTGCTTTTTTTATTTTTATTTTTTTTGGACTGGCATGGGCATGCACTTGCCCATGCCTTTTGCTGCCCAGAACTTGCATTATTCCGTAATTTTTTTCCATAACCATATACATGACCATGCAGATGGTCATGCACCTTGTTGTCCCCTTTTTCTAGTGAAGTCTGATCTTGCATGACCATGCTGATGCTTATGTAGCTTGCTGCTCTCTATTGTTTGTCATGTCAACACCTCCAAAACACTACTAAGTGAAGAAAAACTTACTTATACTATATCATGACATAAGTTCAATATGCGAATTCATGCTTAAACAAAAACATAGAATTCAAGATTTACAAAATATATTGAAATCAATGAATAATTACTCCTAAAAAGAAATTAAAAACTAAAAAAATACATAATTAAATATAAGAGTAGAGAAGTAGTTCTAAGTTGTAGTCATTTACTTAACTTTCTTTTATGCTCAGTCTTTCAATTTGAAGGCTTCTGTTGCTAGTTCGAACCACCCTTCAAAATATGGCTTAAGCCTATGCCCATTAACTTTAAAAATATCTCAAGATCTTTGATGTTTGATCTCTATTGCTTCAAAGTCAAAAGTACTCACCACTTCATATGGCCGGCCCTCTCCATTTGGATTTAATCTTACTAGGGAGTAATCTCAACTTACTATCATATAGTATCACTTTTTGACTGGGCATGACCTCCTTTTTGACAATTCTCTTGTCATGCCAATCCTTTGTCCTTTTCTTATAAAGACTCGCATTATGCCCATTGATGAAACTCTTCCAATTCATTTAGTTACAATAAACAATTATCACATGCATCTTGAATATCAAAATTTAAAAACTTAGTAGCCCAGTAAGCTCTATGCTCAAGTTCAACTAGCAAGTGACAAGCTTTACCAAAGACCAATCTAATTGGTGATGTACCAATGGGTGTTTTGAAAATAGTTCTATACGCCTATAGTGCATCATCTAATTTGATTACCCAATCTTTCCTATAAACACTAACAATCTTCTCTAAAATTCTTTTTAACTCTCGGTAAGAAACTTTTACTTGTCCACTCGTTTATGCATGATAAGGTGCAGAAACCTTATGTCTAACCCCATATTTCTTTAACAACTCTGAATTATTGATTACAAAAATGCTTTCCACCATCACTAATAATTGCTCTAGTAGTTTTGTGACATCCCATATACTAAATATAGTATAAAGGAGTCAGATACAGAAACAGATTACGAGTACATCAAGATAAATTATATGCAATGGAATAAATATTACAATCCCTTAGAAAATAAGTTTGAGTTCCAAATCTTAAATAATAAATTCAAGCCTCTTTAAAATGGATTCATCAGAATGCAAAAGAAAACATGCACTCTTAACGACTCATGGATCCACAGAATCCTTGAAGGCTTCAATGGGTAAGTCGATGAATGGTTCTTCACTATCATCCTCATCTGGGGGGTATGAAAAGAGGTGAGTTCCGTAAACTCGGTAAAGATAATAGTATTTAATCAACATTTCTAATATTTTAAAAGTACTTAAACTTTAAAGAGATGTACCATAAACCACTTACCATCACCGATCATTGTAAATTCATTTAAATATTAAAGAAAACTTTTTTTTTTATTCGAAAAAGTGTCACATCAAGATAATCATATCATGCATAAAATAGAGAAAATAAAACAAATTGTATCATGATTTCTTTTTCATCTTTTATCTATTCTTCACGTGAAGCCATTCCAACCTATATCTACTGAGAACAATAAGGATTCCCTACTACCATTATGGAAAGACAAATTCATTTCATTATCAGCATATTTACGACTTGCTAAACTACATCACATTTTTGGCTTGCCAAACCATGACACGTTTTACGAGCACGGTTGTGCCAATTACAGTGGTCCTACATATAAACTATAGTCACGGTCGTATGTCGCCACAGTGACCCCTACAATCATATCATGTAAACCACTTGGGAGCAGTCCCCTTATATCTTTTCAGAATAGATAAGGGAGGGAGAAACAGATACCCCAAAGGGCAAGGGGAACAGATACCTCTCAGAGATAAAAAGCCTAACGAGACACTTGATGCAATATGCGTGTCAATATAGATATACTTCGGACCATACAGACTTCATTCCACCTTTCTCTTTTTATTTTCTTTTTACGTTTACTATTACGGACTACATATTACACTTATTATATGCAAATTCCTCAAGTGTCAGTAATTCACATAGTAGGCTTGAAAATTAAAACAATTCGTCTCATTTGAATATAGAAGCATGCAAAACAGAAAAAATAACAATCATATTAAATTGTTTATCTAAAAATACTCCTTAAGACGTCGAAAGTAATATTAGATTCCTTACCAAAACCTTAATGTTTTCTTTTTCACCATTTTTCCTTTCTTTCTCTTCTCTCTCTCTAAACATTTAAAAAATGGAAGAAATGAAAGTGTGGAGAGGAAGGAAAGGTGAAGGACAATCTATAGAATTTCATTACCGTTCGATTCACGCTAAGTGGCGAAATCTAGTGAAGAGAGAGGAGAAAAAATTCTTTGCACAAAAAATAAAGCCACCTAAATTTGTATTTTAAATATTTTATCGTATTTTTGACTGTTGAATTTTAGTGCCCAAACATGTTTTATGTGTGACTTATTATGTATTTTTGTAAAATAATAAAAGTAAAAAAAGAAAGAAAAATTAAAAGGAAATGAAAACGAAGTGGAAAAATTAAAATTTAAAAAAAAACCCGCGGGCCAACCCCTCGGGGAGTGCCCATAAGCTGTGTACAAGACCTCACATCGCGCATGCGCCAGCGCGCACGTCACGTCACACTTGTGGGCACCACCAGCATGTTGTAACACGTCACATCACTGCACGGGCACACTTCTTGGCGTGCCTGCGCATTGTCACATTTCGCGTACGTCGATTGCCACATGACACACATTCATGCAGCCACATGGCACACACATAATTTCTTCCTTTGGTCTATTTAAAGCACTTTTTCACTTATCGTCTCCCATTTTTCATTTTTCACTTCTCCTTTTTCCATTTGGCCAAGAGTGAGAGAGAGAAAGAGACGAAACCAAAGGAGATCGAGAAAACTTTCCCATCCGTACAATAAGCCTTATTTTCTCGATTTCGTTACTTCACTACAACTAAGAACTCGTTCTTGGATTCTCTTTTCCTTCAACTTTTAGAAATCTATTCTAAAACCCCATGGTTACTGAACGACATTTTTATCTCCTTCAAAATACGTAAACAACCTCGTTATGAGAAAACCGAAAGCTTGGATTTTGGTAAAGGGTGTTAGTATTTTTACGTACTCTTTTAAATGTGTCTTCTAAATAATGAGAGCATTTAAGGAATGATGTGATGAATGAATTGGTAATTATGCTAAAGATTGTAAATTGCATGATTTTAAAGTGCTTACTTTCGTATAGTATATAGACATGATTTACCTATTGAGATTGTTTTATATGATATGCCATGTGTGGGGGTCGAGCCCTCAACTTTACTTCAGAAGTGATGGTTGAGAGGGTAACCACATGGTTTAATCTAGGATACAGGCCTTTACCAGGCTAAGATTGGATTGTGGACCCCCATCGGGTTTGGATGGTAAAAATAAATGATGCTTTAAACTTATAAGGAAAATGGAAAGACGAAAAATTCGTTTGACTGTTATCATTGAGGGGTTACCGAGTTGACTGCTATTAACTGTTGGTGAACCACTCCGTGTGAATGGTACTAGTATTCCTTCTAACAAGGGTGAAATCACGACTGATTATAGGGGCCAGAGTGGTGAAGTAGAGCCGTGATCATTAGTCTTCAACTGTTATTGTAAGGGCCACAATGGCGAAGTACAATAGTGGTCATTATTGTTTTTGACTGTTATACTATATATCGAATTGAACTGTTTCCTATTTATAGTGGTAGTCGGGGATCCCTTATGCCCTCTGTTGGTATAAATTAAAACAGTTTCACGTGAAAATCTGCAAAAACTATAAATGAATTAAATCATTTGATGATATTGTTAGAACTATTGATTTATTTCATATGCTTTCATAGTTTCCTTGGATTGATTATGTTTCTTATTGTTTCGCCATGATATTGCATGCTTTTTAGTTGGTTCAAATAGTTTTCATTATGTTACTCGTTGTTTCATCATGTCATGTCATGTCATGTTTAGTTGTTTTAACTAGTTTCCACTATACTTCTCATTGTTTTATTTTATTAGTGACTCTACTATGTTGCACTACTTCATCTTTACTTCTTATAATTGAGACTAAAAACCAGATGTCTCTGATTTAATTTTTAAAGTAAATATTTTCTCAATATTTTAAATGAATATGTTCTGCGACAAACCAAGAGGTAAGTCATTTGTTTTTAAGAAAACGACACGTTTTGCAAAATACTACATTTGAAACTTTACTAGTGTAGTTTGAATACTATTTTTCTTACTGAGTTTTATGAAACTCATCTCAATCCATTCTCCCCCTCAGACGATGATGATAGTGATGAATCGTCTTTCAAACTACCCCTTGAAGCTTGCTTGGATCCATTCACAGATCTGTAGTATACTTTTGAGTACATATGGATAATTGTACTCTAATGAACTATTCATTTTGTAATGAAAAAAGTGGCTCAAACAATGGTGTGTATGTTTTAGTCAGTCATTTTCTTGGCCTCAAGTGTATTTGGACATCAAATATTTTGTAAGGGATGATTTTCTTCAAGTATATAATTTATTTACACTCGTATTTGTTATGTTATCGAACTCTTTGCCTACTGAGTAACAAGATGTCACAAAGAGATTCGCTAAAATATTTTCTATTTTATTTAGACAAAATTTGAGGCTAATCATTTCTTTTTTGCTATTAGTACTTATTTTGGGAATGTAGACAAGCCTCATGGATGTTATAGATTGAAATTAAATATGCAAGGGATGTAGTTTCTATCTTAATTAGCTACACTTAATTAGTATATATTCATTGGTCCTACGAATTTTAGAGTCGTGAGTGTATGTTCAAGGCTCTAAATGGGTCAAGACGTTACAAAGTGGATCTTAGCAAGCTCTTCTTACCTATAAGAGGAGGAGCTTGGAATGAGGAAGAAACAAGTTTGAGAGGAGAAGGAACTAGAAGAAAAAAAAAAGAACAGAGGAAGAACTTTATATACGTATATATGTATAGGTTGAGTGATGGCTAAAAGGAAAAAAAAAGTGGTCATCTTTCTCTCTCATCAATGATATCGATGACATCACCCATTTTGTTTTTTTCTCAGGGAAGCAAAATATATATTTTTTTGTTTGGTTACCTCCCTCCTCAAGTTATGAATGTGAAAAAAAAGAAAATGTTTTATTCTTTTTTGTTATAGATTTAATTCTCGATGGATTGTCTTGTACTTATTTTTGTTAATAGTGGATTTGATTTAAAGTTTAACTCTTGATTTTTTTCTCTATACTGAGTGGTTTTCATGTAAAATATTGTGTCCATTTTATTTTGCACTTATTATCTACTTATTATTTTGCTTGATTATGCATTAATTTGCCTTGATATTATTATTATTAGTTCCTACGAATTAATTTAGGGATTATCTTAATTTACACAATTAATTATATTTCATGTTCGAGACCCAACATTTAGACCATTTTGTTAAATTTAAAAAAAAAAGAAAAATAGATGAAAATGCCATAATTGACTAAAGAATATGAATTGATCGAGTAGACTCATTCAGTGATAAAGAAATAATTGAAAATAAATCATTAAAATTTAACTTTTAATTTTATTAGTCCTCTAATTAATATTAATTAAAAGTACTTGTATATTCATCAATAATTATTAATTTAATTTATAATTATTGATTTAAAATATTAAGAACCTTACTCGATTTTTTGATAATTTCAATTCCTGAATTTAGAAATTAAAATTCAATTAATTAAGAGATTTTGCTTCCAGTTTTTAACCAGTTAAACAAAAAAAAAACATACAAACCGAACCAATGAGATTAGTTTAGTTCACAAGATTTTTTTAGTTCTGATTCGATATTTCTTCATTAATCATAATAATGAATAAATAATAATAATAATTGTGACAACCTGCCTCCTCTACTGAGAAATAAGTGCTACCACACATATAGATTTAATAAATAGTGCAACAATATGCTAAAATTTAAAACTCAATTATACATCTCTTGCGCAAAATTACAATTCATGAGGCTCACAAAGTGTTTAATAATGTTACTATAATAATTTTTTAGATCTACTTTATAAGAACAATTTTCCAAAATGATAAAAGGATTCTCTCGAGTCTTCCTTGAACTTGCTCTTAGTATTTCTGCTCTTGAATTGATAAAAAGTGAATGAACCACCACTTGCTCAGTAAGAATAATTTAAGACTCCAACCCAAAGATCGGAGATAATATACTGATTCAAACCATTACCTTTATCTTTAACTTACCACTCTCTTCACAACCATCTGATTTCCACACCCAACTATAACTATATAGATCTTATTAATCACATGTTTTCACTTCTCATATATCTCATTTCATTCAAAGGATATCAATAATTTCTCAATCTCAAAAGCATAATTTCATATTCACATCAATTGAAAATATTTACATGTAGAATATCTTTCATTATCATATATTTTCAAATCATCCAAAAGGTATTCATAAATTACCTAACTATATTTTCGTAAATTACTTTTGGTTTATTCTCAACCTCATAAATGCAATATTGTATTTATATTAATTAATCATATTCACATATAGAATACAATTCCTTAAGCACATATTCCCACACATAACACCCTTCCATAAACGCATATTCACACATAGAGTACCATTCCTTAAAAACATATTCATATAACAATAAATACACATGTATAAGCCTTATTGTTTCATATGATAGCATTTAGTTACAATCACGGAGGAAATGATACTCATACTATCAACGGATTTAGTCATAATAACATATTCACATATCATAGTTACTCTTATAATTACAATCATAGTCACAGTTATAGTCATAATTATAGTTACAGTTTATATCGTCCCTTAAGGACATAAGTCATAGTTAGAGTCATTGTTAAAGAACAATAAATTGCCTATGAGATAGAGTTCATAATCATTTTTAACTGATCCTTGACAGCGCATATATTCACATTTCAATGATAAGAAAAATCTTTATTACTACTCCCAGGTATTCTCTATCATAATTTGCTTCGTATAATACATTGACATTTCTATTTAATTCATCCTTATTCTATTCTTGGGGTGAGTCCTATTTTCACACTTCTTCACATGTAAATTAACCCCAAGTTCTAGAACTCACGAACTTCTGAAATATCTTAATTTATTTAGGATATTAAAAGATAGATCACAACATTTAAGCTCTAGATTATTCACACTATGAATGATTTAAACTTCCCACTAATTCATAGTCACCTAACAATTTCTATATTTTTCTTAATGTACACATTGTTATCAAAATTTGATTAATCACAAATTCTCTATAATTTCGTAAATAGCTTATTCACTCCGTTAATTATTGAACCAAATCAAATATCTAATATTTATTTAAGGTATTATAGTCATTAATAATGTGCCCTTTTATATAATTTACCTTTTCAAAGTTATAACAAATTTCCTCAACCAATACTTTAGATCTTTAGCCCATCATAATCATTCTTGTTCCCTGGCCCGTTACTATTCATTGCTTGCAATGTAGATGACCCTGTTTATTCGACTATAAACTAGGAGCCCATATAATCCCTAATTCAAATTTACTTTATTGTTTATGGGCCAGAAGCCCAATGAAATAACTTATTTTGTTAATTTATCAATATTACTAATTCTTTAGTACCACTATTTGTTTTGAATTAATGAATGTTATATTTATTGTTTATTGAATTAATTAGCCCATTTGAGACTTGACTCCCTTCTTTTCTCCCTTTTTTGTTTTTTTGTTCATTCTTCTTTTAAATATTAGACCCATCAAATA